>NC_050074.1:49708622-50030021 GCF_009764565.3 Dermochelys coriacea
CCCTGCATTAGAAAGGGGAGAGGGAAAAACTGCTGTGACATTCCTCAGCAGGGAGAGCTCATAGATGCTCAGGATGCCGCTCCCCGCAGCTGAGGAGGCTGTGGGAGAATTTGGAGGAAACTACAGAACCATGATGAGATAACTGGCTCTGTGGATGAGGGGAAAGCAGTGGACGTGTTATTCCTTGACTTTAGCAAAGCTTTTGACACGGTCTCCCACAGTATTCTTGCCAGCAAGTTAAAGTAGTATGGGCTGGATGAATGGACTATAAGGTGGATAGAAAGCTGGTTAGATTGTTGGGCTTAATGTGTAGCGATCAATGGCTCCATTTCTATTTGGCAGCCGGTATCAAGTGGAGTGCCCCAAGGGTCGGTCCTGGGGCTGGTTTTGTTCAATAGCTTCATTAATGATCTGGATGATAGCATGGATTGCACCTTCGGCAAGTTTGCAGATGACACTAAACTGGGAGGAGAGGTAGATATGCTGGAGGGTAGGGATAGGATACAGAGGGACCTAGACAAATTGGAGGATTGGGCCAAAAGAAATCTGATGAAGTCCAACAAGGACAAGTGCAGAGTCCTGCACTTAGGATGGAAGAATCCCATGCACCGCTACAAAATAGGGACCGAATGGCTAGGCAGCAGTTGGGCAGAAAAGGACCTAGGGGTCACAGTGGATGACAACTTGGATACGAGTCAACAGCGTACCCTTGTTGCCAAGAAGGCCAATGGCATTTTGGGACATATAACTAGGAGCACTGCTAGCAGATCGAGGTACGTGATCGTTCCCCTCTATTCGACATTGGTAAGGCCTCATCTGGAGTGCTGTGTCCAGTTTTGGGCCCCACACTACAAAAGTATGTAAAAAAAATTGGAAAGCGTCCAGCAGAGGGCAACAAAAATGATTAGGGGACTGGAACACATGACTTATGAGGAGAGGCTGAGGGAACTGGGATTGTTTAGTCTGCAGAAGAGAAGAATGAGGGGGGATTTGATAGCTGCTTTCAACTACCTGAAAGGGGGTTCCAAAGACTGTTCTCAGTGGTAGATGACAGAACAAAGAGTAAAGGTCTCAAGTTGCAGTGGGGGAGGTTTAGGTTGGATATTAGGAAAAACTTTTCCACTAGGAGGGTGGTGAAGCACTGGAATGCTTTACCTAGAGATGGTGGAATCTTCTTCCTTTGACTTTTTTAAGGTCAGGCTTGTCAAAGCCCTGGCTGGGATGATATAGTTGGGGATTGGTCCTGCTTTGAGCAGGGGGTGGACTAGATGATCTCCTGAGGTCCCTTCCAACCCTGATATTCTATGATAGGCAGGCAAACAAAGACAGCTGCTTCGGGAGAGATTGCTGTGCCTGCCGAGCAGAGCCGGGGGCTGACCTGGAGGGCTGTGAGAAGTCGGTCAGCCTGCTGTCTCTCCCTCCCCCCGCAACCAACCCAACTCTTCAGTTGGAAAAGTGGCAGACAATATACTAGGATGCCCCTGGAACAATGGAATTAAGAAACCTGTATCATGTGATGCTGTACCTGCACCATGAGGCACTGCAACCCCTTCCCAAAGCACCCTGCTCTCTGTGTCGATACAAGAGCTGTTCGTGTGGATGCACTTTGCCAATACAAGGAGCTAGTGTGGACATGGAACAGCGTTTTTAAATTAACAAGCTTTAATTAAAGCAGCATAACTTTTGCTGAGAAAACTCTGTAGTGTAGACAAGGCCATAAAAGAGTTAGGAAAAGTTAAGTGCTTATAACTCACTTTCTGGCACTCTTTGCAAAATCAACACCAATTGTTTTGCCATCAATTTTCAATGGTGGCTGAAGACTTTGTAAAATCTGCAACAATTGAGATGCATCCTAAAAAGAGAAAATACCTGTCAGAACAGTACAAGCTACCAACTGAAAAAGCAAGGTATTATTGAAATGAAGATTCAGTAGTGTTCATCCCAATTAAGTATCGAAAGTGCCAACCTCTAAGGAAAAGATGGATAAATTTCATGCAATTGTACATGCTATTTGCAAGTAACTAAGAATACGAACTTTTTTCCACTCCCTTCATACTACAAGGGTAGATTTAGTGCTCTTGAGAGATGACAGCACTGATCAAAACCATAGTCTGTGGACAAGCTCTGAAAGACTCCCAGATGCAGCTTTGTCAATGTACCTTCCTCCTGATTTGCAAAACCCCTGGTTCTTCAATTCTCAATTGGTCAAAATGGTCTGTGAAATGAAGTCCACAGGAAACTTCTGAGACTAAACTACCCGTTTTTAGTAGATATGATCAGGATTCAAACCCAATCTAAAGAAACCAGAGCACAGATCCCACCCTCTAATACCAAAAAGCTTTCTTTTCCCCTGATTGTACATGTTTCATTTAAGGATCTCTAGGTGCTTTTTCACCACGAGAATAATGAAGAAATAGGCAAATGGTTAAGTGATACACTCACTGTTACAGTGAACCAGGCAGACCAGGAAATAGCAGCCAAGGTCATAATTCCTCGCTTCAGTCACTAGCCCACGTTGGCAATGCACTTCTCACAAGGCTTCCTTCATATTTTTAAATCAAAGTGCATTATTAAAATCTCACCATTGCAGAAGAAAGCTGCACAAATGCAAAACCCCTATTCTGCTGGGTCTGCTTGTCTTTGATAAGGCGAATGTTATTGACTGCCAGTGAAGCATATGGAGTCAATGCAGTCATGATGGAATCCACTACTGTGTGGGGAGCTATGTTTCGTAGAATGATGGCTGAGGAAGAAAAAGACAAAGGGTTACAACAGTTATAGTCATAAATACTCCTCACAATACTTTTAATTATTATGAAACCAACAGCTGTTGGAAGGTCCCTCAGCATTAGACCTTAAATAGCAAAAAGAAATGACCATTTTTAAAGAAAATTTATGAGAAATCTCTTATCTAGGAAGAGAAGAGGGAAACTTTTTTTCCAGACTTTTATGCTACATGCAGATAAACCTGTCTACACACATTATTGAATTTCTCCTTTAAGTCATACCTAACAAACATGCGTCATGGAGCACACTACGCTGAACAACCTGCATTGAAAAGGGAACAGGAAGTGGATCCCAAATACATAGTACAACACAGATATTAGAGAGAATTTTTAGCACTGCTGTATCTCCTGCTAGATCATACTGTCTAACACATGAAGTCAAAAAAAAAAAAAGCACAGACACTAACTTACTATCACAGTAGTAATCCACAGACTGAACAGCCTCTGCTGATCCAGGTGGTACCTCCTGTTCTGAATCTTCATGGGAAAGAGGAATAAATTGCTGTTAATCATACAGCATGGACCTCTCACTCTAAGTTAAAACAGACTCTTAATGAGCCAGCCTAGGACCTGTGATCCCATTTAGTTTCCAACTGTGACAGGAAATATTCCAGGTAACAAAACGTGCTCAAAAAGCTGAAAGTGACTTACCAAATTTATCTGCTCCACAACGGAAGCATTTTAACCGTCTCCTGAAGTTGTAAAGGCAGCACTAGGGGACAAAACAATTGAACTGAGATTTTACAGAATTCATACCTTATCTGGCATGCTATGCAATATCCATATGATGTACTGTACATCTTCATTATGATGCTATAGTCAGAGAGACTGAACATGCCAGATTAGATTTAAGATGCATCACAGCTGCTACGCCACAAAGTATTGGAACAGCAGCAGTTAACAGGTGATTCTATCTTAAATTAAATTACTCAGTTATTTGATAGCCTCCAATTTATGATCCCAGACACGTAAAATATCCATGTACTACTTTTACAGGCTCATGACTGTCATGCTAAGCCATCCCTCTCTGGTAGGCCACAATGTGCTACTATTGCTTACTTCCTGATTAACTAGACATGGTTTGATTAGCCATGGAGTTTTGGCAGCTTGGCCTTGGGCAGCCCAGTCTCCACTGCAGATTACAGCACACACAGGTAAATGAGAGGCAGCAAGTACTGGCTGGTACAACCCAGGTCTCCATGTGGTTAACTTGTATAACTGCCAGAGAAAGCTGAGAACAACTTTTCTGTAAGAGGCAAGAAACAAGCTAGAGTGATGTAAAGCTTGTATGGAATCAACCCATCTCAACACTGCTGAGGGTAGACAACAGACAAAGCATTTTGAGTTTCAAAGATGGGTCCACTGAGCTCCCCAGAGAGATCAGAATGGTTCTTTGGGGACACTAACATGTTGCAACAGAAAGATCTGAAAGTTTAGTTTCTCCATTAAAAGCTGGCATTTGAGCCTACCCTAGCCTGCTCAAGGCAGGCATCTTGCTGCGAAGGAGCATCAGAGTAGCTCCCATATGGGTGGGATCAATGAAGTCTGGCCTGCAGATTACCATTTTAAGACTTGTTATTTACACAAGCATCATAGAAAGTTACATCAGCATTAGAGAGACTGGAATACTGTAACTGCTGCTTAGACAGATCGGCTACCACTACCAACACGTCAAATTTAGTTTAGTGACCTATGTCTTAAACACATTATTTAAACTGTATGCTACTTGTCATGCAACTTGGAACAAGATAAATATGAATGGAAGCTTTCTTTAGTGCCATGAAATGCCATGCTGCCAAACGTGTGACCCTGGAGGCTGCTCAGTTACAGCATCCTGCCTGCGGGCCAGAGATCTAGTCATGCTCATACCCCCTTTAAATAGTGTTTTATTAAAGTGGGGGTACAAGGCTGGGAAGCAATATGGACAGAGCAATCCGGTTTTTGTTCTTGCTGGATCATTTCCACTTTGGGCTCAACAAAGAACATGAGAATATTTACTATTGAATAGTAATTCAGTACTGGGTTAGGGCAGTCATATCCTACATTAGCACTCAACCTCTACTATAGTAGAGAAATATGGAATTCAGCTGACGATTTCTTAAATCTGATGTCAGATGAGAGTCCCATTAGCTCATCTCAATCCTATGACAAGATACTCAACCAAAAATCCTAGATCAAGATTGGATGCCTTTCTGAAAGACACACTCCAGTTCAGCCACAGGTTACCAGACTCAATGCAAGAGCTGCTGGGTGAAATTCCATGGCCTGTGTATGAAGGTCACTTTATAGTAGTCCCTTCTGGCCAAAATCTGTGAATTGCTGTCCATGTCACTCCAGGTCTCTCTTGACTGAGCACCTCCCTTTCATTTGATCTATGTTTCGTTTTATTTGGCCCCAGAGATGACACATTTTAATCTTATTTTGTTCCTTAGTATCATCTGATCTCACATGAATTGGCAACATCTGCAAGGTTAATATACCTCTTTTCCCATATCATTAACAGTGGTAAACAGAACAGAACCCCAATGTTGATTAGAACTCTTTGCAGAAACCATGCATCTTACCTTGTTACAAAGCCAATCTTCAAATTTAGGCCTCGGGTTGCTGTAGTGCATTGCAATCTGCTTCCCTTGAATCACCAGTTTTTTCTGCAAGAAAAGCAGGTTTAAGTTATCCCTGGATCGAGGCACACGTGTCCATTTTCCCATGGCAGAGCACACTTCGGAGGAATCAGTGCTCCTGAATTAAATGGACAACATATGGGGAGGATGTGGAGGACCAACCACCGCCACCTACACTCTGCCCATCCAATCCTGCAGAGAGGAGGACGTGGGCAGTAAGAGAATGGGATGTGGAATAAAGGTAAACGGAATCAGGGAGTGTTGACCAAGCTGTCAAATACTAAACGCTGACATGGAACAAGGAAGTGTCTCGAAGGAGACAGAGTCCTAAACCTGCTGCATTCAGTATCGCCAGATTTTAGGAGTTTCTTGCACCCAAGTATTTCTACTTCTGGTATACCACTGAGCAGCTTTTTAACCGTATCCTTACTGCTTCACTTCTTACCCTACTCCAAACACCTACAGCTTTAAATGATAGCATTTTGAATCTTTTTTTCCCCCCTCAAGTGCCTTCTTCAGGATGCGTCCCTTGGAAATACAGTAATTTTCCCAAAGAGACCCTGCTTAGACTTCTAAGAAGTTGGATTATAAATGCCATCAACTGAAACATAGTTCAAAATGGATGCCTTTGACTAATGCACCAGTTCATGTGAAAGCCTGCGTAAGAGGTTTGTGTTCTTCATTCAGACAGCCAGGAACTCTCTTCAAAATGAGTAACTAGACTGCGAGTAAAGTTCTCCAAGGAGTAAGAAGAGATCATACTGCTTTCATCAGTGTCCTCTCAGTCAAGAGTGTGACATTACAAAGGGACTGGGAGTTTTAATCTATTTCAGCAGCCAAGGTTCTGAGCTTCCATCATTTCTGATCCCTATGTATACAGAGTGCACTTTCAAAGTATGGCCATTTACAGGCTTACAACTTAACAGTTAATTCAGCTGCCTCTTTAAGTGTGGCCCTGGGGACATATGTTGAGGTAGCATGGGCCAAACCCCAGACTATTTATTCAACTGAAAAACTTTTTTTTTTTTTTTTAAATGAGGGTTAAGCTTTATTATACAGGCACTAAAGAAACATCAGGACCAGTCTTTTTGATAACAGGGTCTGACAGATCTAGGGTATAGCACATGAACAGGGCTCAAGTTCTGTACTGCTAGACAAGAGAAAGCTAATCTTGCCCTGTGGGCAGAAGGGAGGATTGGAGGGCCCAGTACTCGCTGGATATGCACACATATGAAACAAAGATGCTCGCATTTTTAAAATACATCATCTTTTCGTCTAACAGTCAGCAGCAGGGCCACTGGGGAGTCTCAACTACTTTTTTCCCTAATGCTAGGGTGGCTCTGGTTCTTTCGGAGTGAATCTGGATTGTATCCGTCTCAATAAATTATACATTAACACAGCTTTGTATACATTAAAACTGGGATGATTTAAAAAATTTTTTTTTTGCTAAAGTTAATTTCTTGCCACCAGTAGTTCTGGTGCATAGGCTGCAAGCAATGGACATTATGTCAGGAAAATATGACTTGAACGTTTTGTGGCTGTGGGGCTATGATATGAAATGCATGATACTCTACTCTAGGAGGCTGCATGTTGCGATTTCTGATTACTGACACAAGAAGTCTCAAAATCCAACATGAATTTAATTTTCTTAAGTGTTAAAAATAAAGGACTATAACATTACGTGTGCCTCCCTTTTAACTTTAATGGTTTTCTAACCACACAAACAGAGCTCTCATTATATTTTGACTTAATGTGAGGAGAGCAATTTGATGAATTTTGCTGCAAGGACTGATAACCAATATCAAAATGCAGCAGAACTAAACGTTCCCATTCATGTGCAGTGTAATAGGAAAACTTAATTGTAAAATGGAATGAACTTTTAACAGACGATCTATTCTGGTTTTCAGCTCCTATTATTCTCAGGAAAAGAGGTCAGAAATACACAATATCACTTTGAGAGAACTGAGCTTCGAGGCCTTTAGCAGGTCCCATGATTTGAATGGACTCCAATAAAGAGTTCCCCCACTAGAGAGGGAACTAGGGTCTGTCAGTTTACAATCAAATGTCCATGCCTTCATGGCTAGTACCAGTGATGCAGATATTCAACGTTACTACTGCACTCCTTTTGAAAGGTCTGGTACTTTGTATGGCAACAGTGATATGGGAAATGTCAGGTGGGAATAAAGAAAGATGTTTCAGAAGACTGGTCTGGGTAAGAGTTTTAAGAGCCAATTAGAACTGTACTATATAATTAAAACACCAGCACACAATTAAAGGAGTGGTTTATGCCCATTTGTTTAACAAGGGGTAGTTCAGTATAGCCGATTATTTTTCTCCTAATACTATCCTTGTTCCACTG
Source organism: Dermochelys coriacea (assembly GCF_009764565.3). NCBI lineage: Eukaryota > Metazoa > Chordata > Testudines > Dermochelyidae > Dermochelys > Dermochelys coriacea. Next base: position 49,716,389 of record NC_050074.1, read on the forward strand.
TTACTAATTTTAATATATACAAAGCCTTTATTCTTTTAAGTCACTGTTTTGGAACAAACCACTCCTTCCACCTTTTGTTTATTCCTTTTCTTTTTCTTTTTTTTTTTAAACTGTACAGACTTGTTCCATTTTCAGGAATATCTAGACTTGGTGAGTGAAGCAACCTGATTGGCTTCCATCCAGCTGGTAGCATCTTGAAAGTGATAAAACTCCACGAAGGCGAAACCACGGCTTACACCTAGAGACAGCATTCAGATATAGACGGGATACTTGTGTTAGTCAGTTCCTTTAAAACAGGTGAATCTCTCTCCAACTGCTTCATTACGTCATGATAAAGCAGCTTTACAAATGCGACGTCAACTGCTGGGATCTGCTTATTTTGCCATGGCAAGGAATCAAGCTGCCTTAACTGGCTACATTTTGCTTGATTTGAATCCATGTTTAAAGGTAACCATGCAACAGACTACATAACTGTCAAATGGGTTTATGCTAGTGTTACTTACCGATACCTTTTAACAAAAATCCCTGAAGACAGAGGTCTTTTACAGTGTTCTTCAGCTATCTAAAATCTATCAAAAGGCCACATTCCTTAGCCATGGCAAACCTTTTATTTTGGTTTTGTGTGCTTGCAGATTTGGGGTAATTCTGGATGTTCTTGTGTGTCTGGGGGTGAGGGGAGAGGAAAATGGCACCAACAGCCATATTAGAGCACTCACCTGTCTTTCTCTTCATCAGCCTCACATCTGCAGGCTGAGGGCCTTCGAAGGACTCGATAAGCTCTCGAATCTATATGGAGTTTAGTCATAACAGACAGTTAAGATTCAAATCTTGACAAATATCCTTTTTCTCACTGTAAACTGATTTGCAGCCTTCCATCTCAAATATTTACTCTGAATGAGAATCATTGTGCAAAATCACATTTGTGAATTTACTTTACACTGAACTGAGAGAAAAGTACCACCTCTGTGTAGGAACTACTTACTACACCCAACCAGTTCTCCCCTTATTTGTATTTAAGTAGTGTCGAGGAGATCCAGTCATGGACCAGGACTTCATGGAGCCAGATGCTGTATGAGCAAGACGACTGTCTCTGCCCCCAGGAATCTGCAATCCAAGATATAATCTACGATACTCTTGTCTGCAAAATCGCTAGACCTGCCTCCCTTCCTCTCAAACCCAGAAGACTGAAGGGTATTTATATAAATACGGAACTCTGCTTGCAGCCACCCTCTCTTTTTGACCTACTCTCTTCACATTCTCTCAAGGGGAGGAAAGGGATCTGTGCAGAATACTAACATCAAAGAACAAGGCTAACAGGTTAATAAGGCACCACTTCCTCAACTGTACTTAACCTGCTTAAAGCTCCAGAGGTGCCCAACGAGAAAGATGAAAAAACATCAGATTAGTAAGAAGTTCCCCAGAAGGGTGAAGAAAAAGGTCACTATTGGCAGAAACGTTAGAAAACGTATTAAAAGCAGAAGAAAAATCCCAACGTGGCTCAAAAAGAAGATATGCAACAGCTCAAGAACAGCCCTTACAGTACAGGGAAACCCAAAGGCAGATTTGATCAACAAAGCACAAAGGCAGTACATGGCCATCCTGTAGCTTTGCAAGTCAAACTGACCCATGGTTGACTATTGTTGACAGTGGTGTCCTTTGGAGCTACTTTTACATACAACAACATGCCAAAGAAAAAAAAACAAACAAATAAAGACAGCCATTGCAACTGTCTTCCCTAACCACAAGGGAAAGGCTGCAAATTTGTATAGCAGTAGTTGTTGCATTTTGGAAAGTGCAAACTCAAAACAAAATATGACTATCTGGTACATAAATTAAAAGCCCTACTTACACATTAAAGATTTGTTCAAATTAAATTCTGATCCTAAATGACTCAACATTATTCAAAGAAACTACACTACTGTCATTTTAGCTGTTAGCAGGCATACAAATCAATATTTAAAAACTGTTCAAGTAATACAGCTCAGCTAAATCCATTTAAATGCCTCAGAACAAGTAGCAATTTTACACACCATTTATGCCCGATACTCAGGATTTCAATAAAATAAACATCAAAAACTTAAATAAAAGCATTTACTGAAATTTTATAAAATGAACTGTTTAGTTTGGATGTGAGTATATGTATGCTTTGTATGAAACAACCACTATAGCATCAGACTAGTGCATAAAAATCAGAAAATAAACTGGGCTGGCTAGTCACTACTTTCCCAGCTAAGTAAAACGCAAAAAATTTAAATTGTAAGAGTGGCACACACACAAAATCTTGGTTTTAATAATCCAGGGAGACATTACTAGAACGGACTCTTCAGAATGCATCCAATGAAGTGAGCTGTAGCTCATGAAAGCTTATGCTCTAATAAATTTGTTAGTCTCCAAGGTGCCACAAGTACTCCTTTTCTTTTTGCGAATACAGACTAACATGGTGGCTACTCTGAAACGGTTCAGAATTACAGATGCAGTCCAGTTAAAAATCAAATATAAACAGTTCTACTTTTGTGGGTTTGGTATTATTTTAACAGGTATTAGGATTAGATTGGTTTCAGAGTAGCAGCCGTGTTAGTCTGTATTCGCAAAAAGAAAAGGAGTACTTGTGGCACCTTAGAGACTAACAAATTTATTTGAGCATAAGCTTTTGTGAGCTACAGCTCACTTCATCGGATAAATGCATCACGAAAGCTTATGCTCAAATAAATTTGTTAGTCTCTAAGGTGCCACAAGTACTCCTTTTATTTTTAGGATTAGATTATTTTGGTTACCCAGCCAACCTGGCAGAAACAGAAGAGATAAAAACACTGATAACTAATCACCTCCAAAGACTATTGGAATTTGCATGAACACTGTAAAGGCTCCCCAAGGGGAAAAAAAAAAAAATCTAGCTACCAAGCCCACTTGTACTCCCATCAGCATTATGGCAGCCATTTTACCACTCCAACAGCTGTTCTGACAGATTATGCTGGCGCAGAGATATCTTAACAGGCTGAGAAGATAAGTAAATTGGTGTAAAACAGCCAATACATTATCTTCAGCCTCCATCAAAACAGAAAAAAAAAAATCCATATTTTGTCCCCGGGGGGGGGCGGGGGGGGGGGGAAATCTATGTCAGCTATCTCTTCCCTAAATTTATGTTAAAGTAAATAAAGAAAAATAAGCAGAATTAGCCCTGTAAGTAGTTACTTAATAGTATCTTTTCCATGCCTTAGCCAGGGATGGCTACTAACCACATGCAAAAGGCTTATTTTTAGATAGTTCTATTTTAAAAAGGCACACATGGCCTTAACTGACCCTTCCACTTATTTAATATAAAACAGCTACAGTTTAAACACCTTCAAAATCCCAGGTTAATAATGGAAATATTAACCAGCCCTTCAAGACAATTGTTATCTTTGCAACCTTCAGAAAAGAAGCAGTGATAAATTATATCTTTAATATGGCATAAGTAAGGCTAAGTTTATGTCATAGATGTCACGTGACCTCCTTGACATTCTCTGCTTCATCCCCAGGGGCTGCTGGACTCTGGAGCTGGCAGCCAGCAGGGGCCCCCTGCAAGATTCCAGTGACAAGTGACAGACTCCTGAGGGGGCCCTCCTCAGAGCTCCAGCAAAGGGTGATAGCCTTGCACAGGGGAAGAGGGGGGCCCTCAGGCGAGCTGCTGGGGGTGTCCCGTTTTCTCCTTGGGAAATATGGTTACCCTGCAGCTCCCAGCTGCCGTGGGTAGAGGGGGAACCCCACAGCTCCCAGCCACCAAAGTGGCAGGAGAAACAGTGGAGCCACAGCAGCTAGAGCCACAGACAGATCACAGCTTATGTGAATTTTTGTTTATTGCCCATGACTTATTAAAATTACCATGACAAAAATCTTAGCCTTAGACATAAGTAAACCAAACCGATTTGGATCTCTTGGTAGCCTAGGTAAGCAAAGCCATTTTCTTTGGATACTTACATCGTTTTCGGTAACAGTGATAGGAAGGCCACGCAACATGATGGTCTTGCTTTCTTTCTCATCATTAATATCATTCCTGTAGTCATGCTCTCCATAGTCACCATCAGAATGGTACCCATCTTCTGATTTATCACTATTCCGTCTCTCACGCTCCCTCTCCCTGTCCCTCTGGTGAGGGAATATCCAGATTAGCAAACATGCACACTGCTAATGGAGAAAGCTTATCACCCAATATGGAAAAAGAAGAAATCCTAACAAAACTGGAACAAGCTCCAGCAGATCTGAAGCTTTAATTTGCAATCAGACGGTAATTCCAAAGAAACAATAAGAAATGAATCTTAAGTAACCAGTGAAATTCCATTCCTGAGGAGAGTGGGTCTTACACTACTAATAAAAACTGTACTGGAAACCTCAGGGATGCTCTGAAGTGGTTGTTTAAAACCAGATTTGGTTTCTATCATCTCATAATGCCTTCTCCATAAAAGTGAACCGACCAGTTTTGCCAGGAAATCAAGAAGAATGTGTTGTTATATTTAGGGTTCCAAATTTTGAAGTAATTGGATGCTCAACAACTTTTCAGGTCAGTACATTTCATCACTAATTGTTTACTAGATATGTTACTAATGGATCCTCAATTTTTGCCTGTTTACAGGAAGGTAGAATTGTGTTGTATTTTCTATTGTCAGGTACCTTGGACTCTTAGCCAAACAGAAAATACCCAACTAAGACACTTAAATTACTTGTATATCTGATTAGTAGTTGCAATGGCAAGACATTTCATTGATTATATAGACAAGTGGCAAGATCTATACAATGCTGATTACTGTGTTATCAGAACACTATTACAAAATTCACTCACAGCCTGAGTGAATGCAAATGTTTTCACTTACCTCAGGGCTGTCGTAGTCCCGGCTGTCATAGTCCCGGCAGTCGTCATATCTCTCGCTCCTGCGCTCCTCACTGGATCTCTTGTAATCAGAATCCCTTCGCCTGCTTCTAGAGTCCCGATCATCCCGATCCTCTCTATCTATGATAGAGCCGTACCTTCCACTCCGTTCAGTCCTACTCACACTGCAAAAGGGAGGTTTGTTCAGTTTGAGAATTCTCTCTCAGGGAAAAGCAGCAATTCAGAGAAATGCCATGGTTCAGTTTACTTTCAATACCATATCATCTGTGTCAGCTCAGGAAATTTTAGCGTTATCAGTTCAAAATTAACCAAATAAGATACAACACTGCCAAAAATGAATCAACTACCACCCACTCCTCCATTTCGTAGCATCATGTCATTCAATAACACAATGGTCAAACTTGGATGAAAAGCTCTTGCAAGTCTGGAGAGTATACTAGTGTACACATTATGTGGAAGTGCAGTAATGTGTAAACTGAAGAATGTGTGTAACAAAATATACAGATGAGAAATGCATTGACAGAAATAGGTTATTAGGCAACCTAACAGGTCTCTTCCAAACAACTATGATAAGCTCTGTTTTGCTATTTTTCTAATAAACTTTTTAGATAAACAATCTTGTATAGGTCACCAAGCCTCAATAGAACAGGTAAAAAGGATCGCTCAGATGAGAGATCTGAAATCCAAAAATACATTCAAGCTAAGGCTTTTAGCAGAAAAATATTCATCAGGTTAAAACATGATACTTGGATATAAACCAGTCACATCAACTGGAGACTACTTTTCAAATACAAGAGTTGATACTATTTTTATTACTTCCCTCGGAGAGAAGAGCAAGTTCGCTGCCAGTGAGTGATTTAAATTATTTTGGTGGCACTGACTGCTTCTCCCGAGCTGTTTTCCTCCAACCCACATGTACAGGGAATGTGGAGGGTCCACATCATCTGACATTTTAAGCAGTAGTGGCTAAATTATTATACTAAGTGGAGGATGTTTTCTTTTTCGAATTCCTAATTAATCAAAGCTGCTACTAAGAGTATTCTCAAAAGGTCTTATTGATTTGAAAACTTAAGACACCCTAATGGTTCCTTAAGACTACTGGATCCAGTTATTGAGCTGTATTCACCACTAACCCTGCCCCATAATGTGCTCCTCTAGAACCCCACCGTGTATCAAGATTATTATAGTCACACTCTCTCCAGCACCAGTAGCTGGCTTTTTTTTTTTTAAACACCGCTAGAGACTTCCCTCCTAATAGCCCACACAGAAGAAACCAATGCCAAACTAGTACCAATTTAACAGATAATTCTGTTAACAGGCTTCTCTCCTTTTGAGGGAGCAATTTTCTTTGCTTTAGATTGTAATAAAATTCTCACTGGCTTGTGACCTGCTCCTCTCGTGAATCCCTAGGGGCGGAGGAACACTGTCCTATAACAAGTGCATTTCCCTACGTATCGGCGTGAGAATAAGTCCTGCTTAAGCCCTAAAGCGAGCAGAAGGGTGGCCACGGGCTGCCCCATAAACTAGCGGATTTAGATCTCATTCACCATCGCTGTGCTCGTGGGGATGGGCCCGGCTCGGAGAGCTGCCAGCGGCCTGGGCGGCTGCTCGGCGGCGGACTCCCAGTGCCTGCCCTCCGCGGCCCCACGTTCAGGGCGGAGAGGGGGAGCTCATCGGGCACCACCGACCGCTCTCCCGCGAGGAGGACACTACCTACCGTTTATCGGAGCCCATGGTCCCACGGCCAGCGAGCCTCCCAGCCCGGCCCACAGACGATCAGCCTAGGGGACAAAGAAGAACTAGCGTCAGGCCGCGCGCACGGAGGGCGCCCAAGAGCGATGCGCGAGACCTACGGAGCCCGGGAGCGCGCGGGACAAGGGTCGGGGGAGGCGCTACGGACTAGCGCGCGGGACTGGGGGGCGGAGGCGCTCCGCAAACGCGCGGGCCGGGGAGAGGGGAGGCCCTGCCAGGCCGTGATGTGATAGGGGGCTCTCAGGACCGGGCTACCCACACTCACCGACTCACAAGCTCTGCCGCTCCGTAAAATGGCGCCCAGGAAGCTCACTGCCTCCTGCCCACAATGCACCGCGCCGGCCGCCTGGAAGCTTCCAGCAGCTGCGCGGGCGCAGTCCCCCTCAGCCGCACGCCATGCTGGGAACTGTAGTGCCGGCGGGTGGAAGTCTGGCCCCGTCCCAGATTTGCTGCTGGAGGCTCCCTGGGGAGACCCGTTCGCAACCGAGCCCGAAGGGCCGCAGCCCCTAGCCTGTTCCCCGGGATCTCGCTCCCCCCTACCGAGCTCCCTGGGTCCCCTCCTGCCCCGTACCACCAACCCCCACCAGGCTGGCCACTGGATGGCCACCAACAGGGCACGCGGCGCCCTGGAAGGCTGCGGAGGCTAGAGGGGTCTACCCGCCCAGTGCTTGATTTGTGCCGGGGCCGAGCCGGGCACTTCTGGCTTGGCGCATCAGTTATGGATTTAAATATATTGCTTTAGCCCAGCTCCTCTTCCATTACACATGAAGTCTGGGCAAGACCGGAATTTGCAGGGTGAGGGCCACCCGCGACACGGGGTTGGGGCACCACGAGAGCAGTCGGTGAAGGGAGAGGCCAGGAAACTGCAGCCCGGTGTGAGCTCCGTACTGGGGCGGTCTGTCGGTAACCCGCCAGGGCCAGGCACAGTTTGCGGAGCAGCAAAGCGGACAAGACCACAGCTGTGTTAGCAACTCGCCCCTGCCCTCTGCTCTACCCTGGCACGCTTAGCCCTACCCAGAGCTCGCTGCCCGATGCCAGGTGGCAAGGGCCCAACAATGTGGCCCTTTGCTCCTTCTTGCCCCAGGGCAGTGGCGAGCTATAGTGGGGCCTGAGGCCAGGGCACGGGGCTATTCACCCTGGGAGCCGCCTGCCAGAGGCCGCGCCTATTGCCCAAGCTGCGCACAAGGAAGCTGGCAGCCATCCCTGTGCCACGAAGGCAAAGGCGAGACTACAGGTCCCAGCCTGCAGTGCGGCGAGGCGGAGCATTGCATGCCGGGAACCTTCTGGTGTCCGCTTGCCGGTCAGCGCCAGTACTGCACTGCAGGGGGCAGGAAACGTGCCACCAGAGCCACAGAAGGGAAGTGTTGGGGGGAGGGGGAGAGAAATGCATGGGCCGTCAGGTGCGGGCGGGGGGAATGTGTGCCCCCTCCTTTCCCAGTGCTGTGCCCACCCCAGCTTGTGAGCCCCACCACTCAGTACCTGCAGAGTAGGGCAGTGCCCCTCCCTTTCTGTGCACGTACATGGAGCAGAGAAACCACTGCAGCAGCCTATGCTCCTTCCAGCAGGCTGGCACACCCCATATAGGAAAATACTCAGCTAGCTGCCCCCACGCGTTCCTGGGCACCCCGAAAACAGTCAGTGCTGTGCACAGCAGCTGTGGGTTTGGGGGGACGTGTGCAGTGGCATTAGCAACCATGGATTGGGGGATGGAGTTAGGAAAAACAGCTGGAAATAAGCCTTCTGGCTTCCTGTCTCCCCCAGGGAGAAATCGCTGTAGGCTGCTTAAATTCAGCTGTATGGGAGCTAGATAATAAAACCTGCAGAGCCTATAGATTTCATACACAGCAAATCTTCTTTGGCTATTCCCCTCCCCCAAAAAACCGAGGAAGCTGCAGGGAGAACAATAAATACAGTACCGGAAGAGAGAATGTAGTAGCTTGTCAGGCCCTGGTTGTGTGAGTCATCTTGTTGTCATTCTACTGGGGGGTTTGCAAAGCAAGAGCTATGTTCATTTTGAGAAGGCCCCAGTCTCCAGCAAACTCACGAGGAGAAATGATCTCCTGTTCATAGAATATCAGGGTTGGATGTTATAGCCCTCCTCACTCCGGTGTCTGAGACCGTCATTCAATAGTGAATTTTAGCCTCAAAATGCCTATGGGAGCTAAAGTAGTATTGTCCCCATTTTACAAGGGGAAACTGAGGCCCAACTTAGGTTAAGGGACTCATCCACAGGCAGGCAGGGACTCTGGATTGGCCAGGAACTGAACCCAGGTCTCAAGTTCTAGAGCCATTGCCCCACCTACTAGCTCATCCCTCCTACCTCTATACTAGGAGGGGGATGTGGATATGAAAAAGCAGCCGGACATAGCCTGAGTGACCAGGCTTCAGAAACACTGGGGGGACAATACCACAATCCTTGACATTTCTGCTGTCATGTGTATTTTATTGCATCACCACCACTCCCCTCTCCAAAGCTCTTTCACCACCTCCATGAAACAGCATAGGTTAAAGTCACATTTTACCAAGCTCCAGGGCTGTGTAGCAACAGCAGCATAATGGCATTAAATCCAGCTATGGCCATTCCCTTCCATTAGTATGGCCAAGTTTAAATGTTCCAAACTCATGAGATTAAAAGGAAAAAGAAAGATTTTTAAGCCAAAGTAAATGTTTGGGCTGTTTTATTTGTTTGTCAGGTGCACTTGATTGGGCACTTAACTTGCAAATTCCTTTCTAAAGAAGCTGACCAAATGCCTTACTAAAGCTACTTAAAATCAAAGTACACAGCCAATATTCATAACTTTGAATACAAAATGACACATGCATACAAATAGGATGAATATATTCAGTAGCTCATAACCTTTGCAGAGATATCGTTCCTCCCCTCTGTCTGCTAACGGCCTTGTGGAGTACCAGTCTCCTGGATCCAGGCAGGGGATGATGGAAGCAAGGGAGACCAGGCAGAACTTCAGTTTCGCTAAGGGCATGGCTACACTTGCAAATGTAGAGCACTTTGAGTTAAACCAGCCTTCGTAGAGCGCAGTAGGGAAAGCATTGCAGTTTGTCCACACTGACAGCTGCAAGCGCACTGGCGTGTCCATATTTGCGGCACTTGCAGCAGCATTGGAAGTGGTGCATTGTGGGCAGCTGTCCCACAGAACACCTCTTCTCATTCTGTGGCTTGTGGGAAGGGGGCAGGGCATTCTGGTTCCTGTCCCAACGTCCCATGATGCATCGGTTCGCATCCCAGCTTCTGTCCACAATTGGCGCAATCTTTCAACGTTTTTGTACTGCGTGCTCTGTCTTCCCTTTTGGTCTCTGGGAATGGAGCCCGAACTGCTGAGGAGTATGCTGACAAGTCTCACCAGCACATCTCGTTTGGCAGTCGAGTTACTCCTTAAGATCCGAAGTGACAGTGAGGACTCCTACTATATCGATGCGAGTAACGCACACAACATGAGAATGCTTGTGGCATTCACAGACATGCTCACCACCGTGGAACGGCGCTTTTGGGCTTGGGAAACAAGCACTGAGTGTTGGGATCACATTGTCATGCAAGTCTGGGATGATAAGCAGTGGCTGCAGAACTTTTGGATGAGAAAAGCCACTTTCATGGGACTGTTTGAGGAGCTCACCCCCATCCTGAGGCGCAAGGACCCAAGATTGAGAGCTGCCCTGACGGTGGAGAAGCGGGTGGCTATTGCAATCTGGAAGCTGGCAACTCCAGACAGCTAACAATTAGTCACTAACCAGTTTGGAGTCGGGAAGTCGACCGTTGGAATCGTGTTGATGCAAGTTTGCAGGGCCATTCATCGCATTCTGCTCAGAAGAACTGTGACTCCGGATAACATGCATGACATTTTTCAGAGTAGCAGCCGTGTTAGTCTGTATTCGCAAAAAGAAAAGGAGTACTTGTGGCACCTTAGAGACTAACAAATTTATTAGAGCATAAGCTTTCGTGAGCTACAGCTCACTTCAAGTGAAGTGAGCTGTAGCTCACGAAAGCTTATGCTCTAATAAATTTGTTAGTCTCTAAGGTGCCACAAGTACTCCTTTTCTTTATGCATGACATTGTGGCTGGCTTTGCACAAATGGATTTCCCTAAATGAAGAGGGGCGATAGATGGGACTCATATTCCAATTCTGGCACCAGCCCACCTAGTCTCCGAGTACGTTAATCAGAAGGGATTTTTCTCTATGGTTCTCCAGGCATTTGTGGATCACTGTAGGCGTTTCATTGACATTAATGCAGGCTGGCCTGGAAAGGTGCATGATGCACGCATCTTTCGGAACACTGGCCTGTTCAGGAAGCTGCAAGCCGGGACTTTTTTCCCAGACCAGAAGATCACTGTAGGGGAAGTCGAAATGCCCATTGTGATCTTTGGAGACCCCACTTACTCTTTAATGCCATGGCTTATGAAACCCTATACAGGGAGCTTTGACAGCATCAAGGAGCCATTCAACAACAGGCTGAGCCCCTACAGAATGACTGTGGAGTGTGCTTTTGGCTGTTTAAAGGGCCACTGGCGCTCTCTATATGGGAAGCTGGACCTGGCCGATAACAGCATCCCTGTGGTTATATCCGCGTGCTGTACCCTCCATAACATTTGTGAAGGAAAGGGTGATTCATTCAGGCATGGAACTTGGAGGTTCAACACCTGGAGGCTAAATTTGAACAGCCAGAGAGCAGGGCTATTAGAGGGGCCCAGTGTGCGGCTGCAAGGTTAGGGATGCCTTGAGGGAGCAATTTGAGGCTGAAAGCCACCAGTATTGTCTGGTGCCCTGCACGGGAGTGAATTGCAGTGGTTCCAATGTTAGAAGGAATCTGTGTTTGCTACGTATGATACACTGACTTACAGTGCCTGTTGCTTTCCTGGGCTAAGGTAGCTTTTACATTAGGCAATAATAAAGAATGTTTTCAAAGCAAAAATATCCATTTAATGAAAAGAAAATGTATTTATTGAAAAGAAAACTGCTTGGGAAACACGAAGGGCAAGGGGTTGGGGTGGGGAATGGTACAACCATGGGTTTGCATGTGTCCTGTTACGATACTCAGCCTTTCTGTTTGGAGTGCTGTGCAATGAGTGCTGCACTTTAGAATGGCTATACTGCCTGGTGATGGGGGTTGAGTGCAGTGGGTAAGGGTTGTAGTTTTCAGGGCTGGGTGGTGAAGCTTCAGGTGTTGGAGGCAGTTGGTGGCGATAAGAACCCGGAGATTGGGGAAAGTGGTTTGGAGGTGACATGGAGGCACAAGGGAAAGAGACAAGGGCTGCGGGGGGGGCGCGCAAGGTAGTGCTCCGCCTGCATGGCTACAAGCGCCTGGATTGAGTCCGCTTGGCGGTCCATGATGCTTATCAGCTGTTCTGTGCTTTGGTGCCGGCAATCTGCATTCTGTTGGTGGACCCTCCTTTCACTCTCCTGCCACTCCTGCACTTTTTGATTTTCATTAAGGGAGTGCTGCATGACTTCATGGAGCATGGTCTCTTCCTGATTCTTTGCAGCCTCTTGGCCTGTGATAACAGGGACAGCTGAGAGATCAAGTTGCATCTGTAAAGGCAAAATGCAACACTTAACAGAGGAAGCATTGTTCACACCAGCAATGATCCCCCCCCGTACTTAAGGGCAAGCATAGTCTACACAATAGCATAATTTGCCTGTCCCAAAGCAAGTGCACATAACCCACAGGAGTCCCAAAATGGTGAGTAAGCACAGCGTCAAGGGGGACTGATTTTTTCACAGCTGTACTGTCCTCTGGATTTCTGTGCCTTGGGGAGAGCCAACAGCTGCAGGGGCCCCCATACTGAACACTCTCCCCCACATTTTCCACAGGAGTTTGTCCTGGAAAATATCTCGCTGGTGAAGGTGACCTGGGAAGCAAGGGAGGGTCTTCTACTACAATGTGGCTTCCACCCTGGCCCATATGCAGCTTGCCTGTGTGTAGCAATGGTCCCCCCACCCCTCACGGCACAGTGGCGCAGACACGTTAGCCTGACTGGGACAAGGACCACAGTGGCTCTCCCACAAAACCTGTGCAAGCACATTGCCCAAGTTCTAGATGAGACCTTTGAAGAGATCACTGAGGTCAATTACCGTGATGTGAGAGAGAGCACATCAAACGCCCTATTCCGCATCTAGGCATGCATGCAGCCCTAACCCTCCTCGCCCCGAGAGCCTGCACCGAATAACTTCCTTCCCAAAATAAAAGCCACTTACCGGGAACCTCCTCTGGTGTTTGTCCTTCCCCAAGCACCAGCCGCCGCGACTGGCTACCTTCCTCCTGGCTTAAGAACAGCTCTGGGCTGCATCCATCTAGGGATGCCAGGATGTCTTCCTCCTCGTTAGCACCCTCGCTCCCGCTTTGCTGCTCCTCCTCCTCCTGCCTTGTAGGACTGTGCTCTGAAGTGTCCATGGTGGTACTTGGAGTAGAGGTGGGGTTGCGTCCAGCTATTTGTAAAAATGGCAGGTTGTGGGGGCAGCACCAGAGCGGCTGTTTGCCTCGTGGGCTTTGTGGTAGGCATTCGGCAGCTCCTTCACTTTAACCCTGCACTGCAGTGTGTCTTGGTCATGGCCCTTTCCATCATGTCCCTTGATATCTGCCCGAAGGTATTGTAATTCCTAGGCCTGGAGCGCAGCTGGGACTAGACAGCTTCCTCCCCCCAAACACCGATGAGGTCCAGCACCTCGCCATTGCTCCATACTGGGGATCACCTGGCATGTGGAGGGATGGTCACCTGGAAAGATTCATTGAGAGCACTCCACGCCTGGCTGAGCAAACAGGAAGAGGATTTTCAAAATTCCCAGAGAATTTAAAGGGTGGGTCTGACGTTGGTCACCTGAAGGCAGGGCAGTAGAGTTCAAAGTGATGACCAGAGTGGCTAGAACAGGCATTTTGGAACACTTCTGGAGGCCAATCAGAGCACATTAACAGACCAGGGTGTCCACACAGGCGCCGTGGCGCTCCAGCGGGGGCGCATCAAACGTTATTCCACTCGCCGAGTGGAGTACCAGGAGCGCTCTAGCCACGGAGTCAGAGCGCTCTACATGCCTTGCCAGTGTGGATGCGTCGTGAATTAGAGTGCACTGGGCTGCTTTAATGCACTTTAACTCACAAGTGTAGCCATGCCCTAAGTAGCAGTTCAAGCCCTGCAGGTCTAGTATGGGCCGCAGACCGCCCTTAGCTTTGGTGATTAAAAAGTATCAGGAATAGAACCCCTTGTTCCTGTACTCCACAGGAACTACTTTCACCACACCCAGCTGTAGCAGACCCTCCACTTCCTGTACGAGAAGATTCTCATGAGACGGGTGTGACATCGCACCCCATAATGCTTTATGGAAATATGCTTATGAATGTAAATATGTCATGAATTGAATATGTTTTATGCTACATATGCCATGTAACATATCTCTGCAAAGGTTATGATCTACTGAATACATTCCTCCTATTTGTATGCATGTATCATTTTTGTATTCAAAATTATGAATATTTTGGCTATGTACTTGTTTAATTTTAAATAGCCTCAGTGAAGCAGTTGGTTAGCTTCTTGAGAAAAGACTATTCTCAGTAAGTGCCCAATCAAGAAACGTTTAAGCCAACAATGAACTTGGAGACACCAATCCACATCTGAGCTTTCCCAGGCATGTGGCTTGGCTGGTAAGGAACTTAGTCATGCATGGACATGTGACTTGCCCATGTGACTCCAAAAAGAAACTGGGACAAAGGACAGTAACTGCAGGGGGTGTGAGTGATTACTGGACCCAGACTAGGAGGTGGCTAGTCTGTAAAGGAGGCTTATTGGAACATCTTTGAGGGTGAGATTTTATCTGTATTCAGCTTCTTACTGTATTAGGCATAGGCTTGCATGTTTTATTGTATTTTTCTTGGTAATTCACTTTGTTCTTTGTGTTATCACTTGGAACCTTCTTAAATCCTACTTTTTGTATTTAATAAAATCACTTTTTACTTATTAATTAACCCAGAGTATGTATTAATACTGGGGGTGGAAAAAACAGCTGTGCACATCTCTCTGTCAGTGTTATAGAAGGCAAACAATTTATGAGTTTACCCTGTATACGCTTTATACAGGGTAAAACGGATTTATTTGTGGTTTGGATACCATTAGGAGTTTGGGCATCTGAGTGTTAGAGACAGGAACACTTCTTACGCTGCTTTCAGTTTAGCCTGCAGCTTGTGGGATGTGGTTCAGACCTGGGTCTGTGTTTGTAGCCGGCAAGCATGTCTGGCACAACCAGGCAGGGTTCTGGGGTCCCAAGCTGGCAGGGAAGGCAGGGGCAGGAGTAGTCTTGGCACATTAGTTGGCAGCCCCACGGGGGTTTCTGTGATCCAACCCATCACAAGGGGTCCCTGAAGAGGGACGGGGAGGATGTGCCAGCTCAATACAAAATGGAGGGGGTTCCAGGGGCTTAAATAGACTTCCTCTTGCTGCAGGACAGTGACTCTGCGTCTGCAGAGCTGGCGAAAAAGCACGTGTGCAACATTCTGGAAGTATCACTGAGACTGAGGAGGCCCATCTCTGCCACTCTAGTCCTGCGCCAGTCACCCAAAGGGCAGCATGAGCCCCAGGAGAGATGAGGAGTCATCGGCTGGAGAAGTCTTGGGAAGGTTCCAAAGTGAGGTTTGTTTTTAAAGCAGAGACTTTGGGGAAGGAGATAAGGAAACAGCACTGACAAATTTTCCATTTTATTTAAAAAAAAATTCTAGCAGCAAAACCAGTAACAATTTGAAAACAAAGAGAGACCATGACACAGAAAGAGAGAGAGGGTTGGGTTTTGTGGGATTCCACTTCATTCACTCAAGTTCCTTATAGCGGGCAAACATGACTCTCCTGACAGCATCCCGGTATGTTTCATTGGACTGCCTTTTGCTGGGCTTCCCTTGGGTTCCTAAGCCAGCTCCCTTCTTCTGACCTTCTGCCTGAAAACAACACAAACAGCTTGTTTTTGCAATTCTTTGTGTTCTCCTCATCAGCACAGGCTGCCAGGGAGATTGCTTTGGCTTTATTTGACAGCTGTACTAATGACCTGGAAAAGAGGTTACATGGTGCACTAACATGCCCAGAGGATACAGAATTGAGAGGAGTTGCTGATGCTGCTGTGGACAAAGAAAGCCAGACAGCAAACAATCTAGGAAGACAGACTCCAAAGCATGGGCAGTCAGTGGGGAGGGAACAATCCAGGAAGCAGCGATGCTCAGAGCACCAGGAGGGGTGGGAGCGGACAAGAGGCAGTGGCAGCATGTAATACAGCCAGTAATGGAGGCAATCAGAACCAATTTGATTTGAGAAGGACACTGAGCAAAGGAAAAGAGGCTGAATCTCAGATCTCACAATCTTTCTTATTAACCTGTCTGATCACAACTCTCAGTTGCTCTCCCGTCACATGGGATTCCCACAGGCTCTCCTAGCTTGCTCTGAATTCCGACCTTGTGAACAATCAATGTCGTAGAGCCAGTGATTGTATTATGCAATACTGCCTGCCTAGAGCGACCCAACTAAATATTTCCCATGGAGTTGTGTTTACTTTTCAACGCTAGTTATTTGGATGCCGAGGGTTTGATCAATTCAACCAAGGGATCCAAGTCTCCAGAGGCTGAATGAAGCACAAGGCCCTGTATTAACACGAAATGGGAGGAGAGGACCTTCCACCTTTGTGGCTTCTCCTTGAGAGCTTGACGGGATTGTCATGAGCTGAGGAATCTTGTTTGCAGGTCAGTCTCCCAGGGCTCATCTGAGCTGGCTTTTCTACAGTGTCAGGGGCCAGCTGCAAGGGTCTCCCAGCCAGGGCAGAGTGAGCACCTGGGGACATTTTCTGACCATGTTTGAACCTGAAAGGGAATGGTGTGTTTGCTGCCTGGGACAATGAGCGTTCAAGCACATGCGTTACATTCCAAGCCTCAGATGATCTGCTTTGAATTATACACTGGATCGGAACATGCAAAATTCACAACGCATGCTATGTTGGGGAGTTAAATACATCCTCCATTCAGAAACAATACCATGTGACATATGTAACCAATACCACACATATTTCATATATAGCAGCCAGCTAGCCACATGATAGTCTCATAAGGCAAAACATTTCAAAGAAATCCCCACATTATTTCAAACAAATGCAATCTGAGACTGCTTGAACTGCAAGGGGTAAAATACAATGACTACATTGTTCATTATGGCAAACTCCCTCCACTGTACTTGTTAAGCAGCACTGGCACATGTGATTGGGCTCAATGCAGGTGAAACGGGGTGAAATTTCAGGGCCTGTGCTATACAGGAGGTCAGACCAAAGGATGTAATGGTCTCATCTGGCTTTGAACTGTACAAATCTACGAATAGGGGCTATTTCCCTCTTTCAGAAGCTGTGCACGATTCTGATCTCACCAGGCGGATCCCCTACCCCCATGTTTCTTTCAGATGGGCCTGGGAAATGCTACCAAATTCAGGATTGTACTATCTGGATTTTAAAGGGAAAGGAAGGTGTTTCACCTCTACTGGCGACATCATGCCCTGCTGCTGGCGTCCCAGTCCTGAGCCTTCCTTCCAGCCCATAGCCTGCAACATGCGGCTTCCTTTGTTATTACTATCAATTCTTGCTTTACTCACAGGGTTATGGTCACTACAAAAAGAAAACAACTATAAGTATATTTACACATCGCTTTATTCTATTTTCCAACATGGTACCATGGATTTTCAACACAGAATTGATTACACCTTGGATAACATCAAGGGCTTTTTGCAAAGATGCACCCACATTGCATGCATGAAACATGCCGTTTGAGGCTTATTTTGGGTTCTCTATGGTGCATTATGCATGCATAATTCAGGCACATTTTGGAAAACATAGTTCCTGAAGTCCAGCTTCAAGGTGATCTGCAGGGAGTGGGAGGGGAAATGGGTGTGTATCCTTATCAATATATTCTTTAAGATACCCAAAGAAGGCCTGAAAAGTTTTACGTACACGCGCATATACGTACAGGGTTTGGTTTTTATATATAAACTTTGGAAATATCAGGAATGGGAAGTCTGGCCCCTCCTTTCTTGCTGGAGCTTTTCTTTTGAACACTGAGCTGGGAGGAATTGAGATCACACTCTCAGATTTGAGCTGAAGGGGTAAAGGTGTCCAATTTTTAACAAAAAGAAAAGGAGTACTTGTGGCACCTTAGAAACTAACAAATTTATTAGAGCATAAGCTTTCGTGAGCTACAGCTCACTTAAAGCTTATGCTCTAATAAATTTGTTAGTCTCTAAGGTGCCACAAGTACTCCTTTTCTTTTTGCGAATACAGACTAACACGGCTGCTACTCTGAAACCTGCAATTTTTAACAAGGAGAGCTTTTCTTTCATTAGCAAGAATAAACAGCTTTCAACAGTCTGAACAACAATCACTTTCCCTTTCAATCAGGTCCCACTTTTTAGGCATCTATGCTTTCACACACACAGTAAATTCTCCAGTCATCTAATCTCTTCCAGGAAGAACGGAGAAGACAAAGACCTGACTTTCTGATCCACAAAACACACAGGGAAAAGCCTCCTTCCAAACCTTCACATATCAAAAAGAAACAAGGAGCACAAACCCATTTCTCCTCTTTGAAGGTCACTTTTAAGCCAGCCTAGCAAACCCAAGATCTTTGTTCTGCCTAGGATGCCTTGGCACCTGCAGACACACCATGGCGCTGTGCCCCAAGCACAGGCAGTACTCTCTTTGTTCAGCCACTCTGACCGAGAAGGAAAAATGCCAAGTGTGTCTGTCTCAGCTGAAAACATGGCCCTGCTCCTCCTCCTCCTGCAGCCTGTTCTGCTCCCTTCTCTCTCTCTGTGGTTCCAAACTACAGACAGGAGGACAAGGAGAGAACCAGTTGGAACAACATCCCCCGAGGAGCCTGGGAAGGGACACTCACCTGCCCCAGATACCTGGCTCCCAACTTCCTAGGAACATGGTAGCCAGGCTCCTCTCTTCACCAGCAAGGCTTTGGTCCCAGCTTTAAATCCCCCCTCCCCTGCCAGCACATGTTGCTCATTTCAAAAGGCCCCACTGTACATTTGGCATCGAGGCCACTGAAAGGTCAGAAAATTCATGAAAGGCTAAAACTCCACATTGCTTTACACAGAGAATGCAGCCAGCTGTCCAACCCTCCCCCGGTCCTCCGGCTGCCCTCATTTCCAACTACACACAACGTGACAGTCTGGCGCACCCAGACGCTGACAGCACCAGCAGCTCTGAGGAGTCCCGGATGCCCTGAAGGAGGCGGAAGAGCAGCTGTTACCTCTCAGAGTCCCAGGCCTCCTTCAGTCGTTTTCTCTCTGGTGAGTCCAGGCGCTGGAATCTCTCTCTCCGGTCATTTCCCTTGTCTTTAATCTTCCCCTTTACAGTGAGCAGAAGAGAGTTAGCATTAGTAGAGAAGCTATGACTGAGTCGCTGCCCTGCCTGCTGCTCCACGGGGAGCAGCAGTCTAGGTAATTGACGTGCTCCCCATCACCGTAAGACCCAATTGCCTCCAAGTATTTGTAAAGCCACAAAAGAGTCATCTCCTCCGCCCTCCTTCCCTTCCAGCCTGCGGGGAGAAACCTGGTTAGTGAGCAGGGCGATTTGTCTGGGGAGTGAGGGAGACTGCAGAACACAGCTTTTCCTCAATAAGTCATTGCCCTTCGTTCTGAGGGCAGCCAGCCCCAGCACCGCTTTTGTGTCATGAGTTCCACAGTCTGGGTCTGGTCCTGTGGAAATTCGGTTTCCTACACCCACAAACATCCCTCTGTCAGGGAGGGAGAAAGGCTCTCAGGTAGCTGGGACCAACCCCAGGGAAGATTTTGTTTATTAGACAAGAGAGCTTGATTATGGGGAGCAGGCACAAAGGGGGACCTGGTACACACTCACCAGTAGGTTAGAGTAGCACACTGCATGTGGCCCAATAAAGCTAATAGATGGACTGTCCTTCTGGGATTCTCACCGAGCAGCTGGAACTGCTGCTCAGTGCATAGAGAATCATCAACTTGCGGCACCTGGGGCCAGAACGCTGCCGGCAGCTCCTTCGCTAGCCCTTCCCTCAGTTCAACCTCCAGTCCGGTGCTTGGGGACTTGGGCCTCTTGCGCTAAACCACTCAGCAATCTGGGCACAATTACAGAGCTGGGGGCCTGCTCGGAAGGGCCCCTCACTCAGCTGCAGAGATGTATGGGCAGAGATACTACGGGGCAAGGTGCAAGTCTAAGACCAGAGCAGTATGGGCGATGGGCTGTATCAGTCAATAACGCTGAGAAGGGGGCCCAGGACTGGAACAACAGGGGACTGCGGGGCAGGACTGAGCTGCACTGGCAGAGTCCTGCATGCTCCTCCTAATCTAGACTGCTGGGTGATAGAGCTCTGCCATGGTTAAATCTTCTAGTCTGCCTTGCTGCACCTCCCTGGCTGCCACCTTACTGTGGCCAGCTTTTCTCACTCTCTCTCAGCCTGCACGAATAGCCTCTGCACGGCCTGACTGTCCTGCGAGAGAATCAACAGCTGCTGCTCGTGGTTACAGATCACAGCTGGTCCTATGGCCTGGAAGATTTGTCCTCTCAGCCACCCCACCATCAGACCAGGCTAACCATGACATGTTCTAGCCATGTGGCTGGGTCGGTGGAGAGCCTCTCAGACTGGCCTCCTTACGCACATGGAGCTTGGCTGGAAGCACTGATATATCATCAGCTGGGCAATGCAATCAAGGAATTGAATCCAAGACCCCTGGGATTAAACAGGCCTGTAAACTTGGCCCATTGTCAGTCACCTGCACTGATACCCTGTGTATAGCTGGGCTCTACCAGCCTGGTTTGCATCCAAATCACATCTATGGGCAGTCTGGAGTGTGGGACAGAGGAGCTGGGGTGGGCTAGAGCTCTCTGGCAGGGTTTGCAGCTGGACTCCAGTAGGGCCTAAGCAACCTCTGATATCACAGTTAAACTATTCTAGAGGCACGTCTAGGACTCCTGTCCTAACAATGCAAAGGTGGAGCTGCAGCCCTGCAAATCCATGTCCCAAGGCTTATGGGGGCTCTGGAAACAGTCACATGCTTTGAACGGAGTAACTGACCAGCTGGGGTAGAACAAAAGAGGCTGGAGTTGCCCACCATCTTGATCTCATCTCCTGACTCACTCCAGTCTATCCTGGGAGTAACCACATTCTAATGACTGAGATCAACATAAGAGATCCCTGAGATAGAAGAGATGCATTGGATCCAGCCCATTCCCTTTCCTGATCAGGGCAGAGAGCCAAGCTAGCAGACACAGCCACTTACTGTCTGATACTCTACGCCAGCAGCTGAAGAGCTGCTTTCTTGGCCTACTAACTGACTGTTGGATAAATAGAAGGCTTTTATAGCCCTGTGTCTGGCACCATTCCATGGGGCCTCCCTCACCATGTCACAACATTGCTCCCAGCAAGTCCAACATCCAACCCACTTGGGATCAGACCGGAGCTTAAGCTGTGGCTGACACTGGATGGGGAGGGAGGAATATGGACATCAGCTACCCCTCCAGCATTGCAGACACCAAACTCCTGCTGCTCCCCACGCTCCGTAGGGTGTGTGCTGACCCCTGCTTCACAGACTGGAATGCTCCAGCTCACATGAGCACAGGGGCAGCCTGCAGGGAACCCTGTAAGGCACAGAGTGCTGGTGAAACAAGAACCACTTTACATCCAGGTGGGCTGATGGAAATCAAAGCAATTGAAATCACCGATTTCAAGCCTTGATGTAACCTGTCAATTTTAATCAAGTTTTGCATCTGTACTTCAGTTATTGCCCTAAAGAGAGGCTGATTCTCATTGGTCGGAAACCACTAAAACATGTTGATTTGCAGGTAAACAGCTTTTTCACTAAATGCGGTGCTACTTTTCGCTAACCAGGAAGATACCCAATATTTGCATGCCTTTATTTAAGGCACTTGACAGCTGCACTAATTTTGCATACAAGTTAGGGTACCCTGAACATCCCACCAGCTCCAGTTGGAACCTCCTCTTTTTGCAAGAACAGCACCACACCAAGGCCATGCCCAGAGCCATTTGAGAGGAAGAGCAGACTCAGGCTGTCGTCTGGCTGACATACTCATCTCTAAGATCATACCTTTGCACCAAGGGCCACAGCATAAGACTCCCCATACCGCACATGGTTCGCAGGCTGAACTCTGGATGCTTACAACATGTGCATGGTGGGGGCGAGTGAACACTGGGGGTTGGCTGTGGGCTAGCGCAGGATCCTGCTTCGGCAGGGTGACAGATGTAGCGTGCTGAGCTAAAGACCCCCCTTCCCCCCCCACACACCTCTCGCTCTCTCCTCTCCAGATACGCCAGCTCTTGCTCAGATCGTTTGATCTTCCTGTGAATCTCCAGGTTTTGCTGGAAGGAGGAAAGCAGAAGTCTCTCTCAGTGGAGAAAACAAACAGCTGGAATCATGGATTGAATCTAGATGATTTGATCTTTGATTTTGTGCCCAAACAAACTTAACCTGTAACCTCCTGCCTGAATTGCGTACATTAGGCCATAACCTCCCACGCCGCTCAGCATTGCTGCTTTCACAATTCATTCAATATCCATGCACTGGTTCCTGCCCTTGGACAGTCAGATGTCTTTTCTTTCTCTTCCCAGCAAAACTGTAGAGCATCGACTCACCGTCACTGCTTTATAGCCTTTTGTGTTCAGAGAGCATGTGAATTTGGTACTTACTGAAGTGAGCTGGCTGAAGCTGTGCAGAACGCAGGCAGGTACTGTCCTCGCTTCTGTCTCCACAACTCCACCTGCATCCCCCCCTGTGGCCCACCCCACACCCTGAACTGTGTCGCTGCGTGTAGGAAAATAATGTCTAAAGATTCAGATAATAAGTGCTAGTTTGTATGGAGCACTCTCAGAAGTATCCAGCCAGGAATCCACATCACCCAACAGCAGGCTCCCTTCATCCACCCCATCAGAGAACTAGCTGGTAGCACATCCCAGGACAGTTATACTCAGCCTTATCCCTCTAGCGCCCCACCTTGCTGAGGCAGGTTAGCCAATAACCACCCTACAGCACTGATGACTTTCTATAGCTCATCTCCACACTATGTCCCAGGTGTAAAGGCATACAGCTCTCCTCAGGAACCCATGGGAGAGAATGCTCCTGTTAGCCTGCGGGGTTCTGCAGCCCATAATACCTCACTTCAGCTAGTTACAGAGCATCCATACATGTTGTCCACACACAAAGGCTCTGAACAGAGAGGCATTGCGGGCTACTGAGACAGCATCCGATCAGTTCCACCCACCCAACTCCTTCCCCTTCCCTCATAAATCACAGGCTAAGTCAATTGCAGCCCCGAAGAGTCAGACCAGCTGTGGCCCCCATATGCCCTCCAGTACCTTGTGCAAGTTGGAGAGTTGCTGATGCTTGATCAGCACTTCCTTATTGGGGAACTGCCTCCTGCACAGTAAACAGGCCAGCTTATTCCAGTCGGTCAGCTTATCCTCGTCAAAGTCAGGCTTCCTGAGCTGCTCCTCCCGCTGCGTCGGCAGATGTGGAGGCTGTGGCGGCTGCGATTGCACTTCCTCTTCCTCCTCCTCCTCGTTGTCGCTGTCTCCTCCATACTCGCCCAGGAGCCCTATCAGAGGGTTCACCACCTTGGGCTGCAGACAGAGCAGCAGAGGATAATGCCACTTTGCAACCCCAAGTCTGTTCCCCCTGCCAGGCCCTGCTGCCTCATGTGATATCCCCACCTCAGTCTCTGCCTGAGGAGAAGGGGGTGGCATTTCAGCAGCATGGGCACCACATGGAAGGAAGCTACTAGCTAAGTAGTCAAACGTCCCCTGTATTCCCAAGATAGGGTGCCTGGCCATTAGCCACCCAGCCATGTATTTAAGCACAAGGGATTGTCTCTCCAAGTCAGGAGGGACTAGGGATGGGGTGTGCAGCAGGATGGCTCTTTTCTGTTTGCCAGTTGCAGTGTCACTCTCCCTGGATTTCCCAAGACCTTAAAAAGAAGGAAGGGTGGGTGAGATTCCTGAGTGTTGGCTACAGACCTCTCTGGTCCACGAATCTTGAGCAAAACAAGTTCTGAGTTAAACAAAACCAAAAAAAAACCTCTGCAGTTCTCTGAACGTTCCTTTCTCTGGCTGATGAGCACCAGAAGCAGGAGTCACCCTAAAGCCAGGGTGTAAATCAAGTGGGAGCTAAAGAGATGTCAGGTGCAGAGACACTCCAACCCCACTCCATCAGAAGTCTGCATAAAGCTAAACAAACAGCATGGGGGGGCAAGGGGGGAGGAGAAGGAGGGGGCCAAGGCTTTGGGGTCTTTGTGCAAATGGAGGGACCCCCGGCTGCATTCCTCTGCACTCCATACCCTGAAGCAACGGGGTTTGTGCCAGGAAAGCTCAATAGAGGATCAGGTCAAGATTCTGTCTAGTTTAATTTTTCACCACTAACAAGCCAAACAGCAACACACACTATGGAGCATCTTACCGGGGCTGAGCTCTCTTCCTTCTTTGCTATGGGAGGCAATGGTTTTTTAAAGATGTCTTCTGCAGGGGGCTTTTCCTCTACAAATTCATTCTGAAACATCCAAGATCGGGAGTTAAACCTACAGTGTCCCAGAGAGCAAAGTGAGAGTCTCCAAAGAGTGGCTGGGAACTTGTTTAGCAAGCATCCCTGACAGTCAGTCAGTGGAAGGACAGAAGCATTTAATGTTGCAGACACGCCTTCTCTGGGCTCAGCAGAGGCTGTCCCCCCCCAGAGGTAATGTCCTTGGAGTCTGACACAGAAGCAGCAGTTCTCCGTGAAACCCCTCGCTCCCCATCAGTTTGTTGAGCACTTTCTGCTGGATCAGTCCATTGCAATAGTGACAGCAGCTGCATGTCCCTGCTACAGGCATGCTGGGGTCTGGGAGCATGACAAGAGTATGATTACCCATTCAGACACCTTCAGCCCCAGAGGACTATGCAACCTCCTGTACTGAACTCAAAGTGAGGGAAGATGCTGAGCGCCCACTGTGCTCGTCAGCAACAGAGCTGCGTAATCTGCCTTCAGTGTGTTCCCTGTTCAGGGAGCAGCTCTCTCCCACAGGTGCACTACAGACGGTAAGGACAGGAGAGGAGAGCGGTTTCTGGCTGCACTCATGTCAAAACCCCCATGACCATCTTTCCCCTTCTTGTTGGCATTTTGTTACAGTAGCTCCCAGAGACCAGAGTCAGGATAAAACCCCGTGTGTTCAGTGCTGTGCCAAACATGGCCTGCCTATGTACGTTTCTCTGAGGTGGATCACGGCTGCCAGCTGGTTCTATACTGCAACTCCCCTCTGGGCACAGAGGTTATTAACTGTTCGTATTGCAATAGCACTGGGGGCCCCAGTCCAGATTTGGGGCCCAACTGTGCTAGGTGCTATACAGAACAGTAAAAAAGGATGTCTGCCCCAAACAGCTTACGATCTAAGCTCTGCCTGAACCGGCTGAAGCGTTTGTCCCCTCCTCCCTCCAGCCCAGGACTGTTGCCTGGCTCTCCTGTCCATGTGTGGTTTGGGGGTATGGGCTGGTTGCTCAGGGCATGCAATTGGGCAGGAGACAGAGATGCATTTGCTGGCATGTTGTCTTTATGTACCATGGGGATTTTGGTGGCAGTTCTGTTACGATGTCCAGGTGCCTTTGGCATTAGGGGCCTATGAGTTACAAAAGATTCCTAGACTCCAGGGCCTGCAGGGACCATTGTGCTCATCTAGTCTAACCTCCTGGAGAACACAGGCCAGAGAACGCCCCACAATCGTTCCTGGAGCAGAGCTTTTAGAGAAACAGCCAGTCTTGAGTTAAAAATGGTCAGGGATGGAGAATCCACCATGGCCCTGGGTAAACTGTCCCAATGGCGAATGACTCTCCCCGTTAAAACACGTACGCCTTATTTCCAGTCTGAATTTGTCTAGCTTCAACTTCCCACCCTATGGCTGCGATCTAGCCATAAAGAACAGGAGGGTGGTCGTGACTCTCAGGTGGAGAACCCACACTCTGCAGTGACTCTTCTGCTCTTTCACTGCCCCTGCTCTCCCTCCTAAACCTTCAAGAGAGCCCCTCTTAGCTCCTTCTTCACAGCTCAACTGCCGGGCCTTAGACACTGGACCATTCTGATCACAGAGATGATTTACCTTCGCTGAAGTACTTCTGCCTCTCTCCTTTCTGTCCCTGCTGGATGGCTCCTTCCTTTCGCTTGTCCTTTCATGGCTCCCATGCCTCCTTCCCCTGCCGTTCGTAGGGGATGACACTGCTTCTTGGCTCACTGTGACTTGTTTCTGAAATGGAGTGTGTGCAAGAAAGTTAGCGAAGAGCAAATGCCTGGATCCCAGCATTAGACTGATGAGATGGAGACAATAAAGGAAAGAGATTGCAATGGCAAAGGGACCGAAGGAGAATGAGACAGTGGGAGTGGTACTGTGGACTTGGCTGGAACGGGAGCGGGGAGTCTATGGCCCAGTAACCCTGACCACAGCCACAGGACGCTGATGGCTACTGTCCGTGGGGAAACAGCCCTCCATGGGGTTGGGAAGACCTGCTCTAGATAGCGCTTTCCCAGCAGGGCTGTAGCTAGCACTCGAGGCTCTATGGACACAACAATGGCTCAGCCGTACAGCCAGAAGACGAAATGAGCAAGAAGACCAGAGATAAAGCTTGGTTTTCATTGTCCATCACATAATGGTGGCAGTCATATGCTTTCAGTCTCCGGTGAGATCCAGCAAGGGCACTCTGCCTATGGTATGTCTGCTGAACAAAGCAGGGACACAGACCTCTGAGGTGGGACTCTAGGGGACAGGGAAGAGCAAAGACTGGAGCGAAGCACCCTTTAGAGCGGTGATACTACAACTGAGGCTCAGGAGTCGCAAGTGGCTATTTAACATGTCTCCTGCGATTCTTTGCAGCACATGATATTAAAACACAGTGTGATTTCATTATTAACCAATCTAAGTTATTAACCAATCAGGATGCTTTTACTATGCTATTAACCAATTGTAGTTAATAAAATAATACTTGGTCAGTCATTTTGCTGCAAGAATTAGACAGATTAGAAAGATTGGATTAAAAACGAAATATTTTCCCCGTCATACTGTTTAAGTATGACTATATAATACTATAGTAAATGAAACAATGAATTCACACGACTGTGGGTAATGTCTATCACTAATTCGGCTCCTGAACCCCTGAGGTTTGAGTATCACTGCTTTAGTGAGTTAACTGAACCAACATGAATCCAATCAGTTCCAAATCTCTCCTCCCACCAAGTCAGTGCTGTGGACTCTCCTGGGAAGGCAGAGCTTCTTGAACTTTCAGGGGCACTAAGCAGGGGACAGGACGTGGAAATAAACCCAAATCTGTATTCCCATATCCCAAACCTCCATCAACTACACCATCTGACTCCACATGGGAAAGCGGCACCAACGCTGTGAAATGTGCTTCTTAGAGGAGCACTAAAAAAATCAATTTGTTAGTCTCTAAGGTGCCACAAGTACTCCTTTTCTTCTTAGAGGAGAGTTCGTACAACCTGCTATAAAACCAGCTAGGTGTATACTCCCCTGCCCACCCACTCACCTGTGTCTTGGGGTCGTAGTATAACCCAGCTATAGGGTCATAGTAGTTCCCAGTGTCAGGATCATAGATGAAAGTGGACACATCTGACGGAGCTGAATGGGAAGAGAGAAGAGCCAACATCAGATTCGCCCTAGGAGAAACTTTTACAAAAATACAGATGTGCGCAAATATTGAGCTAGTGGAAGGACGACCAGCCCCGGAGATGGAAGCCCTTTCTCCACAGAGCACGTACAGTGCAAGCTTCCCCACGCTGCTCTGCCAATATCTTTCACTCCTCTAAGGCCGAGAAGATGAATTCGTTTTCATGACCCATCCAGCTCTGACTTTGGTGGTGCCAGTTAATGCAATGCAGGCATCTGCCCACTGGCGCCTGGTCTGAGATCACCAGCTGATTTTATTTAAAGGGACACAGACACGTTGAAATCTGGTCAGTTTAAAAAAAAATGACTTAAAAGTGGTTTGAGAACCTGCCCTTGCCCCTACTTGACAAGGTGTGTGCCTCTACAATGAAAGCTGCTCAGAAACAGGAGGGGAAACACTGATCCTACGGGAAACGGGCTGCACACAAAGTGCTGTCAAAGGTCTCAGGCAGGCACATCAAGGAATATGAAGAATGTTTTTTCTCTCTAATCACCATCAGTTACAGTGATCTGAGATGTCACAAGTAAGGACAGTCAATGCCACACAGAAGTGCATTTTTTACCATGCTATTTGTACAACCCTCCCATACAATTCCTGTAACTAAAAGAGATCAGCGGAAAATATTTCTCTATTTTTTACACTGGATGATTGACTATGTACAGTCAGTTTTGCTATTTTCCTTGTACAATCAGTTGGTTTCCCCTGTCTGTGTGGGTCTTTTACACACACCAAGGGGGAGAGAAAAACTATAATAAAACAGGACAATGTGATTGTAAACCCAACAAAACTGGTAGGGGAACTGAGAGGCAAGAGTAGGACCAGAGCCTACTTTCAGCTCTTAAAAGGTTGATTGATTTCAAGTTGACAGTACTCCTTTAAGCACCTATAAAGAAGAGGAGAATCCACAGTAAAAGCAAGGTAGAGCTTAGCCTTACACTGCGCTCGGCTGTGTCTCTGCGATTCGGCACCTCTCCTGTCCCTCATGCCCCTTTTGCCCTGGAACAAGAGAGCTATTTAGACACAGGTCATAAAAGGAGACTATCTGGCAAGCACTCCTCTCTCACATGGGCTCCAAGAATGCAGGGTGACATGCCTTCAGCCACTTCAAATGGAGGAAGAGCCCGCATTGCCTTTCCTCTAATAAGGGGACAGATGTACTCTCCCAGGGCCTGATCCAAAGCCCACTGAAGTCAAGAGAAAGACCCATTTACTTCGGTAGGCTTTGAAAAGGGCCCCAGTTCAACATACACAGTGATCTCCAACCTGTGCTGTACACAGAGAACATTCCACATCCCATTCTCCCCATGCCATACAGAAGAGATCCTGCCCCCACCTTGGATTGTCTGTAGCTGTTTTTTTTAAAAGGCTCTTACGGGTAGGTACTTTTCTGAAGTTATGGCAGATAATGAGACAAGTATTGATTAATAGACATGAGACAAGAGACTGATTAACTCTGTGAAGGCATTTCAGAGTACAAGCAACAGCAGCAAGTTCAGCAAACTTTGTCCTTAGACAGGAAATTGGCTAAGTAGAACAATACAAAAGCTACTGAGTTTCTGTTGTGTGAACTGTAGACTAGTAAAGAAGACAGTTGCATTAGTCAGACTAGATTATCACAATGGTCCCTTCCAGCCATGGACTCTACAAGAAAAGAGTTAATGTGCAAAATGTAAGTTTCACCCTCGATTTAGTATTCTGCCTTCAACCCGGGGAGTTTTTGGCAGTTCAAAGGAAGCGGTCTGGCAAAGAAAAGCCCAGTCCCCCTGCTGGGCACCAGCAGCCCAATCTCCCCTTCAGCGTGAGTGCCATCATAGCCAATGACACAGATGACGACAACCACAACTAGCCCCTTTTGCTAGCTACAGGTAAGTCACTCCAAGATGCAGCACTGGTGCAGACCTACCGGGTTGTAGTAGAGTTTGTTGGCCTGCTCCCCGTAGTCATTTCTAGTGAGAGAGAAAAACAGAATTTTCCAATTAAAACTAGGTTAGCTTCATTTTCACCTCAGCATATTCGAGGAGACCAGCAGGGCCACAAAGAGAAGAGAAAAGTCCTCTCAACCCACATGCCAGAGGTCATATTATAGTCACCATGGGTCTGCGGGGCCGCTCCTCTGTCAGATGTGGGGGGTCAGTCCAACTCCAGGGAAGTTGTTGACTCAGCAAAGTCTCTGGGTACAAGCAATGTATTGAACTGGATAACCTTGCCCCCGATGCCCTAGGAAATACCAAAGCCCCATCTCCTAGCCCCCAGGAAATGGGAATTGGTCAGTGGACACCAACTTTAAAGGCCACTTGATTAGGACAGTGGTTCTCAACCAGGGGTATGCCTTCACATAGGTCTTCCAGGGGTTACATCAACTCATCTAGATATTTGCCCAGTTTTCAACAGGCTACAGAAAAAGCACTAGCAAAGTACAGACTAAAATTTCATACAAATGACTTATTTATACTGCTCTATATACTATACACTGAAATGTAAATACAATATTTATACTCCAATTGATTTATTTTATTTTTATATGATTAAAATGAGAAAGTAAGCAATTTTTCAGTAATAGTGTGCTGTGACACGTTTTATGCCTGATTTTGTAAGCAAGTATTTTTAAATGAGGTGAAACTTGGGGTATGAAAGACAATCCAGCCTCCTGGAAGGGGAACAGTAGTCTGGAAAGGCTGAGAACCACAGGACTAGGACTCTTGCCATTTGTTTTTCAGACACCCAAGTCATCTTGTCAAACTTGGATGACTAAAGTAACCCTCTTAAACTTCTGGGAAGGTACCTAATACCTATCCAGGCACCTGTGAGCTATTTGGGTGCTTAAGCTTTAGGCATCCAAGAATGATAACGTGGCCCCAACTGGAAAGACTAAGGCACCACAGCCCATCGTACACTAGATAGCATTGCCTCTAGTCGTCTCTCACCTTCTCTTTCCTGTGGCTAGGTTCACAATTACGGTGTGCCCATCAATGCAGATTGGGGGATCCAGGTTCTGCAGAACCTTCACCAACTGCACCGCTTCCTGGGGAAAGAAGAGACAAGCTTGCATTCTTCAGAAGGAAACAGAAGCCCACTTCCAAAATCCAGCCACAACGGAACGAACTCTGAAGTGACTGGGGTTGTTCTGGGTGAGATGTTTGAGGCTGAACCCTGGTGAGAATACAAGTCACCCACCACACAACGTAACAGGTTCCAGAGGTGACTGGATATGAACCAGGTCTTATAGTTTGATTACTGAATTCAGTAAATCCATATCCACTATGGTCTCTGAGCTGCTAGGGAAGAGTTTTGCTGGGCTAGAGGACTCGACCCAGACCCACCAGGGAGGGAGCCCTCTGAAGGATGGTTTGAGCTGTGCAGCTAGCAGCAGGTTGGAGTACCGCCTTGGGACAATAAACATTACAAGAGCCCCATCTCTTTTAAACATATTTCAAAAACTCTTGGGATGTGAGAAAGCGGGAAGTCCATATTTGGGCTCCCTGCCCATCCTCCGACCCCTTCACCAGCCAGGGAGTGACCTTGCCTGGATCTTGCTTTCCCTGAGGGCTGCTGTTGCCACTAGCCTCTGTGCAAGGCAAGGCCAATAAAGAGGGAGTATTGAAACGGTTCAGCCTGATACAAAGGCAGATCCCTGCAGCTGGTTGGTATGTGAAAATTTGCATCTCCTAGAGCAGAGGTGGGAAAACTACGGCCCACAGGAGCATCCTGCCCTTGAGCTCCCAGCTGGGGAGGCTAGCCCCGAGCCCCTCCCCCGCAGCCTCAGCTTGCCATGCCGCCAGCACTCTGGGTGGCGCAGCTGCGAGCTCCTGCCGGGAAGCATGGTGGCATGGCTGGCTCCAGCTGGGCAGCGTGGCTGCCAATCCTGGTGCTCTAAGCAGCATGGTAAGGGGGCAGGGGGTTGGATGAGGGGCAGGCGGTCCAAGGGCAGTAAGGGGGCAGGGGTGTGGATGGGGTTGGGGCAGTCAGGGGACAGGGAGCAGGGCGGGTTGGATAGGCGGTAGGGTCCCGGGGGGTGGTTAGGGGCGGGGGTCCCGGGAGGGGGCGGTCAGGGGACAAGGAGCAGAGGGGGTTGGATGGGTTAGGAGATCTGAGGGGGGAATTCAGGGGGCAGGAAGTGGGAGGGGGCCAGGCTGTTTGGGGAGGCACAGCCTTCCCTCCATACAGTTTCAGAACCCCGATGCGCCCCTCAGGCCAAAAAGTTTGCCCACCCCTGTCCTAGAGCTACTGATGCAAGAAATTCATGCAGCTTAACGGCATCTATGATGGACTAAAGCTCAGACTGTTTGTACTGGAGAGCAAAAGGAAAGATGAAGAGCCGTCAGCCATTCCCCACACCTAGGACTAGGGACTCGGCTAGACAGACCAAAGCGGAACTAGGAAAGGCTGAGACTAGCCTGAGACACTGTTGCTTCTACTTGCAAGACAAGCCTTTCCAAGGTAACTGTAGCATGAACCTGGATGCCTATGATAGGACTATGTTTTCTCTTGCTCTTTCTCTGCACAGACCCTGGGGAAGGGTCAGGGCCACTTACAGCGTGCGAGTCCAGTTCCACAAAGCCATAGTTGTCACTTCTCTGGCTAGCCCTTTTCTTAATGATGCTCACGCTGGAGGTGGAGAGACGAACAAATGGTGCCAGCAGCCCTACGATCACTTCCGGAGGGGTGAAGCGAGGAATACGCTTCAGCATAATCGCTGCAGCAGCCCAGGCAGGGGGAGGGAGAGAAGAGAAGACAAAGAACACTGCATGAAGCCAGCCTCTTACCACCACAGTGACGGCAAAATGAAAATAAACTTGTCTGAATGACTCTGATACAGCTGCTTACACAGACAGGCTGCTCACTTCCTCCCCCAAGTGTAGCTTTACATGGATGAAGACCCAATCTCCTCCCATTGTCTGTGCCCCTGCTATCTCCGGGCCCTGTAGAAATTTGGGTCTGCCCCTCCTGACTTTGGAATCACGCACAAATGCAATCACTGCAGAATTCCTGCCAGTGAGCCCCTGGCAAAGACAGACAAGAAGCAGCCAGAGCAGAAGGAGTTGAGGTCTGAGCTGGTCATTGGACCCCCTAGAGGAGACCTGAGCCAGGCTATGATTAGCAGGAAGCCTCCCTGTTTGAGGACACAGACACTTCGCCATCAGGACAGAAGCTGCTCCGTGAAACATCACCTGTAGCACATTCTGGTGGTAAGAGCTGTGCTGCCTCTGCTGCACACTCTGTCCCCTGGGATCATGTGTGTGGTGGGAGAGGAGACCCTCCTCCAACAGCTGTGCACCTCTTTGTCCTCCAAGGACCAGAGAGAGGGAGGGTGTGACGTTATTGACATGAACTATGACCGTATAGATCATTGTTGCAACCAAGGTCCTACAGTGGCACTACATCTTGTACAAAGGAAGTCACGTGTCTTTGAAAAGATTATGATTTGCTGGTTATGATTATGCTATCTGCAGGCATGTATCATTTTTGTATTTAAAGTTATAAGTATTGGCTCTATACTGTATTTCAAACTTGTGCTATGCTTCTCAGTGACACCCCACAATTTGGCGTCAGTACTGCCTAGCCTGCTTGATGGCCCATTATGGACCATCAGCTATACAACTGACCCAATGAGAAAAAGCAGATACACCTTGTGACTCAGCAAGGTATGCAGGGACATGCCTATGGACAGAACTCTAAGGTTTTCCCATACCATGTGCT
Source organism: Dermochelys coriacea (assembly GCF_009764565.3). Classification (NCBI taxonomy): domain Eukaryota; kingdom Metazoa; phylum Chordata; order Testudines; family Dermochelyidae; genus Dermochelys; species Dermochelys coriacea. Next base: position 49,749,405 of record NC_050074.1, read on the forward strand.
GGGCAGCTTGTCTTTGGAACAAAGGAAGCACAGGCTGCATGGCAAGAGCGTATAAAAGGCAGCTGCATCTCCTCCATCTTGTCTTCAATCCTGCTTCTTACCTCTGGAGGAACTTTGCTACACTGAAGCTCTGAACAAAGGACTGAATGACCCATCCAAGCTGTGGATGTACTCCTGGATGTACTCCAGAGACTTGATTTGAGCCTGCAGTTTATTCCATCACTGCTACAAGCCTGAACCAAGAACTTTGCCATTACTATATATAATTGATTCCATTTAACCAATTTTAGCTCTCATCTATTTTTCTTTTTTTTAAATGAATAAACCTTTAGATTTTAGATTCTAAAAGATTGGCAACTGCGTGATTTGTGTGTAAGATCTGACTGGTATATTGACCTGGGTCTGGGGCTTGGTCTTTTGGGATCGGGAGAACCTTTTTTCTTTTACGGGGTATTGGTTTTCATACCCACTCATCCCCCTAAGAAGTGGTTGCTGGTGGTGATACTGGGAAACTGGAGTGTCTGATGGAATTGCTTATATGACATCTGATTAGCCGGTGGGGTGAAACCAAAGTCCTCTCTGTTTAGCTGGTGTGGTGTGAATTAGTAATAAAGGACACCCAGCTTTGGGCTGTGACTGCCCTGCTCTAAGCAATTTGTCCTGAATTGATACGCTCATTTGTGTCCTGCCAGAGGCTGCATCGTTACAGAGGGTCCCTGGGAGGGAAAGGAGGATGGGTGCAGAAGGGGGAGAGCAGAAAGCAAGGCAGGCCCTGACCTGCTAGGCTTTTCACAGGCCCTGTGAGAAATGAACCATCCCAGCTGGCTGCCTCCAATCTCCCACCTCCTCCCTGAGCAAATCGGGCTTCTGGGGCAATTGGACTTGCTCTCTGTGCTCCTCAGAGCAGCGGGGAGGGAGGAACAGGGCCCCAGAGCCACTCCAGCAGCACAGACCTCCTTGGGGCAGCAGGTCTGCAGCACAGCACAGAGGCAGGGCTGAGACCACGAAATTAATGGTATGGGGGTAGGGCCAGTTTGCCCTGAATTAATTTCATAGAGGGCAATTTGGCCAGGGACCACTCTCTTTCCCCAAATTCTCTCTGAGAAACCCAAGCAGGGCCTCCCTCCCCAAATCCACCAGTACCTAAGCAAGCCAGGCAGAGACACCCCACCCTGCAACAGATCATGAAGCTTACCGAATTCACACTGAGGAAGCATCCCTCAGACAGGTGGCATAGGGAAAAGCCATTGCACTCTGTCAGTGACGGCCCAACCCCCTGCCAAACCGGGGTGCTCTGCACTTTGGACCATTGTCTGAAAGCCTGAGCCTCAACTTACTTTTACTCTCGCCCTCCTGAGGTGTGGTCTGCTCAGCTTCCCTCCTGGCAGCAGGCTCCTGGCTCTCCTTCCAGGAAGGGTACCTTTTCTCCTGCGAAGGCCATCGCTCTCTGCCTTCCTCTCTCTTCCGAGGCTCGGGTTCCTGGGGCTGGCTCTGCTGCGGAGGAGCCGCATGCTGGGGAGGTTGTTTCTGAGGCTTTGGGTGTCCTGATAGCTCTTGCTCGGGTTTTTCAAGCTTGTCTTCCGTTACTGGAGAAAAGAAATCGAATGAACCCATTTTCAGTGTCCCCCTGTGGCACACACTACAAACCTTGTATTTTCTCCCAACCGCCAGCAGTGAGCTGGCAAACTGACTCTGCTGTCCTTTGATTAGCCACATTTCTGAACATTTAGCAGGAACACGAAAGCTTCCTAGACTTCAACAGACAAGACATTAAAGCTCACGTCATCACATCCCTGCTCCAAGAAGGAGCTCATAATTTGGCCTCCCTTTTGCCTAAGCCTACTTTCAGGTTCAGCTGTTATCTGAACAATGGAATCCCAGATGGGTTTGGAGGCTACCTCCCGGATCCGGCACAGAATCGAACCCACCCCTTACACTAATCACCCGAGACTTTTATCTACACTTTTATCACCCGAGATTATTCTTGAACACCTGTAGCCAGGAAGTGTTAGTGATTGGCCACTGATTCTCCAACCTCAGTGTTCCAGAACAGCTGCGCGTTAATGGACATACGTGTAACTACAGCACTGACAGGCAATGTAACGAGATTAATTACGAATTTGATAAGTTGCCTATCCATCCCAGGTGAGGAATAACTCCCCCTTCCAAAAACACTTCTTTTGATTTGACTTTTAACATTTCTTGTACTAATTAATATTTCAGACTTGCTTCCCCTCCCCCGTAGGCTGGATCATGTTCCCTCCTGCTGCCACCCTCACCTCCATCCTAGCAGCTATTCATGCTGCCTAGACAGGAGCAAAGGACACACGTCAAGCCCTGGCCATATTCACTGCTAACACCTGTACTGCTTACTTGATAAGATCACAGTCTCACACCTTCCTCCCCTCTCACAATGTATTTCGTTCACATGTGTCACAGGGACAAGGGCGCCCAAGATATACATTAAATGAGCCAGGGATGTCAAGATTACCCAGACTAGCCAGTCTGAATGCCAAGTAAACCATATCAGGGTGGTGCGAGGCCTGTGGAATTCTCTATCTCCTGAATTTGGGCTGATCATGTTACAAGTTGCAGAATCAAGTCCACAGTGGACAGGGATAAACTGTCTGGTTCCCTGGATACAGAGTAGTGTCTGGAGAGTATGATCTTCAGTACCTGGATTTCGGCCAGTGTCGCTCCCTGAAGTATTGGAGGGATTGGAGATACTGAGTACATAACTGTACTTTGGATCCATGTCCTTCCGGGCCAGAGAAGGGTTGATGGAGATTGCTTACATCTCCTCCTTTGGAAGGCTAGGGTCTTAGCTTCAATAAAGGAAGATCTTGTGCCACCAGCCATCCCGCAAAAGAAACACTTGGTGGTAACAACCCAGACAACTATCAAATCTCCTGCTCTTGGTGAACATTAATGGGAAGGCTGTGGAAGACAACTCTCAGAGTGCATGGTCACCTCACATCTCTGACTTGTGTCAGTCTGGGGCCAGTCCTGCGTGCAACGCCAACTGCTGTACATACAGATCTGTCTGCTGTCTTCAACACTGGGGATTGTGAGGATTGGCTGACTTGCCAGCAAACTTTGTCTGTACAAAGTGCAAGCTGGTCTCCATATTGGAAGAGAAGATTGAAGGTCTGGAGCAACAGGTAACGACCCTGCGTTGTATACGAGAAACTGAGGATTTTCTGGACCAAACTCAGGATAGCCTTCTAGGGGCACAAAGCTCTAAAGATTTAGAGCAGGTTGCACAGAGGAGCCAAGAGGCCAGTGAAGAAGCTTGGCAACATGTGACCTCCAGAAGAGGTAAGCGGAATGTCCGGGTTCCAGTAACACAGACACAGGTAACTAACCGCTTTCATGTTCTCTCCACAGGTACCAATGCGGAGAGTGGACCAGATGATATGTCTGGGGGGAGAAAGCAGAAGGAGACTCCGCTGGTTGGGAGGCATGAGATGCGATGTCCTGAGGTTGGGGGTTCCACGACCACCACTCCCAAGAGGAGAAGGCGGGTGGTGGTGGTCGGGGACTCTCTCCTCCGGGGGACTGAGTCATCTATCTGCCGCCCTGACCGGGAAAACCGAGAAGTCTGCTGCTTGCCAGGGGCTAAGATTCGTGATGTGACGGAGAGACTGCCGAGACTCATCAAGCCCTCGGATCGCTACCCCTTCCTGCTTCTCCACGTGGGCACCAATGATACTGCCAAGAATGACCTTGAGCGGATCACTGCGGACTACGTGGCTCTGGGAAGAAGGATAAAGGAGTTGGAGGCGCAAGTGGTGTTCTCGTCCATCCTCCCCGTGGAAGGAAAAGGCCTGGGTAGGGACCGTCGAATCGTGGAGGTCAACGAATGGCTACGCAGGTGGTGTCGGAGAGAAGGCTTTGGATTCTTTGACCATGGGATGGTGTTCCATGAAGGAGGAGTGCTGGGCAGAGACGGGCTCCATCTTACGAAGAGAGGGAAGAACATCTTTGCCAGCAGGCTGGCTAACCTAGTGAGGAGGGCTTTAAACTAGGTTCACCGGGGGAAGGAGACCAAAGCCCTGAGGTAAGTGGGAAAGCGGGATACCGGGAGGAAGCACAGGCAGGAATGTCTGTGAGGGGAGGGCTCCTGCCTCATACTGGGAATGAGGGGCGATCAACAGGTTATCTCAAGTGCTTATATACAAATGCACAAAGCCTTGGAAACAAGCAGGGAGAACTGGAGGTCCTGGTGATGTCAAGGAATTATGACGTGATTGGAATAACAGAGACTTGGTGGGATAACTCACATGACTGGAGTACAGTCATGGATGGTTATAAACTGTTCAGGAAGGACAGGCAGGGCAGAAAAGGTGGGGGAGTAGCACTGTATGTAAGGGAGCAGTATGACTGCTCAGAGCTCCGGTACGAAACTGTGGAAAAACCTGAGTGTCTCTGGATTAAGTTTAGAAGTGTGTGCAACAAGAGTGATGTCATGGTGGGAGTCTGCTATAGACCACCGGACCAGGGGGATGAGGTGGATGAGGCTTTCTTCCGGCAACTCACGGAAACTACTAGATCGCATGCCCTGATTCTCATGGGTGACTTTAATTTTCCTGATATCTGCTGGGAGAGCAATACAGCGGTGCATAGACAATCCAGGAAGTTTTTGGAAAGCGTAGGGGACAATTTCCTGGTGCAAGTGCTAGGGGAGCCAACTAGGGGGAGCGCTTTTCTTGACCTGCTGCTCACAAACCGGGTAGAATTAGTGGGGGAAGCAAAAGTGGATGGGAATCTGGGAGGCAGTGACCATGAGTTGGTTGAGTTCAGGATCCTGACGCAGGGAAGAAAGGTAAGCAGCAGGATACGGACCCTGGACTTCAGGAAAGCAGACTTTGACTCCCTCAGGGAACAGATGGCCAGGATCCCCTGGGGGACTAACATGAAAGGGAAGGGAGTCCAGGAGAGCTGGCTGTATTTCAAGGAATCCCTGTTGAGGTTACAGGGACAAACCATCCCGATGAGTCGAAAGAATAGTAAATATGGCAGGCGACCAGCTTGGCTTAATGGTGAAATCCTAGCGGATCTTAAACATAAAAAAGAAGCTTACAAGAAGTGGAAGGTTGGACATATGACCAGGGAAGAGTATAAAAATATTGCTCGGGCATGTAGGAAAGATATCAGGAGGGCCAAATCGCACCTGGAGCTGCAGCTAGCAAGAGATGTCAAGAGTAACAAGAAGGGTTTCTTCAGGTATGTTGGCAACAAGAAGAAAGCCAAGGAAAGTGTGGGCCCCTTACTGAATGAGGGAGGCAAGCTAGTGACAGAGGATGTGGAAAAAGCTAATGTACTCAATGCTTTTTTTGCCTCTGTTTTCACTAACAAGGTCAGCTCCCAGACTGCTGTGCTGGGCATCACAAAATGGGGAAGAGATGGCCAGCCCTCTGTAGAGATAGAGGTGGTTAGGGACTATTTAGAAAAGCTGGACGGGCACAAGTCCATGGGGCCGGACGAATTGCATCCGAGAGTGCTGAGGGAATTGGCGGCTGTGATTGCAGAGCCCTTGGCCATTATCTTTGAAAACTCGTGGCGAACGGGGGAAGTCCCGGATGACTGGAAAAAGGCTAATGTAGTGCCCATCTTTAAAAAAGGGAAGAAGGAGGATCCTGGGAACTACAGGCCGGTCAGCCTCACCTCAGTCCCTGGAAAAATCATGGAGCAGGTCCTCAAAGAATCAATCCTGAAGCACTTAGAGGAGAGGAAAGTGATCAGGAACAGTCAGCATGGATTCACCAAGGGAAGGTCATGCCTGACTAATCTAATCGCCTTTTATGATGAGATTACTGGTTCTGTGGATGAAGGGAAAGCAGTGGATGTATTGTTTCTTGACTTTAGCAAAGCTTTTGACACGGTCTCCCACAGCATTCTTGTCAGCAAGTTAAGGAAGTATGGGCTGGATGAATGCACTATAAGGTGGGTAGAAAGCTGGCTAGATTGTCGGGCTCAACGGGTAGTGATCAATGGCTCCATGTCTAGTTGGCAGCCGGTGTCAAGTGGAGTGCCCCAGGGGTCGGTCCTGGGGCCCGTTTTGTTCAATATCTTCATAAATGATCTGGAGGATGGTGTGGATTGCACTCTCAGCAAATTTGCGGATGATACTAAACTGGGAGGAGTGGTAGATACGCTGGAGGGGAGGGATAGGATACAGAAGGACCTAGACAAATTGGAAGATTGGGCCAAAAGAAATCTAATGAGGTTCAATAAGGATAAGTGCAGGGTCCTGCACTTAGGATGGAAGAATCCAATGCACCGCTACAGACTAGGGACCAAATGGCTCGGCAGCAGTTCTGCGGAAAAGGACCTAGGGGTGACAGTGGACGAGAAGCTGGATATGAGTCAGCAGTGTGCTCTTGTTGCCAAGAAGGCCAATGGCATTTTGGGATGTATAAGTAGGGGCATAGCGAGCAGATCGAGGGACGTGATCGTTCCCCTCTATTCGACACTGGTGAGGCCTCATCTGGAGTACTGTGTCCAGTTTTGGGCCCCACACTACAAGAAGGATGTGGATAAATTGGAAAGAGTACAGCGAAGGGCAACAAAAATGATTAGGGGTCTAGAGCACATGACTTATGAGGAGAGGCTGAGGGAGCTGGGATTGTTTAGTCTGCAGAAGAGAAGAATGAGGGGGGATTTGATAGCTGCTTTCAACTACCTGAAAGGGGGTTTCAAAGAGGATGGCTCTAGACTGTTCTCAATGGTAGCAGATGACAGAACGAGGAGTAATGGTCTCAAGTTGCAATGGGGGAGGTTTAGATTGGATATTAGGAAAAACTTTTTCACTAAGAGGGTGGTGAAACACTGGAATGCGTTACCTAGGGAGGTGGTAGAATCTCCTTCCTTAGAGGTTTTTAAGGTCAGGCTTGACAAAGCCCTGGCTAGGATGATTTAACTGGGACTTGGTCCTGCTTTGAGCAGGGGGTTGGACTAGATGACCTTCTGGGGTCCCTTCCAACCCTGATATTCTATGATTCTATGAAACCCTGGCAGGAAGCAAGGGGGTTGCCAGTCAGGGTTTTGTCCCTCTCTCTTGGAGACCCTCTCTGGTTTCTGCTGTGCACGGTTCCACAGAGCTCTGTCTCGTTCAGGGTGTACAAGGGGCTCTTAGCAAGGCCAAGCAACAAACACGGAGGATCAACTCCTCACAAATCAACAGAACTGAAGACAGCAGATGTGGGCTAGCTGGCTGAAGCTCAGTCCAGACAAACCTGAAGTGAGGCTGACAGGATGGGGAAAGTAACCATCCCATGTGATGGAAACATCTGCCTCCTTATTGAAGATGGATCCTCCGTGACTGTTGCTTGAGGTTAAAATCAGGGCTATGGGTGGACCACCAGCTGCTGCTATATCATTTAGCGTCAGTGATAAGGAAGGCTTTTATCAAGCCGTGTCTAGCCAAGAAGCTGCAAAGGTTTCTTTCAGATGTGGCTGTTGCTCTCATAATCAATGCTTTCGACATCTCAATATCAAACTACTGTAATACGCTCTTAATGGGGCTGAGCCTTAACCTGGAAATTCAAACTAATGCAGAAAGTGGCAGCTTGCTTTGTAAGTGGAATCTCTCATAACACTATGCTCCGTGGTTTGCACTGGCTGGCTACTGATTTCTGAGTGGCGTTTAGGGTGTTTTGAACTATAAATTCCTACATGGTTTGGGATCCCAACTCTTGAGAGATCACCTCTTTATTTATGCCTCACTGCCTCAGCTAAGGTTGGCAGAGGCACTAGAGTTGGTGTTCCCTAGGTTTAACTTTAGAGCCCATTCAATAGCATTACCGCCACACATTAGACTTGCTGGATGCATCCCCTGGGGCTGCTAAGCTCTGAGAGCCCTCCAGACTGCACCAAACATTGTTACAAGTGTTATGTACAAATCCAAGCACCTCAGTCCTTCTACTAAACCCCAGACTTCTCTTAGAGGGGAACTCGGAGGAGGCAGGGGGTGGGGTGGGATGGAAAGTGAGAATGAGCAGAGAACCCCAGTTTTCATGATAAATAACCTCTTTCTATTCCAAGGCAGCCTCTGCATATGCCCACTGGTGGGAGTCTAGTGAGAAATACATATCCCAGAAAGATGGGCTGAAGACTTTTACCTAAATGAGGGGGAAGGAGAGCCCTCAGATGCTGAAACACTCGGGCTCCCATCCCAGGCCATGCAGAGGACAGCCAGCATGCAGAGGGAAGGTCCCTGCACTTGCGGTAGGCCATGGAAAGGTAGAAACAGAGGTGGCTGCTCCACAGCTTCAGTGCCAAGAGAGGGTCCTTGTGTGACCCCAATGGGCACTGCAGTCCAGAACACTCCCAGAGCTGTGTGGCATCTAGGAAACATCCAAAGAGGGAGGCTACCCTGATGCTAACTCACCAGGGACACTGATCTGTCAGATGGCTATAACCACATATGCAGCACAAATACTGATAGTTACATACAAGCTTGTTTTAAGTTAACCCAACTCCTTATGATACAAACGTATATGGTACAGGTGAGAGAACATTTATTCATTCATATCAACACTGCAGCATGTAGCTGGGTTCAGAATGCTGGCTACATACCAAGGTTTTGTGCATGATTTGCACAAGAAATTACAAAGATTACAGGTCCAACTGCAGTAACTGCATGTGTAAATTATGCACGAGCATTTTCCCATGCATTTCTACAGATGGGGCCCACAGACACCTTTCCCTCTCTGAAAGAGCATATCCACAACCCCAGATTGTGTGATAGTGATTCTCTTACTGAAGTCCTGCTCGGCGTGCACATCCTCTCCCTCCAAACCACTTTTGGGCTCTGTCCCTGGTCTGCTCCCTACAAGAAAAAGGCATAACAGGAACTATTTCAAGGCCATCAGCCACAAAACATGCAGGAATTCACTCAACAGCTGCTTACAGAAGGGAAGGGGTTCTCAACATTTTTCTTTCTGAGCTCCCCCCCACATGCTATAAACATTCCATGGCCCACCTATGTCACAAAACTAGTTTTCTACATATAAAAGCCAGGACTGGCATTAGGGGGTAGCAAGCAGCACAATTGTCTGGGGACCCATACCACAGGGGCCCCCAGGAAGCTAAATTGTTCAGGCTTTGGCTTCACTCCCAAGTGGAAGGGCTCAGGGCCCCGGGCTTCAAACCCATATGGTGAGACTTCAGCTTTCTGCCCTGAGCCCCAGCAAGTTAACACTGGGGCTGCTTGGAGGACGCCCTGCAACTTGCTCGCCCCGGACTCCTGGTTGAGAACCACTGGAGAAGGGGAGAACCTTACCCCTTAAGACTGTGTGTCCTTTTTGTGATCCACTCCATTGTTTAAAGACCAGTCACATAGGGTTAACCCTTAAAACACATGCATTCCCATGGCCATCAGCTAACCAGACTAGTAAAATGAGGCACATAGCCATATAACGTTCACAGAATCTGGAGGAGCCTGAACATTTAACTCACTATACAGCTGTTTGTATCACCAGTTGGTTAAGTTAGCCAAGAAGGCAGAGTTGAAAAGGCCAGCAGTTTGAGCTCTGCTTCCATAACACTGATGGTGGGTCGCTCATGCTACAGTAACAGTGAGAGGAAGTCAGGATCTCTCTAAGGGTGGGGCTGCAGTGAATAAAGAGCTCTGAACAGAGCGCAGAGCATGGGGGCTAATAGGTATTGGCAGTTTGTTCTCTGGATCAACAGAGCTTGTAACACACACTGTTTGCCCAAGGTACGTAGGCTTGCTCTGCAGGAGATACAAGACATTCTGAATCTGCTAGCGGAAAAGCAGCAGCGCAAAACCTTACACTGTGAACGCCTGGCTGTCCGACAAAAGCGGGTTCTTGGGTGGAGAACCTGGTAAGACAGAGGTGACATGGGGGGAACTGGCAGAATCCATGACCACAAACTATTGGGGGTGCCTGCTCTCCTGTCTCTTCAATTGCGCAGTCTCAGAGCTGATTGGACTCCATGGCATTCCCAGACTCTCCAGCAATAGCAGCCAGCCAGACCTTTGACAGCCCCTTCCTGGGCTGGGCTATTGCAGTGAGAAGGCCAGACAAAAGCTCCAGTTGCTGCAGCATGCAGCAGCCCATCTTCTAAGCAAGGCAGCTAGATGGGAACACATCACATGCATAGTCTACACCCTACACTGGGGCACCATCTAATTCTGTGTCTGCTTCAAGGTCCTAGCCCTCATCTTCAATGTCTGTGGCAATCTAGGCTGTGTAGCCTGGACCAGCTCTCGCTCAGCATCTGTCCCATAATGTTAGGAATGAAGGAGAACTATGACACTGAAGGACCAGAGGATGGTACTATCAGGTACTGGCAGCAGGATGTTCTGGATGAAGGGCACTGTCCTTTGGAACTCCCTCCCACTACAGATCAGTGTGGCCCTGTGCCTTGCCACGCATGCAGAGCAAACAACCTGGCAACATATCTACCTCCAGTACTGCTACTAATTCTCTTATATGGTACCTAGACATCCCACTGCATGGTACAAAGAAACCAGTCAACAGAGACATTCACTCCCTAGGGCAAATGAAGGCTTTTAGTCTACACCTATAAAACCCAGTTTGGCACAGTGACGAAATATACTCACCATCTCTCGGGAGCTTGCAATAGGAGCAGGAAGATCTGTACCCCACAGTACACACTTTACACTGCAGTGAAAGACAGGCAGCATGAGGGAGAGACATTTAAAAGGCTATTGTATCAGCTGTCAGCATGTTCCAAAAGTCACAGTTGCTGCTTCACTTTGAGAACGTAGCCAGGTTAGTTACATGAGCAAGTAACGCAAAGACTGTGTCTACACTACAAATTACTTTGGTATAATTCACAGCCCTAAGCGAGGTAAGTTACACTGACCTAGTGTAGACAGTGCTATGGCAGCTGGAGAGCTTCTCCCGCCCACATAGCTACTGCCTCTCCTGGAGGTGGTTTTATTATGCCGATGGGAAAGCTCTCCCCATTGGCATACAGCATCTTCAACAAACATGGTGTAGCTGCAGTGCTGCATGTCTAAAAAAGCCCTAAGAGCCTGAAGGAGACAGGATGAGTGACGCTAGCTGGCAGAGAGATAGCACGAAGGGTGGAAGCTGGTGAGGCATGGAGTCCCACAGGACCCCACCCTGGGAACAGCAAGCGGGATTTTCAAGTGACTGAGGAGCACCAGTCCCATCTTTATTAATTTGCACCACTGGTCGCTAGAGCTGCATGCCTGGCTCCTGGGCAACTTTTCTAAGACTGGGCACACCTCCTAAAAAACAAAACCCAGTGAAGCAAGAACCAACTCGCTCAGGACATGAAAGAGACTCTGCAGACCAGATCTCTCCTCGATTGCCAGCCACCCTGTACTTTGAAAGAATGCAGAGGTGCAGTTAGTTTTCCGTTTCTCAACTGATTCCTGAGGCAGGGAAGTGAAAACTCCCCCAACGTAAAGTGCAGTTTTACTGTGAAGGTATATCTACAGCATTGAGCCAACGCCGACAGAAAGACTGTTCCTGGCAGTGCAGGAACACCCCCTCCTGGATGACATTAACTATGTCAACAGAACCCCTCTTCCATACAGCTGTGTCTACTATGACATAGCTCTGTCGGTCCACCACTGACAGCCGCGACTATGCCGACCTAACTTTTAAGTGTAGACCAAGCCTCTCAATTTTGGGGTGGGGCATACACAGGGGTCAGCAGGTTTTGACCCCCTTGTCCTTCTCAGGTTGTTCAATGGGAGGGGGTCCCAACTGGATTGGAGGATAATCCGGGGGTGGGGGTGAGGAGGACGACAACGACAGGGAAAGCAGGGTCCTGTAATTGAACAGGTGGAGACCCTCCCCACTAAAAATCTCTCTAAATATGGCATTGTGAGTTTTCATAGTTATGGATTCATAAATTCCAGTTTGATTTTCCCTCCCTTTCTCACAGCCCTGCAAACTGCTCAGAGAGTCACCCTGGGCTCTTTCAGGCTGGTGCGGGGACACCAGGAACAAAGATTCCACTTCTGGTGACAACTGGATAATTCCACTATCATCAAATCACCTTCTGACATCTGTGCCACCCCATGTACTAAGTGGTGCATCACAAATGTCAATGTAGGTCAAATTTATCTTTAACAATGAAACTTAGTTAGCAATCTGATTGGCGATGCATGAACTGGAGCGGAATCCAGCTCATTCAGCTGGAGCTGTGTTGACTGCTCTGCTAAGAGAAACAATAACTTCCTTTGGCCATGGAGGTAAGCAGATCCCTGGAGTGGGAAGGTGCCATTTTCCTGTGGCACTTCTCAAGAGCAGAGCCATATTTTGGGGAGGAACTCGCTCTAGGCATGACAATGAGAGCTGATAATGAGCAGAAGTAGGTGGTGATGCCTGAGCAGCAACTTACTATTTATAGTAGGTGCATAGTAACTTAAGTGTATGTTGGAGAATCAGAATTTTCCTGCACTACCTAAAATAAACAGGGAGAAAACATAGGAAAGGCAGGAACTTCAGTGCTGGAATCGCACAAGGGGATCTTCCACCACTGAGCATGCATCTAACTCCACCTCACTACCTTCGTAAAGAAAGGGGGCAAGGGAAATAAATGCAAGTGAAATAAATCCTCCATTGCCATGTACTTACACGTTTGCAGCGCCAAAATTCCGGGCACGGCGTGTACTCAAGGGTCACTTCTTTACCACCAATCACAAGGGTTCCCTGTTGAGACAAGGGAGTCAGTGACTAACATGCCAAACACACTAGGAAATTCAACGGTGGGAAAGAGGCCAAGAAAGCCCCAGGATACCAACCCAGTGGGTTTTGTAAGCAAAGTAGGAAAGCAAAAAAAGCCAAAATCACCAGCTCAATTACAGAGCTGGAGGTTTGCCAAGGAAATGAAAGCAGGGAACCAGCCTTTTCCCCTGCCATGGCAGTTGCACTGGACTGCTGACATGGTTAGTGCCAGAGCAGCTGGCCCAGGAAAGCTTTGGCAGCTCCTCAAAGCGGAATAGACAGAATGCAATGATCCCAAGATAAGTACACATGGGAATTGCTTCGACTCACTGCAAAGTCAACAGGTTGGGAAAGGGGCAGCTGCCCAAACTGCTCCAACCCAGCCACATCCTTGTCTGCTGGATGGGCCTCAGGAGAGGACACCTTGCTGGCATAGACACTTGAGAAAGAACAAAAGGGAAAACACCACAACCAAGGGCAAGAGGAATTTGGTACCTGTGTTGGCCTCTCCGTCCTTCCTCAGAACCTGGCTTTTCTCCAAGGAAACATCCCACCCCATGGGGGAGGCTGTTGGCTTGGGAGAAGGCACAGCATGCCACCATGTGGAGAAGGCAGGTTTGGGGCTGACTTTGAGCACTCAGGCAGTGGCCAGACAAGAGCTGAGAGCACGGTGGGGTGGGGGGAGGGGGGACAGAGGAGCGGACAGGACAATACATGGGGACTAGTACCTGGTCCCACTCTAGCACATTCATTTAGAGCTTCCCCTTGGGAGAAGACAGTAGTCTTGGCAGACACTTGGAGACCTTAGGGACAACAAGCTCTGCTGCGATACAGCTAGATATATGGATTTTAAAGAGTAAAACTAAGTGGAAGGTGAAAGTCATAGATATCCACTTGGACCCGCCTCTGAAACCACTGAGCAGTGAGGACTCCCAGTGGCATTCATCACACTCCCGCAGAGCCCAGGCTTATATACCCAGGGCGTCAGCACTCACAAGAAATCCAGAGATTCGACTTCGCACCTGACAAAGAGTGTGGCTCTAGAATAGCTGGGGATAAGTCCCCTTCTCCTTTGATGCTGATTGGGCCAGGCTGTCTGTATCACCCCAGGTGGAGAACGGACAACCTGCACCTAACGCACACTGGCACATGGAGAAAACCTCATGCTTTCTCTTCATTTCATGCTCTGGTTTTTGATGAGGAACACTCAAGGTTTTTTTTTTTTCAGATGCAGACTATCCGCTAGCTCTAGAGAACCCTGAGTCAACAATACTTCTACTTCCTCTCCAGTTTGCAGCTGAAAAACAAACCATGCTCTCAGCACACACCCACAGCGTTAGTGCCACAAGTACTCCTTTTCTTTTTGCGAATACAGATTAACACGGCTGCTACTCTGAAACCTTTTCTCCAACTACACACAACCACCGCTATTGCAAAACAACTGCACTACTTCAATTTTTTTTTGGCTTTTAACTGCTCCTATCTTCAAAACTGCTTCACCTGTGATATCAGAACCCATTACAGTACTAAGAGCACCACAAGAGCAGCAAACACCAAATGAAACTAACAGATCCCACCAGCATGCTGGAGAAAGACAAAAGCACTTGCAGCCCAAATCATTACTCCAGAATGAACATACAACAGAAACCAATTTAGTATGCAAAATCAAGTGCTCAACTCCAGACCTCCACCCGCTGGCTATCAATTTCTGACACCTGCACTCAAGCTCCTGCTCTCTGGATCTCACATCTGTTGCTCTGGTCTGCACTCACATCTGGAAGACACATTGTAGCATAAGAGAAACAGAGAACAGGTACAGTAATAAAGAGAGTAACCTTTGGCCTCCAACACACAGTGATGGTCTCCAAGCACAATAAGCACCTCAGGATTTGTCACTCATGCTACAGAATTAAATTAACCCAGCTTATTTTTCTTTTTCATTTCCTCATTCAAGACAATCATTGGAAGGCACCCTGCACCTCACCAAACCAAACTGTCTTCTGGCAGTACCCGGCTACTGCAGGATGACGCATCATCTCCCCTCAGCTCCAGGCTCACTTTCGTTTCTAATGAGTCTGTGGGGTGTTTGCTTCAACCCCAGCAGACACAAATTCAGAATGTATTTGCAGTGGGGTGGAGTCCACCAGTGCAACCAGCTAATCCAAGGATAGCTCTTGCTCAGGGTCATTAATTACTAGGGTCAGCTGCTGGAGTCCAGTTCCTTAAGGTGTTTAGACTCCAGAATGGATTTTTGTTCTGCCTAGCAAAATGGGGATCTGAACCGTAACTCGAGCTCCTATGCACAACAGTAATGCAAATAGATAATAATAAATAATTATAAGAATAAATAAATAAATAATAACAACAACAACAACAACAAAGATAGTCTGTCTATAGCAGCACCTCAGAGTTACAAATACCAGAGCTACAAACTGACCAGTCAACACCACACCACATTTGGAATCAGAAGTACGCAATCAAGCAGCAGCAGACAAGAGGGGGAAGAAAAAAAAAAAAAAGCAAATACAAGTACCTTCTGACCTTAGTATCTATGAATCTATAAGTACAATACTGTGTTAAATGTAAACTACAAAAAAAAATAAAGGGAAAGTTTTAAAAAAGATTTGACATGGTAAGGAAACGGTTTCTGTGCGTGGTTCATTTAAATTAAGATGGTTAAAAGCAGCATTTTTCTTCATTATTATACAGTTTCAAAGCTGTATTAAGACAATGTTCAGTTGTAAACTTCTGAAAGAACATCCCTAGCGTTTTGTTCAAAGTTACGAACAGCCTCCATTCCCGAGATGTTTGCAACTCTGAGGTTTTACTGTACCTAATGTACTAACATGGCTCCCATTACCATCATATCTGAGCACTCCATCTTCCAGAGAGGCAGGGCAGTCCTACTATCTCCACTGCACAGACAGGAGCTAAGACCCAGAGACTGAGGCCATTACACTACAGACCTTACAGAAGCACAGCTGTATTGCTGCAGCTGTGCTGCTGTAACATCTCGTGTCGCCACTCTATGCTGGCAGGAGACACTCTCCCGCCCACACAGCACTGTCCACATTGGCACTTTTGTTGATGAAACTTATGTCAGAGAAGTGTTATTTTCACACTCTGACCCACAAAAATTTTGCCAACAAAAGTCCTAGGGTAGACGTAGACTAAGTGATTTGGCCAAGGTCACACAGGGAGTTAGGTACACCACCACCCTCTCACTTTCCCTGCAGCCTGCCCCCGTGAGACAACTGCTGTCCTCCTCCCACGGGGTCCGTCCCTGGCTGCCTGCTGGAGGTGCTTCAACAGCCCCGCCGCCACCATACAGACTAGGTGAGCTTGGCCAAGCTGACCTCTGTAGCTTTTGCTGACACCTTCCTTGTGCACTCAGAGCATAGCGCTGAGACCCACAAGCCAAAGAACCTCTTCAGGGGTCACGTGTGGCACTGAACACAAGCACAAGAGGAAGCATGCACCTAAGGCTTTAAGGCAGAGGTAAGAGTAAATATGGGAAGGAGGGGGATACAGAAGGCAAAGCTCATAGGAACACGGATGCCTCCTTCAGGCCTGACAGTCCTTAGAGGAGGGAGAACACTTTCTCTGGAACCTGTAACACAGTCAGAGACAGGCACCTCCTGGAAGATGTCCTGTGCCTGAAGACAGAGTGGGTGTAGCAGTAGGCAGAGCAAGGAGGTGGGATGCACAAGCTCCTAAAGGAAGCAGTGGCCCAGTCAGTGAACATCAAGGCAGATCTCTAGAGCAGCAGCCCAACAGATTCCCCAACATGCAGGTTAATGGCATCTAAGATATTGCAAAGGACAGGGTGGCAATCAATAGGAGTTTGGCCAAGCCTTGTAACAGTGCTCAGAAATCCCTATAAAGCAGCACCCCCACCCTCACCACCTGCTGATCAGACATGGAAGCCTGCTTTGCAGGGAGAAGGCTTGGGTTTTACCCTCAAACCCTTCACTCCACACACCGTCCACAAACTGACAGAGCCGGAAGAGTACCCAGAAGTCACCTACTACAGGACAAGCCCAACAAAGAAAATAACAGAACGCCACTAGCCATCACCTTCAGCCCCCAACTAAAACCCCTCCAACGCATCATCAAGGATCTACAACCTATCCTGAAGGACGACCCATCACTCACACAGATCTTGGGAGACAGGCCAATCCTGGCTTACAGGCAGCCCCCCAACCTGAAGCAAATACTCACCAGCAGCCACACACCACACAACAGAACCACTAACCTAGGAACCTATCCTTGCAACAAAGCCTGTTGCCAACTCTGTCCACATATGTATTCAGGGAACACCATCATAGGGCCTAATCACATCAGGCACACTATCAGAGGCTCGTTCACCTGCGCATCTACCAATGTGATATATGCCATCATGTGCCAGCAATGCCCCTCTCCCATGTACATTGGTCAAACTGGACAGTCTCTACGTAAAAGAATAAATGGACACAAATCACACATCAAGAATTATAACATTCTAAAACCAGTCGGAGAACACTTCAGTCTCTCCGGTCACTCGATTACAGACCTGAGAGTGGCTATTCTTCAACAAAAAAACTTCAAAAACAGACTCCAACGAGAGACTGCTGAATTGGAATTAATTTGCAAACTAAATACAATTAATTTAGGCTTGAATTGAGACTGGGAGTGGATGGGTCATTACACAAAGTAAAACTATTTCCCCATGTAATCCCCCCCCACTCCCCGCTGTTCCTCAGACGTTCTTGTCGACTGCTGGAAATGGCCCACCTTGATTATCACCACAAAAAATTTTCTTCCTTCCCCACCGCGCCGCCCCCCCCCACCGTTCCTGCTGGTAATAGCTCATCTTAAGTGATCACTCTCCTTACAGTATGTATGATAAAATCCATTGTTTCATGTTCTCTGTATGTGTATATAAATCTCCCCACTGTATTTTCCACTGAATGCATCTGATGAAGTGAGTAGTTGCTCATGAAAGCTTATGCTCAAATAAATGTGTTAGAGTCTAAGGTGCCACAAGTACTCCTTTTCTTTTTGCGAATTCAGACTAACATGGCTGCTACTCTGAAACCATCCACTATTAGTCACCATTAAAAGAGGGGAAGTCGATATGCCAGTTCCTAAGGCCTTCCACCAGCCACCACTAGCCTTGCCCTTAGCGGGCATACTCCACCCGCACACCAGGCAGCTGTTTACCAATCTATACAGCAGCATCTGCAGTTATCATACCATATCCCACGTTTGAGAGCCATACGTCAGACGGCAACAAGATCACCATAAGCCATGCCACCACAACTCAACACCTCACCTCCTGCTGTGTAAGGGATGGACTGCATCATTAAGCCGAGATCCCTCTGAGCTTTGTCCCCATACTGATGATTCTGGGCCCTTTGCATGGCAGCAGCACAGACCACACAATGAGAGAAGAAGGGAAGAGGTGTCTTAGCATCACCCAGTCCCTCTTGACTGAGTTCTATGCCCTTCACCATGCCCAGGTGAATCGTAAGGATGTCAGGGGGAGGAGGAAAAAGATTCTGATATTGCCGATCATAGAGCCATGGCATCAACTGGTCCCACGCTGGCCAAAGCAATGAACTCAAGCTCAACCAACTCAATCTACTGCAAGCCATGTAGAGAAGGTGTTGCCCTCTTGTGAGCCCAATATACTTTGCGACCCGTAATCCCTATGGACAGAGGATGTTGCTGAATCCTTGGACTGTCATGTACAAAACATCACTAAAGAAAGGTACCAGGATGAGGCCCCAGGTTCCAATTCACCTACTCAGAGCACATCAGAAAAGGCACAGGGCTCTGGCAGAGCTGGGAACCTGGCACAAAGATCCCATAAACATTCGAAGTGGTGGGAGAGTGACTGGGTGGCACCCATCCCTCTAAGGACTCTGGGGAATCCGGCTAAACCCTCCATCCTATAGCATAGCAAGATCCCTACAGGGATCCAGAAAACCAGCATGTTGGACCCCACATGGCATGCAGGAGAGAGAGGTGGGAAGCCACAGTGGAGTCAGCGTGATCTCCTATGAACTGCTCCAAAGGCATGGGCCACAGGTCCGGCCATCAGACTCCTTCCCCAACCCTGTGGAAAAACTTTAAAGCCGACATGGACCAATCCTAGTCTTTCTTGCAGGTGTCTGGAATCATCCAATGAGGGTCCCTCTTGCAAAGGAAAGCCCCCGGTGATGATAGGCATGTGAGAAGCCATGGTCTCTGTCCCCACAAGCTCCTCCCCTGGGAAACATGCACAGGTTGTAATGGCCACTGTAGAGGTCTGCTCGGTCCTGCCGTGGGATTGGCATAGCAGCGGCTTCATACCGCGTCCCTGCCATCCACTGTTCTCTGCCATGCAGCGAGAGGAGCTGAGACTGCTCAGCACACTTACTCCGCAGTGCAGATAGTGCAACGAGGTGGCAGCGGCCAGCAGGAACAGGGCGCACAGTTGCTGTTGCTGCACCAATCCCACAGGCAGGAGGAGGGGAGCTGGTGTGTTAAATGAAGTGTCAATGAGAGCCAATGGGAAGGTAGAACTTTTTAAAATTGGGAAAGAAACTTTCCCTTTTTCTATTGTTCTCCTGAGAAGGAGACAAGGAGCAGCAATGCTATAAGCAGGAATGCTGTGTAAAGTCTGAACCAGATATGAAAACCATCAGATCATATCTAGAACTACTTTTAACAACTCAAATATGTAAGTAAATTAGGAACGTTCAAGAAGATGCGATTAGGTTTATTTCTGTTTATTTTTTTTAAGGCTTGTGGACTCCTCTGTGCTAACCCCAGATGCTTTTGTTTTCTTGTAACCTTTAAGCTAACCTCCAAAAAAGCTATTTTGGGTGCTTAATTTTTGGAATTGCTCTTTTAAAATCTAGCAAAAGCCTAAGTTCCAGATGTATTTTCTTCCTTTTTGTTTTTAATAAAATTTACCTTTTTTAAGAACAGGATTGGATTTTTGGTGTCCTAAGGAGGATTGGATTTATGGTGTCCTAAGAAGTTTGTGCATATATTGTTTGATTAGCTAGTGGCAACAGCTAATTTCCTTTGTTTTCTTACTCACCTCTTGCTACGGGGGGAGGGGAGAGCGTGAAAGCGCTTGAGGGTACCCCACAGGGAGGAATTCCCAAGTGCTCCTTCCGGGGTCCAAAGGGTTTTTTTGCATTTGGGTGGTGGCAGTGTTTACCAAGTCAAGGTCAGAGAAAAGCTGTAACCTTGGGAGTTTAAATACAAGCCTGGAGTGGCAAGTATTAATTTTTAGAATCCTTACGGGCCCTCACCTTCTGCATTTGGAGTGACAAAGTGGGGATTCAGCCTTGACAGCTGGTCTGACCCGAGAAGGCCCAGTTGTTTTTCTACCCAACCCAACCCACACCTGACCCTTTTAGTCGGGTCTCATCAGGTTGGAGTCATAAGAACATAAGAGCAGCCACACTGGGCCAGGCCAATGATCCATCTAATCCAGTGTCCTTCTTCCTACAGTGGCCAATGCCAGGTGCTTCAGAGGGAATGAACAGGGCAATTTATCAAGTGATCCATCCCATGTCTAGTCCCAGCTTCTACCAGAGCATGGGGTTCCGTCCCTGATCTTGGCTAAGAGCCACTGATGGACCTGTCCTCCATGAATTTATCTAATTCTTTTTTGAACCCAGTTATACTTTTGGTCTTCACAACATCCCCTGGCAACAAGTTCCACAGGTTGATTGTGTGTTGTGTGAAGTACTTCCTTGTGTTTGTTTTAAAAATCCTGCATATTCATTTAATTGAGTGACCACTGGTTCTTGCGTTATTTCAAGGAGTAAACAACATTTGCTTATTCACTTTCTCCACACCAGTCATGATTTTATAGATTTCTATCATATCTCCACCCTCCACCCCATCATCTCTGCTCTCAAATGAACAATCCATCTTTTTAATCTCTCCTCACATGGAAGCTGTTCCATACTCAATCATTTTTGTTGCACTTTTCTGTGCTTTTGCCAATTCTAATATATCTTTTTTGAGATGGGGCAACCACAACCGTATGCCGTATTCAAGGTGTGGGCATACCATGGATTTATATAGTGGCATTATGCTATTTTCTGTCTTATCCTTTTCCTAATGGTTCCTAACATTGTTAGTTTTTTAGACTGCCACTGAAAACTGAGCAGCTGTTTTCAGAGAACTATCCACAGTGATCTCTGAAGATCTCCAAGATCTCTTTCTTGAATGGTAACAGCTAATTTAGATCCATCATTTTGTATGTACAGTTGGGATTATGCTTTCCAATGTGCATTGCTTTGTATTTATCAACATTTAATTTCATCTATCATTTTGTTTCCCTGTCACCCAGTTTTGTGATATCCCTTTGTAGCTCTTCATGGTCTGCTTCGGATTTAACTATCTTGAGTAGTTTTGTACCATCTACAAACTTTGCCATCTCACTGTTTTCCCCTTTTTCCAGATCATTGATGAATATGTTGAACAGCACTGGTCCCAGTACAGACCCTTGGGGGACACCACTATTTACCTCCCTCCATTCCGAAAACTGACCATTTATTCCTCCTTTTGTTTTTTATCTTTTAACCAGTTACTGATCCATAAGAGGACCTTCCCTCTTATCCCACAACTGTCTATTTTACTTAAGAGCCTTTAGTATGGGACCTTGTCAAAGGCTTACTGAAAGTCCAAGTACACTATATCCATTGGATCACCCTTGTCCACATGTTTTATTAATCCCCTCAAAGAATTCTAATTGATTGGTGAGGCATGATTTCCCTTTACAAAAGCTGTGTTGACTCTTCCCCAACAAACCATGTTCATCTATGCATCTGATCATTCTATTCTTTACTGTAGTTTCAACCAATTTGCCTGGGACTGAAGTTAGGCTTACTAGCCTATAATTGCCAGGATTGCCTCTGGAGACAGGCTGCAGGGCTCTAGGCCACTGCCTCAATGCCACTTCCATTTTTCCAAGTTAGTACCTTTTTTATTTCCTATTCATACTTCTAGCCTCCCTGAGTACCACCTTTGGAGTATTTCTTGGTCTTCAGTAGAGTTTGCAGCTGCTCCCAATTTAGTATACTTCACTGATTGCATCCCATTGCTTTTTACTTCCTCCCCAATCATTACTGAAGATTTTCAGTAAGGCTAAACTAAGCAGTGCTCCTTGTGGCTGTGTATACCACACAAAACATTTCCCCTGCGACTTGGCACATTGCTGCTTATCATCACTTCCCTTTGCCTGTGGCCCTTCAGCCAATTTCAAACCCATGCGAACGTTCTTATCAAGTGCAACTTGAATAAAAACCCATGAGGCTTTGTACCAGATGCTCTCCTAAAACCAGGATCTATCACAGCAACTATTTCCATTCACTGATTATGCCATTCTACATAGACATAGTCAAGTCCATGGTCTTCGTCCTTATCTTCAAAGCACTCCATGGCCTGACCCAGGGCACCTAAAAGGCCATTTAAAGCTGCGGGATGAAGACTGTGGTTGACAGCTCTGCTCCTCTGGCACAATGGAACTCTCAACAAAGGATAACGCTTGTTGGTGCAGGAAACAGAACCTTCCCTGAGGGGGTGGCCCAAGGCTGTGGACTAAACTCCCCCAGAAACAAAGGACCAGCACAAACTTCGCTGCTCCTTGTCAAGTGCAAGACATATTTCTTTGATCTTGCCTTTTCTTATATAAACATACAGCCATAGGTTATCTATTTAATAAATAAAACAAACCCTATAAAAACAAGACACTCCACTGCACACACTTCTCGCTCTGGGGAGAAGATGAAAGAACAAACAATGTGTGACAAATGTATAGTCATGTTGCTTAACATGCTACTGGAAGGCAGTAGATATTACAAGGATGACTGTGATATAAAAACCTATATAGAAGTCTGTCTGGTGTGCCTGGTTCATCATAAACCCATGCTGATTATTGCTCAAGGTTCCCCCCACCCAATAGATTCGGGGGTGTCAGGGTAGGAGAAGGTCAGGAATCACTGCAACAGCATTAACAGATTGTTTTTTCTAATACTGGCTCCTTTATTTTACAAGAGATTTAGACTAAACTTACCATAAGACTGGAGAAAAGTGACAGTGGTGCCAGACTTCTGCAATGACCCCAGCTCTCAAGAGACTTAACTGTCCATAGTTCAATTACCTGAGTCGCTAATTTCCTTAATACCCTGCATCAGCCAGACCTGCTGATTACATGCTTACTTTTTTCAAGTGCTTCTTTATCCAATCACTTCGCTGCCATCCCCGCAGTTCTTGAAGTTATTAGCTATTTTCACAAGGTTAACATTATTACTTAACAGGCCTACTTCTCTCCTTCAGGACCCTTCTTCATTAACTGAGTTCAGCATCTCAGTGATTCTGAAGTCCTCATCTCCCTTATTTCTTAATGGGCCTTCTCTCTCACTCTCTCGTACCTTTTCCCAGATATTTTAAAAACCCAAATTTCCTTTAATCCCTTGTTAAATATTTATTTTGTTGTTGCTTTTACCCATTCCCTGAAAGTCTTTCCTCTTGTAGATTTGTCTGGTTACCCCTCTGTTTCCCAGTTCCAAGACAGGGCGTTTTGCCTCTTGATCTTTGAGCAGGCCTTTGTGAGGCCACAAAGGTTTTCATGGGAATTACAGTCATATAGCCAGAAGAGATCATTGACATCTAGATCAGGGTTCTCAACCTTTTTCTTTCTGAGGCCCCCAACAACGTGCTATAAAAACTCTAGGGCCCAGTGGCGCAGTGGGAGGATTAGGGGCTCTGGGATGGGCGGAGGAGGGACTCAGGCATAGGCGTAATTTAACTTCTATTTTGGGTGGGCAGGGGCCAGCGGGGCTCGAGGCAGCTCCGCACGGCAGGGTTTGGGGAGGGACTGCCACCTCCAACCTCTGACTCACCTCAGCAGGACACCGAGCCTATCTGGGCTCTGTGGATGAGGGGAAAGCAGTGGATGTGTGATTCCTTGACTTTAGCAAAGCTTTTGATACAGTCTCCCACAGTATTTTTGCCAGCAAGTTAAAGTAGTATGGGCTGGATGAATGGACTATAAGGTGGATAGAAAGCTGGCTAGATCATCGGGCTCAACGGGTAGTGATCAATGGCTCCATGTCTAGTTGGCAGCCGGTATCAAGCAGAGTGCCCCAAGGGTCGGTTTTGTTCAATATCTTCATCAATGATGTGGAGAATGGCATGGACTGCACCCTCAGCAAGTTTGCAGATGACACTAAACTGGGAGGAGTGGTAGATATGCTGGAGGGTAGCGATAGGCTACCGAGGAATTTAGACAAATTAGAGGATTGGAGATTAGGAGATTCTACCACCTCCCTAGGTAACGCACCTCCTTCCTTAGATGTTTTTAAGGTCAGGCTTGACAAAGCTCTGGCTGGGATGATTTAGTTGGGGATTGGTCCTGCTTTGAGCAGGGGGTTGGACTAGATAACCTCCTGAGGTCCCTTCCAACCCTGATATTCTATGATTCTATGAAAAGAGCTCAGAGCAGTGAAGGGTAGCTAAGGGCTGTGTGCTGGGAGGGCTCCCCTCCGGCCCCTGTTTCCTGAGGGCTCTGCCAGCCATAGAGCCAGCCCCCCCCCCCCATCAGCTCTTACTGGCTGCGTGAGCAAAGAGAGCTGGGAGCTGAGGAGGAGCTTCAATCCCTTGCAGCAGCAGGAGACAAGGGAATGCTGCAGCTGCCTGCTCCGTGGCACTAGCCAGAGCAGCAGCTGTCCCACACTGCCCAGCTTTGGCTTTCCGCCTCCAACCTGGCCGGGCGTGGGGGCCTGTGTGGAGCTGCCCTGGGACTGCCCTACTCTTGCACTGAATTTTTTTTTCTTGGGGGGGGGGGGAGGTGTAACACCCCCGTGTCCTCCCAACTCTGCCCATGAGCTCAGGGCTTCTGCCCTGAGGGGAACACCAGGGCTCGGAGCTCTGGGATTCAGCCCTGCTGCTCCTGGCTTCAACCCTGTACAGGGCGCCAGAGATCAGGGCTTCAACCCTGCAGCTCCTGGCTTCAGTCCTGTGGGAGATGCAGGGGCTTGGGCTCTGGGTTTTAGCCGTGCGGCCCCGTGGCCCCCGTTGCGAACCGCTGATCTAGACTTACCTCCTACATAACACAGACCACACGACTTTCCTGAATTAATTCCTGTTTGAACTAGAGCATAATTTCCACCACAACCTTTGATGAGTTGTTCCAATAGTTAACTACCCTCACTGTTAAAAAATTGTGCCTTATTTCCAGTCTGCATTTATCTAGTTTCAACTTCCAGTCACTGGAGCGTGTTAGACCTTCCTCTGCTAGACTGAAGATCCCTCTATTATCAAATGTATTATAGACTGATCAAGTCACCCCCTTAACCACCTCTTTGTTAATCTAAACAGACTGAGCCCTTGAAGTCTATAACTATAAAGAAGGTCTCCCAATATTTTAATCATTCTTGTGGTTCTTTTCTGAGCCCTCTCCAATTTATCAACATTCTTCTTGAATTGTGGGCACCAGAATTGGACACAGTATTCCAGTAGCAATGTGTCCAATGAATCCATCCCAGAAACCTCCTACATGCTTCCCAAGATACACAAACACGGGAACCCATGGCGATGGCACTCTTACTGAAGGAATGGAAAGACTCAGAAACCAATCTCAAATCATGCACCAGAAAAATGGCCAGATTCCTCCAAAGCCATCTTCCTTCCTCCAGAAAATTTGAAACATTAACAACTTCCCCCAAAATGCCATCCTTGCCACCATGGATGTGACTGCTTTATACACCAACATCTGTCCCCATGACAGCATTACCACCTGCCTCAGATATCTATAATATAACAAATAATATTCTGAAATCACCCTAAACACATTGCCAAACTCATCCATTTAATCCCTACCAACAACAACTTCACATTTACCAACAAACACTTTGTCAAAACCATAAGAACTGATGTATACTGGGATGGCTCCCCAGTATGTCAATCTCTCCATGGGCCACCTTCAGGAAGAATTTCTTGAAAAGTGCACCACAAACACAATGATGTCTCGGAGAGATATGGATAATATTTTTATCCTCTGGACAGACGACCTAAAAGCCTATAGATTTCAACTTCAACCACCACTCATCCAAACCTATGGGTTCTTTTTGGGTCTCTTCAGTCTTCTGCCATGTGTGGATTTAACAACAGTACTGGAAACATCTCCTCATCTCTGTTCCTGTCATACTCTGGCTATATTACGTTTAACCCTCCAAAAAAATTGGATTCTTGAAGTGCATTCTATGAAACTGTTCCTTACCATGCTGAATTAAAAGTAGCTTGTGATCACTAGTACATTGAAATCTATATGAAATTTCACAGGTGATGCGACACAAAAACAAAACCACATGATAATGATATTCATGTGATTAATGGAATCTACCACAGCTCAACAATGTGTCATGGACCTATGACTAAGGTTAAGATTTTGTCATGGGTATTTTTAATAAAAGTCAGGGACAGATCACAGGCAATAAACAAAAATTCATGGAAGCCCACGACTTGTCCCTCCCTGACTTTTACTAAAAATACCACTGCTCCTGCAGTGAGAGCTGAAGCCAAAGTAGTCATGGAGGTCTGTTAAAGTCACAGAATGTGCGACCTGCGTGACAAAACCATATCCTTACCGATGAACAACAAGCCTGCACTCTTCTCTGGCCATTAAGCTATCTCCCCTGTACCTTAACATTCTAAACTGCCAAGGAGCTTTGCCTTTTGTTTTTTAAAATCAAGCCACCAGAGAAAGGTTTCCTTGTTCATCCCCAAGCTTCCCAGTGAGGAATTTCCTCCTCAAAATGCAGTGGCCTAAAGGCCCAGGACAGTCAATATACAGTCCTAGGCTAGTGAATATTTTAGGGTCCAATATGACTCTGCAAAGCTAGACATGGGAGCATTATACCAATGGCAAAGGGAAAAGCCTAACATTCCAATGGAAGACACAGCATGTGCTTCTGGTTCTGGGGAGTCCAGAGATATGGGAACTGAATATCACAATGTTATTATATATGGGGAAACTATTTTAAGGTTATTTTTAAAAGCGGCAAAGAGTCCTGTAGCACCTTATAGACTAACAGACGTATTGGAGCATAAGCTTTCGTGGGTTAATACCCACTTCATCAGATGCATGTAGTGGAAATTTCCAGAGGCAGGAATAAATATGCAAGCAAGAATCAGGCTAGGGATAACACGGTTATTTTTAGGTGTTTTAAACATAGTTGAATGTATCTTCTCCCTCAGAGGTCTGTACAGTTGGATTCATGGTAGTAGGAGCCTGGTCTTGTACTTGATAAGATACAACACAGATACCATAAAGGATAGCTGATGGTATGGTGGGGTAAAAAGTTATTACTAGCACATATCTTTAATGAGCAACAGAACTTGATTGCAAGTTCACCTTTTGTGAGTAATAAGCCAATCCCAAGATCACCCCAATAAAATCTTTGTTCCATTTAGTATATACTAACAGAAACAGCATTCAAACTTATGGGAAAATACAAGCTATATATAGTATGTTTAAGGACCTTCCCATTCAGTTTTTACTGATTTTTACCAAAAATTCCTAGGTTTTTCAAAAGCTGGTTTGGGGGGTTTATTGATTTATATATCACATTAGATGGATGTTTATGCGTGAATAACAAATTAGTCTAAGTGTAAATGCCTATTAAAGTAAGGCAATGTGGTAGAAAATTAACAGTACATACTGTTAATGTACGGTTCATTACATAAACCACAGGATTTACACTGGTTTTACTTTCAATACTCATACTTTCCTCTATTTTGCTGCTTTACTTTTGTTCTAGCGTCCCCTAATATGAATCCCAATATTTACCCAGAAAACTATTAAGTTAATTTTTTCACCCATTTAAATTTTTTCTAACAAACAGATAAATTCCTGGGAAATTTTAAACAAAACAACATCCAAAAATGAAAGGTCTTGACTATATTTTATGGTGACATAACACAACAAAAAAATATTCACTGGTAGCCTAGGAAAACAATTCAATCTGGAGAAACAAATTTATCTAGAAGCAGTAAGGACTCCAGAAGCAATGTTATACATCGGCTACATTGGCTAGAAGTTCCAAAAACACCAGTTACAATAATCTATCCTTGGGAAGCTAAAAATATCAATGTTTCAATAGCCTTGTCAAGCAGAGATAATAGTAAATGAGACATCAAAAGAATAAGCACCAGCCTTAGTGATGGAAACAAAATACTTCTCAAGAGAGAAGACAAAAGCACAGTAAGGTTACCCTAAATCATAACAATAAGAAAGACGATAGTGTCAGCATATGTACAACCCACCCACAAATGCAAGGACCCCAACAGAGAAACAGTTGTAGCATGCCAGAACATGGATCAAATGGATCAGACCTCAGTCACCCTACAGGTATGGTCACAGATCACAGAGAAAAATCTTTGCTGGTGAGGAAGCAACAGGAGATACAAAATGCTTTGATCATCATTATGGTTATTATATCACTTCCTATCTTAGTGTATTTACTGTAATATTCCTGGCAGCAGCTAAACGGATTGCCCCAACCCCTAGAAAGGAACCTTGCCAATCCATACAAATGACTAGGAGAGCCAGTGCATATTACAAAATGTCCCTAGCAGAGGAATAAACCACACCTATGCTTAAAGTTGCCTATCGCTTTCTTTTATAAGCCATTATTCTCAGTTGTTTACCACTGCCACACTTTAAACTTCATAGACTGAAACTGTATGTGCTTGTCATGCGCCTCATGCTGCACCTTTTTGTTCAGTGCCAATATTTTCCCCAATAATTTCTTTGAAGAGCTTCTAGTATCTCTAGCTCCAAGAACAACAGTTAAGTAATCCTATTTTCTTCAAGTATGTGTCAGTGTAGATCCAACTATAGGTGAATGGCAACCAGTCTCCTCTTCTAGACAGTGAGAAGGAGTATCACTCATGTTAATTAACTAAGGATTGAAGTTCTGCTCTTCTGAGCTTGGCACCTGAGCTCACGGCCATGTCATGTGTACGATGTATAATGAAAGGCAGCAGGTTGCTCCATGTGGCTGCCTTGCAAATCTCTGAAAACGGATCATTTCTTAAGCAGGCTGATGAGGTTGCCTATGCGCTGGTGGAGTGCAGCTTGACATACAATGGGAGAGGCTCACCAGCCAGCTGGTAACAGGTGGAAATGCACAATGTGATCCACTTGGAGAGTCTCTTAGAAGAGATCGCCGGGCCTTTCAATACATAGATTCATAGATACTAAGGTCAGAAGGGACCATACTGATCATCTAGTCTGACCTCCTGCACACCGCAGGCCACAGAATCTCACCCACCCATTCCTATGAAAAACCTCACCTATGTCTGAGCTATTGAAGTCCTTAAATCATGGTTTAAAGACTTCAAGGAGCAGAGAAGCCTCCCTCAAGTCAACCATGCCCCATGCTACAGAGAAAGGCGAAAAACCTCCAGGGCCTCTCCAATCTGCCCTGGAGGAAAAATTCCTTCCCGACCCCAAATATGGCGATCAGCTAAACCCTGAGCATATGGGCAAGATTCACCAGTCAGATACTACAGAAAATTCTTTCCTGGGTAACTCAGATCCCATCCATCTAATATCCCATCTCAGGGGATTTGGCCTATTTACCCTGAATATTTGAAGATCAATTAATTACCAAAATCACATTATCCCATCATACCATCTCCTCCATAAACTTATCAAGTAGAATCTTAAAGCCAGATAGATCTTTTGCCCCCACTGCTTCCCTTGGAAGGCTATTCCAAAACTTCACTCCTCTGATGGTTAGAAACCTTCGTCTAATTTCAAATCTAAACTTCCTGTGGCCAGTTTATACCCATTTGTTCTTGTGTCCACATTGGTGCTGAGCTGAAATAATTCCTCTCCCTCTCCTGTATTTATCCCTCAGATATATTTATAGAGAGCAATCATATCTCCCCTCAACCTTCTTTTAGTTAGGCTAAACAAGCCAAGCTCCTTAAGTCTCCTTTCATAAGACAAGTTTTCCATTCCTTGGATCATCCTAGTAGCCTTTTTCTGTACCTGCTCCAGTTTGAATTCATCCTTTTTAAACATGGGAGACCAGAACTGCACACAGTATTCTAGGTGAGGTCTCACCAGTGCCTTGTATAACGGTATTAAAACCTCCTTATCCCTACTGGAAATGCCTCTCCTGATACATCCCAAAACCGCATTAGCTTTTTTCACACCATAATCACATTGGCAGCTCATAGTCATCCTATGATCAACCAATACTCCAAGGTCCTTCTCCTCTTCCGTTACTTCTAATTGATGCGTCCCCAACTTATAACTAAAATTCTTGTTATTAATCCCTAAATGCATAACCTTACACTTCTCACTATTAAATTTCATCCTATTACTATTACTCCAGTTTACAAGGTCATCCAGATCCTCCTGTATAATATCCCGATCCTTCTCTGAATTGGCAATACCTCCCAGCTTTGTATCATCCGCAAACTTTATGAGCACACTCCCACTTTTTGTGCCAAGGTCAGTAATAAAAAGATTAAATAAGATTGGTCCCAAAACCGATCCCTGAGGAACTCCACTGATAACCTCCCTCCAGCCTGACAGTTCACCTTTCAGTAGGACCCGTTGTAGTCTCCCCTTTAACCAATTCCTTATCCACCTTTTGATGTTCATATTGATCCCCATCTTTTCCAATTTAACTAATAATTCCGCATGTGGCATGGTATCGAACGCCTTACTGAAATCTAGGTAAATTAGATCCACTGCATTTCCTTTGTCTAAAACGTCTGTTACTTTCTCAAAGAAGGAGATCAGGTTGGTTTGGCACGATCTACCTTTTGTAAAACCATGTTGTATTTTGTCCCATTTACCATTGACTTCAATGTCCTTAACTAATTTCTCCTTCAAAATTTTTTCCAGGACCTTGCATACTATAGATGTCAAACTAACTGGCCTGTAGTTACCCAGATCATTTTTTTTCTTTCTTAAAAATAGGAACTATATTAGCAATTCTCCAATCATTCAGTACTACTCCTGAGTTTACAGATTCATTAAAAATTCTCGCTAATGGGCTTGCAATTTCAGGTGCCAATTCCTTTAATATTCTTGGATGAAGATTATCTGGGCCCCCCGATTTAGTCCCATTAAGCTATCAGAGTTTCACTTCTACCTCAGATATGGTAATATCTACCTCCATATCCTCATTCCCATTTGTCATGTTACCATTATCCCTAAGATCCTCTTTAGCCTTATTAAAGACTGAGGCAAAGTATTTGTTTAGATATTGGGCCATGCCTAGATTATCTTTAACCTCCACTCCATCCTCAGTGTTTAGCGGCCCCACTTCTTCTTTCTTAGATCCAATGTAGCCATAAAGATGGGGGAGAGCCAGAAGGGCTTACTCCTCTCTAGGTAGTAGAGCAGAGCTCTGGAACCATCCAGTGCATGAAGTTTCTTTTCTACTGAAGAAGAGTGAGGTTTCTTGGGATGTAATCTCATCACCACCTTGACATGTGAAAGGACACGTATGGCAATCCAGCCATAAGGGTCTACATCTCGTGACTCTCCACGCTAACATGATGGCAATATTCTCTCTTTCTGAGCCAGGCTCTGAAGCTATTTGTAGACTGTACTGAGGCCTTAGAAGCCAAATATTTTAGTGTCCTTTCAGTGCATGAGCTCATTAACTGAAATTAATGGTTGATTGACTGGTTGATCAGGTGCAAGTCCAGAATGAGATCTAGGCAGAGACAGGGATGGTTTGTTCCTGTAACAAATAAGGATTCTTTAAAATACAGCCAGCTCTCCTGGACTCCTTCCCCCCTCATGTTATTCTCCCAGGGGATCCTGCCCATCAGTTCCCCGAGGGAGTCAAAGTCTGCCTTTCTGAAGTCCAGGATCTGTATTCTGTTGCTCTCCTTCTTTCCTTTTGTCAGGATCCTGAACTCGACCATCTCATGGTCACTGCCTTCCCAAGTTTCGATCGACTTTTGCTTCCCCTACTAATTCTTCCCTGTTTGTGAGCAGCAGGTCAAGAAGAGCTCTGCCCCTAGTTGGTTCCTCCAGCACTTGCACCAGGAAATTGTCCCCTACACTTTCCAAAAAATTCCTGGATTTTCTGTGCACCGCTTTAATGCTCTCCAGCAGATATCAGGGTGATTGAAGTCCCCCATGAGAACCAGGGCCCGTGATCTAGTAACTTCTGTTAGTTGCCTTAAGAAAGTCTTTTCCACTTCATCCCCCTG
The DNA here is from genome assembly GCF_009764565.3 of Dermochelys coriacea. Classification (NCBI taxonomy): domain Eukaryota; kingdom Metazoa; phylum Chordata; order Testudines; family Dermochelyidae; genus Dermochelys; species Dermochelys coriacea. The sequence goes on from NC_050074.1 coordinate 49,781,351, forward strand.
GTCTGGTGGTCTATAGCAGACTCCCACCACGACATCACCCTTGTTGCTCACACTTCTAAACTTAATCCAGAGGCTTTTCTGCAGTTTCATACTGGAGCTCTGAGCAGTCATACTCCTCTCTTACATATAATGCAACTCCCCCATCTTTTCTGTCCTGCCTGTCCTTCCTGAACAGTGTTTATCCATCCATCCATTCATGACAGTACTCTAGTCATGTGAGTTATCCCACCAAGTCTCTGTTATTCCAGTCACAGCATAATTCCTTGACTGTGCCAGAAACTGCCTGGCAGCGGTAGCAGAACATCTAAAGAAATGAATGCTTCATGTCTTCTCGAACCTGAAGGACTGGTTGATCAGGTGCAAGTCCAGAATGAGATCGAGGCAGCCCTAGAATGAGTGCTCTCCCTGTTCTCCTAGTGAAGTATGAGAAATTGTCTCACACTTTCAGTTCATAGGAACTCGACTTGATTCTCGGTCAGTGTGAGTTCATCTGCAGGGGGACAGTCAGGTCCCTTAAAGCTTTTACATGACACCGGTGAGACTGCCCATAAAGGTTTGCATGTGCCTACCACTCCAAGGATATGTGTCACCATGTACTTACATGCTGCTGCCATGATCTTTGAAAACTCATGGCGATCGAGGGATGTCTTGGATGACTGGAAAAAAGGCTAACCTAGTGCCCATCTTTTAAAAAGATCTGGTAAGAAGGATCGGGGGAAACTATAGGCCAGTCAGACTCACCTCAGTCCCTGGAAAAATCATGGAGCAGAACTTCAGTGAATCAACTTTGAAGCACTTAGACGAGAAGAAAGTGATCAGGAACAGTCAGCATGGATTCACCAAGAGCAAGTCATGACTGATTAACCTAACTGCCTTTTATGATGAGATAACTGGCTTTGTGGATGAAGGAAAGCAGTGGATGTGTGATTCCTTGACTTTAGCAAAGCTTTTGATACAATCTCCCACAGTATTCTTGCCAGCAAGTTAAAGTGGTATGGGCTGGATGAATGGACTATAAAGTTGATAGAAAGCTGCCTAGATCTTCGGGCTCAACAGGTAGTGATCAATGGCTCCATGTCTAGTCAGCAGCTGGTATCAAGCAGAGTATCCAAAAGGTCGGTCCTGGGGCTGGTTTTGTTCAGTATCTTCTTGAATGATCTGGACGATAGCGTGGATTGCACCCTCAGCAAGTTTGCAGATGACACTAAACTGGGAGGAGTGGTAGATACGCTGGAGGGTAGGGATAGGCTACAGAGGGACCTAGACAAATTAGAGGATTGGGCCAAAAGAAAACTGATGAGGTTCAACAAGGACAAGCGCAGAGTCCTGCACTTAGGACTGTACTGCTACAGACCAGGGACTGAGCAGCTAGGCAGCTGTTCTGCAGTAAAGGACCTAGGGGTTACAGTGGATGAGAAGCTGGACATGAGTCAACAGTGTGCCCTTGTTGCCAAGAAGGCTAACGGCGTTTAGGGCTGTATAAGTAGGAGCATTGCCAGCAGATCGAGGGACGTGATCATGGGGGGAGATGGATGGGAGATGTCCAGGAAATCTCCACGCCAGATTTTAGCATTGAGAGGGAAGAAGACGAAGTAAGAAAGGATACAGCTGTGGGTAGGAGAATGTATATAAGGAGCGAGGGCGGTGTGGATACTAGTCTAACAGATTATACTGGCTATAGAATGACTGTGCCTAATAGGGTACAAAATGTGAGCGAGGCCAAACAGCAAAAATTAAGATGTTTATACACCAATGCGAGGAGTCTAGGTAACAAAATGGAGGAACTAGAGCTACTGGTGCAGGAAGTGAAACCAGATATTATAGGGATAACAGAAACATGGTGGAATAGTAGTCATGACTGGACTACAGGTATTGAAGGGTATGTGCTGTTTAGGAAAGACAGAAACAAAGGTAAAGGTGGTGGAGTAGCATTGTATATCAATGATGAGGTAGAATGTAAAGAAATATGAAGCGATGCAATGGATAAGACAGAGTCCGTGCGGGCAAAAGTTACATTGGGAAAGAAAACTAGTAAAGCCGCTCCTACGATAGTGCTTGGGGTGTGCTATAGACCTCCGGGATCTAATTTGGATATGGATAGAGCCCTTTTTAATATCTTTAATAAAGTAAATACTAATGGAAACTGCGTGATCATGGGAGACTAACTTCCCAGATATAGACTGGAGGACCAGTGCTAGTAATAATAATAGGGCTCAGATTTTCCTAGATGCCATAGCTGATGGATTCCTTCATCAAGTAGTTGCTGAACCGACTAGAGGGGATGCCATTTTAGATTTAATTCTGGTGAGTAGCGAGGACCTCATAGAAGAAATGGTTGTAGGGGACAATCTTGGCTCAAGTGATCATGAGCTAATTCAGTTCAAACTAAATGGAAGGATTAACAAAAATAAATCTGCAACTAAGGTTTTTGATTTCAAAAGGGCTGACTTTCAAAAATTAAGGAAATTAGTTAGGGAAGTGGATTGGACTGAAGAATTTATGGATCTAAAGGTAGAGGAGGCCTGGGATTACTTTAAATCAAAGCTGCAGAAGCTATCGGAAGCCTGTATCCCAAGAAAGGGGAAAAAATTCATAAGAAGGAGTTGTAGACCAAGCTGGATGAGCAAGCATCTTAGAGAGGTGATTAAGAAGAAGCAGAAAGTATACAGGGAGTGGAAGATGGGAGGGATCAGCAAGGAAAGCTACCTAATTGAGGTCAGAACATGTAGGGATAAAGTGAGACGGGCTAAAAGTCGAGTAGAGTAGGACCTTGCAAAGGGAATTAAAACCAACAGTAAAAGGTTCTATAGCCATATAAATAAGAAGAAAACTAAGAAAGAAGTGGGGCCGCTTAACACTGAGGATGTAGTGGAGGTTAAAGATAATCTAGGCATGGCCCAATATCTAAACAAATACTTTGCTTCAGTCTTTAATAAGGCTAAAGAGGATCTTAGGGATAATGGTAGCATGACAAATGGGAATGACGATATGGAGGTAAATATTACCATATCTGAGGTAGAAGCGAAACTGAAACAGCTTAATGGGACTAAATCGGGGGCCCAGATAATCTTCATCCAAGAATACTAAAGGAATTGGCACCTGAAATTGCAAGCCCATTAGCAAGAATTTTTAATGAATCTGTAAACTCAGGAGTAGGACCGAATGATTGGAGAATTGCTAATATAGTTCCTATTTTTAAGAAAGAAAAAAAAGTGATCCGGGTAACTACAGGCCAGTTAGTTTGACATCTGTAGTATGCAAGGTCCTGGAAAAAATTTTGAAGGAGAAATTAGTTAAGGACATTGAAGTCAATGGTAAATGGGACAAAATACAACATGGTTTTACAAAAGGTAGATCGTGCCAAACCAACCTAATCTCCTTTTTTGAAAAGGTAACAGATTTTTTAGATAAAGGAAATGCAGTGGATCTAATTTACCTAGATTTCAGTAAGGCATTTGATACCGTGCCACATGGGGAATTATTAGTTAAATTGGAGAAGATGGGGATCAATTTGAACATCAAAAGGTGGATAAGGAATTGGTTAAAGGGGAGACTGCAACGGGTCCTACTGAAAGGCGAACTGTCAGGTTGGAGGGAGGTTACCAGTGGAGTTCCTCAGGGATCGGTTTTGGGACCAATCTTATTTAATCTTTTTATTACTGACCTTGGCACAAAAAGTGGGAGTGTGCTCATAAAGTTTGCAGACGATACAAAACTGGGAGGTATTGCCAATTCAGAGAAGGATCGGGATATTATACAGGAGGATCTGGATGACCTTGTAAACTGGAGTAATAGTAATAGGATGAAATTTAATAGTGAGAAGTGTAAGGTTATGCATTTAGGGATTAATAACAAGAATTTTAGTTATAAATTGGGGACGCATCAATTAGAAGTAACGGAAGAGGAGAAGGACCTTGGAGTATTGGTTGATCATAGGATGACTATGAGCTGCCAATGTGATTATGGCTGTGAAAAAAGCTAATGCGGTTTTGGGATGCATCAGGAGAGGCATTTCCAGTAGGGATAAGGAGGTTTTAGTACCTTTATACAAGGCACTGGTGAGACCTCACCTAGAATACTGTGTGCAGTTCTGGTCTCCCATGTTTTAAAAGGATGAATTCAAGCTGGAGCAGGTACAGAGAAGAGCTACTAGGATGATCCGAGGAATGGAAAACTTGTCTTATGAAAGGAGACTTAAGGAGCTTGGCTTGTTTAGCCTAACTAAAAGAAGGTTGAGGGGAGATATGATTGCTCTCTATAAATAGATCAGAGGGATAAATACAGGAGAGGGAGAGGAATTATTTCAGCTCAGCACCAATGTGGACACAAGAACAAATGGGTATAAACTGGCCACCAGGAAGTTTAGACTTGAAATCAGACGAAGGTTTTTAACCATCAGAGGAGTGAAGTTTTGGAATAGCCTTCCAAGAGAAGCAGTGGGGGCAAAAGATCTATCTGGTTTTAAGATTCTACTTGATAAGTTTATGGAGGAGATGGTATGATGGGATAATGGGATTTTGGTAAGTAATTGATCTTTAAATATTCAGGGTAAATAGGCCATATCCCCTGAGATGTGATATTAGATGGATGGGATCTGAGTTACTCAGGAAAGACTTTTGTGTAGTATCTGGCTGGTGAATCTTGCCCATATGCTCAGGGTTTAGCTGATTGCCATATTTGGGGTCGGGAAGGAATTTTCCTCCAGGGCAGATTGGAGAGGCCCTGGAGGTTTTTCTCCTTCCTCTGTAGCATGGGGCATGGTTGACTTGAGGGAGGCTTCTCTGCTCCTTGAGTCTTTAAACCATGATTTAAGGACTTCAATAGCTCAGACATGGGTGAGGGTTTTCATAGGAGTGGGTGGGTGAGATTTTGTGGCCTGCACTGTGCAGGAGGTCAGACTAGATGATCAGTATGGTCCCTTCTGACCTTAGTATCTATGAATCTATGAATCATTCCCCTCTATTTGGCATTGGTGAGGCCTCATCTGGAGTACTGTGTCCAGTTTTGGGCCCCACATTACAAGAAGGATGTGGCAAAACTGCAAAGAGTCCAGTGGACGGTAACAAAAACGATTAGGGGGCTGGAGCACATGACTTATGAGGAGAAGCTGAGGGAACTAGGATTATTTAATCTGCAGAAGAGAAGAGTGAGGGGAGATTTGATAACTGCTTTCAACTACCTGAAAGGAGGTTCCAAAGAGGATGGATCTAGACTGTTCTCAGCGGTACCAGATGACAGAACAAGAAGTAATGGTCTCAAGTTGCAGTTGGGGAGGTTTAGGTTGGATATTAGGAAAAACTTGTTCACTAGGAGGGTGGTGAAGCACTGGAATGGATTACCTAGGGAGGTGGTGGATTCTTCTTCCTTAGAGGTTTTTAAGGTCAGGCTTGACAAAGCCCTGGCTGGGATGATTTAGTTGGGGATTGGTCCTGCTTTGAGCAGGGGGTTGGACTAGATGACTCCTGAGGTCCCTTCCAACCCTGATAGTCTATGATTCTTTGACTTTGGGGAACATTCTCAGTCCCATGCAGAGTCTGAAGGGCATAACCTTGTATCTTCCCCTCCGTGACTCTCAGGTATTTCCTGTGAGCTTAGGGGATAGCAACACAGAAGTACATGTCCAGCAAGTTGAGAGCCATGAACCAATCTTGGGCCTGTAGTGATGGGATTATGGAGGCAAATATTTCCATCCTGAATATGAAGCAGTGAATACATTTTTTGAGTCTCCTCTGGTCTAGGATAGGTTAAAGACCCCTCCCCATTTCTTCTTCAGAATGAGGAAATAGAAGCCCCTTCCCCTGTGTTCCTGAAGAGTCCCTTCCAGGGCTCCTAGTTGGAGCAATGAGCCCACTTCTGTTTGTAAAAGGCTCTCATGAGATGGGCCCCTCAAGAGGAATGGGGAAGACAGGTGGTTAGGGATAGCAACTGGATGGAATGGCTGCAGGCAATGACCTCAGCACCCATTTGTTGATGGTGATATCTGACCATGACTAGTGGAATGAGGTACAGCAGCTTCCACAAGTACTCACTTGAATTGTCTTAGAGCTGTCAAAATTTACTGCCATGTGGACGACAAGGACTGACGTCAGCCACTTCTTCCACTGATCGTCACTTGCCTGTGGTATGAAGGCATCTTTTGGCTCTGCTGCTCTTGCAGTATGCCAGAGGTGAGTAGATTCCCAGGGGCTCAGAGATTCCAAGACCAAAATAGGTAATTGTCTGATCACTATAACACAGGCCAGAGAACTTTCCCAAAATAATTGCTAGAGCAGATCTTTTAGAAAAACAGCCAATCTCAATTTTAAAATGGCCAGTAAAGGAGAATCTACCACAAGGTTAATTACCCTGTTAAAAATTTGCACCTTATTTCCCGTTTGAATTTGTCGAGCTTCAACTTCCAGCCATTAGATCATGTTAGACTTTTATGTGATAAACTGAAGAGCTAATTATCAAATATCTGTTCCCCATGCAGGTACTTATAGACAGTGATCAAGTCACCCATAAACCTTCTCTTTGTTAAGCTAAATAGAATCAAGAAACTCAGTCTATCACTATAAGGCAGGTTTTCTAATCCTTTAATCGTTCTCCTGGCTCTTCTCTGAACCCTCTCCAATTTGTCAACGTCCTTCTTGAATTCTGGACATATTTCAGCAGTAGCCACACCAGTGCCAAATACAGACGTAAGATATAATCTCTGGTTCCACTCGAGATTCCCGTTTATGTATCCCAAGATCACACTAGCCATTTTGGCCACAGCGCCATAGTGGGAGCTCACATTCAGCTGATTATCCCCACAACTTTTTCAGAGTCACCGCTTCCCAAGATAGAGTCCCCTGCTGTGTAAGTATGTTCCTACATGTATAAATTTATATTTCCCATAGGGCTGCCTTAGAATCTTTTAGTAAATGTCATGCACTTTTCATTTTCTCACTAAAAAACTCTGACCCTTCAAATGGCAAATCCTCAATTATGGCTTACATTTTGTAGGGAAAGCCCAAAGCCTGGAACCAGGATGCCTTCCTCATGGTCACCATGGTGGCCACAGACCTAGCCAGAGTGTCAGCTGCATCCATTGCACCTTGCAGGGATGCCTGTGACTAGTTGTCCCTCTTTTACAACATCCTTAAGCTCCTCTCTAGCCTTGTGGGGAAGCTTGCTGATGAACTGCCCCACGTTGGAACATCATACTGCCCCACTCTGCCCCACATTGGAAGGTCATATTTGGCTTGGGGAGCTTGGCAATTGGCCATTTGTAGCTGGACTGATGCTGAGGAGTAGGACATTCTCCCAAACAGGTCCAATCACTTGGGATCTTTACTTTTGGGTATGTTTTTTGCAGAGTATGATCTCTCTTGGATGGTGGAGACTGCAAGAGATTCAAAGCTAGGGTGTGAGTAAAAGTATTCGAACCTGGACGGTGGCACCAGCTACCTTTTTAAAAATATGTTTCACTGTTGATGATACTGTGGCTGGCATTTGCCATACACATCTGGCTGGGCCTAGTAATCCCTCATTTATAGAGGTGGTAATTTGGGTGTGGCCATGGCCAACAGAGTATCAAATTGTTTGTGAGAATTCTCAAATACCATTGAAATCTCAATTGCCATTGATTCATAATTGGAGCTCTTGAAATGCCCTGAAGTTATCCAGCTTTGGCATCTATGCTGCGGTGATTGCCTCATCAGGTGACGAGGGGCGCTCTTTAGGGGGTGACTCTGGTGCTGATGGGTTTGTGCCTCCCAGTATTCTAGTGTCCGTCATCTTGACAATGAGGCTGTAGGAGGAGGACATCTTCTCTTTCTCAAAGGGGAGTCAAGCAGCTCTTTGAGGCTTGGGAAGGTGTGCCTCAGAAGGGCAAGGTGGCATCCTGTATGGGTACTGGTGGCTGACAGACTGCAGGTTGGGCCACTGCCAGTCCTGTAGTGGCTGAGTTCCAAAGAACCCCTCTGGTCTTCCAGTGGTGCCACCTAGGGACCATATGATGGACAGATCGACACCAGCAAGAAGGTATGCCTCACTGATGACAGGTATATCTTCTCCATAGAGGGTGCCCATGGGTATGATTTTGTAGGTGCTGGGATTGTTGTTACCAAAAGGTCCTCGGGGGATAGTTCTCTGAAGATGTCCATGCAGCAGCAGTCAAAAAAGCAAACGGGATGTTAGGAATCATTAAAAAAGGGACAGAGAATAAGACAGAGAATATCTTATTGCCCTTATATAAATCCATGGTACGCCCACACTTTGAATACTGTGTACAGATGTGGTCCCCTCATCTCAAAAAAGATGCACTGGCATTAGAAAAGGTTCAGAAAAGGGAAACTAAAATGATTAGGGGTTTGGAATGGGTCCCATATAAGGAGAGATTAAAGAGGCTAGGACTTTTCAGCTTGGAAAAGAGGAAACCAAGAGGGGATATGATAGAGGTATATAAAATCATGAGTGGTGTGGTGAAAGTGAATAAGGAAAAATTATTTACTTGTTCCCATAATGTAAGAACTAGGGGCCACCAAATGAAATTAAAGGGGCAGCAGGTTTAAAACAAATAAAAGGAAGTTCTTCACACAGCGCATAGTCAACCTGTGGAACTCTTTGCCTGAGGAGGTTTTGAAGGCTAGGACTATAACAGGGTTTAAAAGAGAACTGGATAAATTCATGGAGGTTAAGTTCATCAATAGCTATTAGCCAGGATGGGTAAGGAATGGTGTCCATAGCCTCTGTTTGTCAGAGGGTGGAGGTGGATGGCAGGAGAAAGAGTTCACTAGATCATTACCTGTTAGGTTCACTCCCTCTGGGACACCTGGCACTGGCCACTGTCTGTAGACAGGATACTGGGCTAGATGGACCTTTGGTTTGACCCAGTATGGCCATTCTTATGCTGACGATGGTTCTGCTGCTCATTCCCCCGCTGCTGGAGTTGTGACTGGCAGTGACGCCTTTGAGCCCAGGACCATCATGACTTATGCCTCTCAGGTGGCAGGGATAGTTTGAAACATCTCTTTTGTTGGCCCAGAGTTTGCAAACTTTCTTCAAAGTGAACTTTACCATATTAACCCATATCTGTCACTGCTAGACTACTTAAGGCTACCCTTGAAGACAACTCTGGACCTTTAATTGATACAGAATGTGGGTCCTGGCAGGTACATGAGTGCAATGCTTGGGGCTCTGCTCTGGTGTGATTCAAGATGTAAGGTGGTTGTCATTTATAAATCTTTCTGTATTCTGCAGCCAAGAAGATAGCTGGGCATTTGTTACAGGACAGAGTTGGGAGGGTGTTTACCTGTCATTGTGTGAGTGTGTGAATGCGCACACGCAGGAAAGGACATGACTCAGACACATGTTAAGGCTGATGTTCTAAGGCTCTTTTCAAATGGGAAAAGAGTTGGGTATATTTATTATTTGCAGGAAGGAGGCATGGGAGGGTCTCTCCATAGTTCTGCCCCTGCCTACATCTCACCATTGTATGTTACTCTCCAGTCTGGACCTTGCACTCCGCCAGCTCCGTGCTCCCTTCTCACACAAAGATTTCCACTCCTTTTCCAATGCTACCCCGAGCCTCTCCCCATGCCCCAACCCCCTGCCACAGCCCTGATCCCCCTCCCACCCTCAAAACTCCTCGATCCCAGCCTGAAGCACCCTCCTGCACCCCAAACCCTTCATCCCCAGCCCTACACCAGAGCCCTCATCTGCCCCCCCCCCCGCTACCCACCCCAGCACGGAGCTCCCTCCCACACCCTGAACTCCTCATTTCTGGCCCCACCCCGGAGCCCTCCCACCTCCAATTTTGTGAGCATTCATGGCCCGCCATACAATTTCTATTCCCAGATGTGGCCCTTGGGCCAAAAAGTTTGCCCACCCCTGACCTAGCACAGTGGGGCCCCAACATAGCTGGCTTCTAAATGCCACCACAGCATAAAATGAGATGGCTAGACCTGTTGGGTTACTTACAATGCCAGCTAAAGGTCAGGGTAGTTAAAGAATCACTCTTCACCACAACCACCGCTGCACACCTTCAGGCAATACTGGAAGAGGCCCAGCAACACATGCACCTTGCACCCGCTCCTGAGTAGCGGGCCATCTGGCAGTATTTTAAAGGTTAAATGCTGTGAGCACAGTGCAGCACCAGGAGTTCTCCACACGGGGAAGCAGAACATTAGCACCTTCAAAAAAATAAACTGGGAGGAGGGTATTATGGAGAATGAAAGGAAGGGGCTGCTGGCCAACATGAACAGGAAGTTCCAAAGATGAGTCTTCGTCCGCACATCAGTAAGGAAAATATTCCACTAAGCATTCACTATCAGCTGTTTTCAGATATTCGGAATTTATTTTTTTCTCAACCAAGTTTTATCAGAGGAAGTGCAGCATATGGATGAGGGACATGGCCAGTTGGCAGTTTTCAAATAAAGCCACTTTTAAGTTAGTCAGGGCCAAAGAAACCCTGAACGGTTTCTTAAACAAAAAGGTATTTTATTTGATGCTAATTTTTTTTAAATGTCAAAATGAATTAAAAACTTAAAAAAAAATCTTTGGATTTAAAATGAATGCCCCAAAGGTGATTGTTCTGGAAAGCAGAAAGCAACTGAATATAGGAATGAAATCTTTTTTTTTTTTTTTTTTGGTTAATATGTTTTTGTATAATTGAGTGCCAGTCTGATAGCTCGGAGACTGAAATTTTCTGTGCGTTCAGTGACAAAGCAAGCTCTTCCCACAACATCCTTCCTGCAGCACCACTACCAACATAACTAAAACCCTGACCTGGAGGGAGCAACTCTACGGGGTGAGAAGAAAGTTCAGCCTTCATGGACTTTTATTTCTTGGTCTCTCCAGTGAGATTGCCAGCTACTGGGACGTGGACAAATATTAATTGATAACACAACTGTGAGCAACCAATTTCACTCAAGCTAAACAGCCATCAGGTAACAACAGCTTTTGATCACTAACATCTAGAGTTAGATTTGAACCAAGAAACTGCTTCCTCGACCACAGCTACTGTAAAATGCCGCTTCTGCAACTCCTTGTCAACACTAGCGATCTAAGTCTGTCCAAGTTACACTAGTTAAGTTACATAAATTAAGTCAATGTACTTTACATTGACTTAAAGCAGTGTCTACACTGTGCTACGTCGACAGGAAAGTGCTCTCCCATCTACTTAGCGCATCTTCACCAGACCCTCTACATCAACAGCGCTGCATCAATGGCAGCAGCGCCAATTTAGCACAGTAGCGAAGACAAGCCCAGTTTCAATTGTAAAGTAACACTGTCTTATGGTTCATTGAGGTACCAGTTCCAGCTCTGTAGTTAAAAGTTTGGTTAAGATTTGCACTTAAATCAGAGATTCAATTTGTTATGCATGAAGAATACAGTGCATCTTCCCCAAAATTACAGAATTCACTCTGAGAACAGAATGGATTTTATAATTTACACGTGAATTGGTTAATTGATTTAGCAGTTAAATTTAAAAATGGGTCCTTTAAGAAACAGAGCACTGAGTCAGAGTTTTTTCCCCTCCCAAACGATCGATAGAATATCACAGACTTGTCAAACTTCCATATAGTTAAAATGCACTGAAATCTTGTGCAGAGGCTACATGTGAAGACTTTTTTAGGTTTAATGGCCATTTTTTGCCATTATTCTTCATAAATGAAAATTTCTCCTTCAGCAGGGACTGAAGAATAGTGCTGTAGTTCAGAGAAGTTCATGTAAAATTGCCCTCTTTCAAAATAGCTTCCATCTCTTTCTGTTCTCAAATGGGACTGAGGCCACAGGATAGACTTAACAAAGATAACTGAACAGAGGGCTGCCATCTTCCTAGAAAGCAGCTTGGCTTCATTGCCACTGGGAGTGAATTTTGAAAGCAGAGTTCCTTTGAAGAAGGTTTCAGGTTCTATCCTCTGCTGACACATACATGATTTAAGGTTGATACTATATATATATATCTCAAATATCATATGGTAACAACATTTTCTAAATTTGTTTATTGTTCATGTATGAACTTTAATTTAAAAAAGCCCAAGGAGAAAACACCCAGAGAAAAACAATAATAAGATGAAGTTGGAGAGAACATATCAGCAATTTAGTGCAAGATACATGACAGGGATGTTGTAATTATCCCAAAACCAAAAATGGTAAAACCAGAAAACCAAGAGCTAAAGTTAAAGTTGTTTTATACCAAACATGTTAAGGTATGGTACAGAATGGTTACTTATCTTGCAGTAAGTACGTTAATGATTCTTCCAGAGGTGGAATGGATTCCACTTATGATTCCATTTTTAGTGCAGATGCACCCCATGCAGGCAAGATCAGATTCTTTTGGCCAGCAAATCTGTTGGAGCTATGTGTGTGCCCTAGATATGCTTGCACCCTCTCACCTGAGGGCATAAAGAGCAGAATGGGCCCAACCGTCCCTCAGTTCTGCCAATACAGAACCTCAAAAGAGTAGGACTCAGTAGTAGCGGGGAAAGAGGACGGGTCGTGGAATCCATGGAGACAACACATCCGAAAGTTCCAGAGTTACTGTAGGATAAGAAACCATTCTCTCAGAGACTGTCCACACAGATTCCACTCCTGGTGACTAACAAGCACTGACCAGCTTGGAAATGGGGAGTAGGAGTCCTACTTAGGACATGCCTACCAAAGTGGGTATCGAATCTGGAAGCCTCTACCAAAGAGGTATGGATCTTGTAAAGGTGGATTAAGCTTCATGTAAACCTTCTTCAAGGAATGAGGGAGGTTTGGAGAAATCTGGGAGATGAATAAACCGGTTCACATGGAATTCTGAAACAACTGAGAGCAGGAACTTGGGATGAGGCCTGAGAGTGACCCTGTCCTTATGACTAATACGGGGACCACCCACCATAAGGGCCTGAATCTTCTCTACCCTTTGAGCTGCTCATGTAATAATTACTAAAGAGATTGTCTTCATCGATAGGCGGTAAAGGGAACAGGTTGCTAAGGGCTCAAAAAGTGGACCCCATCAACTTTGCTAATACTATATGGTGGCCCCAAGAGGGAGAGGTCTCCTGAACTGAGGGGAGGAGGGGGACATGAATAAGGAACCTTATCACAGCAGGGTGGGAACATACAGCATGGACCTGGATAGGAGGGTGATATGCAGATGCCGCTGCTAGATGGTCTCTTTATGCAGCTGATTCCTATTTTCCAAGACCAAAAGGATCATCTGTGATCTGTGATCATCTAGTCCACCCTCCTGCATAGCAAAGGCCAGAGAATGTCCCCAAAATAATTTCTAGAACAGACCTTTTAAAAAATCACCCAATTGTGATTTTAAAACGGCCAGGGATGGAGAAGCCACCACAACCCTCAGTAAATTGTTCCAATGGTTAATTACTCTCACTGTGAAATATTTACACCATACTTCCAGTCTGAATTTGTCTAGCTTCAATTTCTAGAACTGACTTTATCCCTATGTCTTATGTTTCTAAGCGCCCATTCTTCCGGGTTTCAGCTGGCCACCTGCAGGGACCAGGAAGGGATTTCCCTCCCCGCCCCCAAATTTATTCTGGTGTTTATCTCCTTCTTCTGAAGCATCAGGGATGGCTATGGCTGTAGATTAGACAGAGAAGAGGAGGGCTGTGAAGCATGCCTCAGTTTCTATCCATACACTGCACTGATACTGAGTGAGTGCAAAAGGGTTAACAGTAGGGGGAATGAATACACTCATTAAAGAGCTGGCTCAAATTGACCCAAGTCAACAGAGGAGCCAGCAAGACACAGAGATGCCCCAAGGTCTGAATAATCAACACCTGACAGCAGGAAACCCCAGCAGGAGGGACTTGGGAACTAAGTTCCCAAGATGTCAGGTGACTGGAAAAAGGAGCCTTTTTGGAGGGATTCAGGAGCCCAAATGGGAGAAGACAAGAAAGGGTGCCAGAGATGGAGTCCATCACAGCCTGGCTGGCTCATCACAGCACCAGTTTGGCCAGGGTGGATTATGCGTTAACTTCTGTCTCTCTCTGCTAATTTAAAACTATAAGATTGAGTGTGCCAGGTGACTAATAAATGTTTTCTTTCTCTTGAAAAGGCTGCCCATGTCCCTGTAAATTCTCCCTGGGAGCATTGCATCCTGAATGGGTACGATACAAGCCTCCCACAGGAGACTGGAATGGCAAGATTCATTGCAGGGAGCCAGGGAGAGAAACAGGAATTGCTGGTATCAAAGACCCAGTCTCGGAATCATGGAGACCATGGGCCTGTCCCTGTGGAACTGTGTGGTCCTTGGGACCTGACACACTGAAGGCTTCACTCCCAGCAGACCGGTTATAGGCTGGGGGCATAGTCCAAACCCTGTGATTCTGTAACAATATCACTTAATGATTTCCTTGCTATTGTGGGGGCCTCAGGCATTAGTGACCTCAGTGCCTCGTATTCTCTTCCTGTGGCCCATATCAAGCCCCTGTGGGATGTAATTTTGGTTGTCGGATTTAGTGTGCAGGTGCTGGGTGGTGACAGTGGTCTGTGATATACAGGTCAGACTAGATCTGGTCGTGCCTTCTGGCCTTAAACTCTATGACTATGAGGTAGGTTTTCTAATTCTTTAATCATTCTCGTAGCTCTTCTTCTGAACCCTCTCCAATTCAGCAACATCCTTCTTCTCTTGTAGGTACCAGAATTGGGCAGTACATTGTACATTGGCCAAACTGGACAGTCTCTATGTAAAAGAATAAATGGACACAAATTGGACATCAGGAATGGTAACATACAAAAGCCAGTAGGAGAACACTTCAATCTTCTTGGACATTCTATAACAGATTTAAAAGTAGCCATACTTGAACAAAAAAACTTCAGAAACAGACTACAAAGGAAAACTGCAGAAATAAAATTAATTTGCAAATTTAACACCATTAATTTGGGCTTGAATAGGGACTGGATCACTACAAAAGCAAAGGACAGTTACCTGTTCCATAACTGACGTTCGAGACGTGTTGCTCATGTCTATTCCACAGTAGGTGTGCGTGCTCACCACGTGCACTGGTGCCGGAAGTTTTTTCCTTAGCAGTATCCATAGGGGGAGCGCTACTGCGACCCCTGGAGTGGCGCCTCTATAGCGCGCTATAAGGGGAGCCGCACGCTCCCCCCACCCTCGGTTCCTTCTTGCCGGACCAACTCTGACAGAGGGGAAGAAGGGCGGGATGTGGAATAGACATGAGCAACACATCTCGAAAAACACCAGTTACAGAACAGGTAACTGTCCTTTCTTCTTCGAGTGCTTGTTCATGTGTATTCCACAGTAGGTGATTGCAAGCTATGTCTGAAAAAGGTGGGTAGGAGTTCACAGATTCCCTGGCTGAAGCACAGCTCTACCGAAACCAGCGTCATCCCTGGCGTGGGAGACAATGGCGTAGTGCGAAGTGAATGGGTGAACTGAGGACCAGGTAACAGCTCTACAGATGTCCTGGATAGGGACATGGGCCACAGAGGCAGCCAATGAGGCCTGAGCCCTTGTTGAGTGCGCCCTCATGATAGGTGGTGAGGGAACCCCTGCTAGGTCATAGCATGTGTGGATGCATGATGTAATCCACCGGGAAAGCCTCTGGGTAGAGATCGGTTGACCCTTCATGTGCTCGGCTGAAGCAATAAATAGTTGCAAAGACCTGTGGAACGGCTTAGTCCGATCCAGATAAAAAGCCAGTGCTCTGCGCACATCGAGCGAATGGAGGCAGCATTCCCCATAAGAGGCATGAGGTTTGAGGCAGAGGACAGGCAGGAAGATGTCCTGGCTCGTGTGGAAAGCGGAGACCACCTTAGGGAGGAATGCAGGGTGTGGGCGGAGCTGAACCTTGTCCTTGTGAAAGACCATGTAGTGGGAGTCGCAGGTCAGGGCCCTAAGCTCTGAAACCCGTCAGGCTGACGTGATAGCCATGAGGAAGGCTACCTTCCATGAAAGATGAGACCAGGAGCATGTGGCCACGGGCTCGAACGGGGGCCCTGTGAGGCGGGATAACACCAAGTTTAGATCCCACTGAGGAACGGGGGTTCTAGCATACTGAAAGGACAGGTCTAGCCCCTTGATGTAATGCCCGGTCATGGCCTGGGAGAAAACCGAGCAGCCCTGGACTGGTGGATGGAATGCTGATATAGCCGCCAGGTGCACCCTGACGGAGGAAGGTGCCAGACCCCGAGTTCTAAGGTGAAGGAGGTACTCAAGGATAAGTTGGAGCGGGGCAGACTCTGGGAAAGTACCCTGCTCGCCCGCCCACCTGGAGAACCTGGACCACTTCATCAGGTAGGCTTGGCGCATGGATGGCTTCCTACTTTCTAGGAGGACACACCTGACCCCTTCCGAACACCTTCTCTCCTTCGCACCTAGCCACTGAGCAACCACGCTGTCAAATGGAGGGTGACCAGGTTGAGGTGGAGGAGGCAGCCCTAGTCCTGGGAGAGTAGGTCCGGGTGGAGCAGCAAACAGCTACGGCGCAGCCACCAGCAAACCCAGGAGGGTCCTGTACCAATGCTGCTGGGACCAAGCTGGGGCGATCAGGAGGACACGTGCCTTGTCCATTTTCACTTTCGCCAGGACTTTGCTGATGAGGGGGAACAGGGGAAAGGCATAGAGAAGTTGACCCGACCATGACAGGAGGAAGGCGTCTGAGATCGCGTTCCTCCCCACTCCAGAACAGAACTGGTGGCAACGCCAGTTCTGTCGGGTTGCGAACAGGTCTACTTGAGGAGTGCCCCACGCTCAGAAGAGCTGGTGAGTGACCTCCGAGTGGAGCAACCACTTTTGTTGGGAGGAGAAAACCCTGCTCAAGCGATCGGCCTGTGTGTTGTTGACACCTGGCAGGTGGAAAGCCTTCAGGAAGATGTCATCGGCTATACAAAACTCCCAGAGCCTGAAGGCTTCCTGGCAGAGGGCCGAGGACCTCGCCCCACCTTGCCTGTTGATGTAAAACATCACGGCGGTGTTGTCCGTGAGTACTCTGACCACCTTGCCGCGCAGTTGTGAGCTGAATGCCACACAGGCTAAGTGTATTGCCCTGAGCTCCCTGACATTTATGTGAAGGGACAACTCCCAGACCCAAGGGATGTGATCGGCTTCGGAGTTCCCTGTGTGGGCCCCCCAGCCCAAGTCCGACGCATCGGACACTAGGTCTAGCGACAGGATCGAGTACCGGAAGGGAATCCCCTGGAGCATATTGATCGGGCAGGACCATCATTGTAGCGAGGCGATCACCGGCGCCAGTACCGTGAGGACTTTGTCCAGCCTGTCCCAGGCCTGGGAGAACTCTGAGGCTAGCCAGAGTTGGAGGGGCCTCATCCAAAGTCTGGCGTGTCGGACCACATACGTGCATGCCACCATGTGGCCCAGGAGCTGCAGGCATGCCCTGGCCATGGTCACGGGGAACTCTGTGACCGAGGCTATGAGCTCCTTCAGGGTCTGGAACCTGCCCAGGGGAAGGAAAGCTGTGGCCTTGGAGGCATCCAGGAGAGCGCCTATGAATTCTATGCGCTGCACCAGAACCAATGTCAACTTAGCCTCATTTACTAGGAGGCCTAGGTTGGCGCACACAGCCAAGAGCAGCTCCACATGGTCGTGTACCTGAGACCGCGAGCTGCTCTTGAACAGCCAGTTGTCGAGGTAGGGAAATATTTGGACCCCTCGGCATCTGAGGTAGGCCGCCATCACCACCCTACACTTTGTGAATGTCCTGGGCATGGTGGACAGGCCAAATAGGAGGACCATAAACAGTTAGTGGTCCTGTCCCACCAAGAAACAAAGGAAGCCTCTGTGCCCCTCAAATATATGGATATGGAAGTATGCATCCTGAAGGTCCAGGGCCACATACCAATCACCAGGGTCCAGAGAGGGTATGATACATGCCAGAGAGACCATGTGGAACCGGCATTTGGCCAGAAACTGATTGAGGTCTCTCGGATCCAGGATAGGCCTGAGCCCCGCTTTCGCCTTCGGGATAAGGAAGTAACAGGAGTAGAACCCTTTTCCCCGGAACTCCCTTGGAACTTTCTCCACAGTTCCCAAGCTGAGGAGCCAACCCACTTCCTGCTCTAGCAGGGGTACATGTGACGGGTCCCCCTGCCATCCCAGGGATACAGGTGGAAAGGTGGGTGTGAGACAAACTGTAGCGCGTAGCCCTGGGAAATGGTATAGAGGACCCAACGGTCCGATGTTATTCTGGACCATTCTGCAAGGAACGCACACAGGCGGTTGCTGAAGGCAAACTTTATTGATAGGAGGGTCCTCTCGGGAAGCACCCGGGTACCCTTCTGCAACCGGTAAAAAACACCTCTTGCCCTGCTGCTTGCCCCTCATGGGCCTAGGCTGCGGGGCAGAGCGAGACTGCCTCTGAGGTCGCCTCTTTTGGGTCTTGGACCTCTTATAGGCGGGCTCATATCTTGGCTGGGAAGCTGGGGAGGGAGCCTGTGGCTTAGGCTTGTCCTTGGCAGGCAGGACATAAAGCCCAAGGGTTTGCAGGGTAGTATGTGAGTCCTTCATGCCACGAAGTTTCACATCTGTTTGTTCCGCAAACAGGTCCTTGCCATAGAAAGGAAGATCCTGCATCACAGACTGCACCTCTGTGGAGACCCCGGACAGCAGTAGCCATGACACCCTGAGCATGGACTCCGCCAAGGTCATGGACAGAGCAGCCGTGTCAACTGCATCCGATGCTGCCTGCAGAGCAGCCTTTGCGGCAGCAGCACGCTCCTCCACAAGTGCCTTAAATCCCTTCCTTTCACGCTCCAGAAGGGAGGGTTCGAATTTAGGCGGTGACCCCCACAAGTTAAATTCATACCGGCTGAGGAGGCCTTGGTGGTTGGCCACCCGGAGCTGGAAATGGACTACGAATAAAGCTTCCTACCAAATGAATCCAGCCTTCTAGAGTCCTTATTCTTGGGTGTGGATCCTGGTTGACCCTGTTTCTCCTTATGATTTACAGACTCCACCACTAGGGAGTTGGGGGCCAGGTGGGTAGAGAGATATTCGTGCCCTTTCGTGGGCACAAAATATTTGCGCTTTGCCTGCTTTGATATCGGTGCAAGGGAGGCCGGCATTTGCCAGAGGATATTGGAAACGTTAGCCACCCTTTCGTGCAGCGGTAGGGCCACTCTGCCCGGTACCAAATAGGAGAGGACATTGAAGAGCGAGTCCGAGGGTCCCACCATCACCTCAGCTTGGAGTTGGAGGCTCGACGCTATTCGCTTCTGTAGCTCCTGGTGAGCCCTGAAGTCCTCCTGCAGTGCGGAGGGTGAGGCTGCAACATTGTCATCCGGGGCGGAGGAGAAGGCCGGTACGGATCTCTTCACGTCGACAGGCGCCACAAGGTCCACCCCTTGGTCAGACTCTGCGGGCGGTGCTGAGGATCCATGACCCGCTGATCTATTCCTTGGAGGCCTGGATAGCAAGGCGGAAGGAACCTCCAATGCCCCTGGCTGGGTATGCACAGGGGGCCACGGGGTCCACTGGCACCCCCTGCCATGGGGGCCTTTGCCACTGACCGTGCTGGGTGGGATATAGGAGGCTGCATGTGGGGCGAGGTTGGGATTACCAACGACCTATCTGTTCCATCAGAGCGGTACGATCGATGGTGCCGAGAACGACATCTGCCACGGGACCGGGACTCAGACGTTGAGGAACGGTGCCGCCTCGAGCTACTACTTCGAGATGCTGTGATGCCTAGATCAGCAATGACGCAGAGCTGGCGATCCCCGCAGGGAGTCGTGGGCATGGTGCTTCAAGGAGAGAGAGCTGGAGCACCAACGGCAATGGCGCCCACATCAGGAGCAGCTACAGTAGCTCCAACAAGAAGGGAAGCGCCTATGGCGCCTGTGCCTGTCCCGTCGATACTCTCTGCTCAGCGTGAAGCGGTGCCTGGAACTCTGATCTGACAGCACCCAACCAGACAACCTAGCGGGTGACGAAAGCGGAGGTCGGAGACTGTGCCCTGACAGGACACTGAGCGGCGAGCGGGCCCGAAAGCGGTCCCCTGACCGGGATCTGTGTGGCGTCGGGATCAACTGCCTAGAGCTCAGCGGCAGCTTGCCTCTAGAGCAGGGCCCGGGTGCCAGTGGTGCCCCGGGGACCTGCATACAGCCTATTAGGATGTGCAGGCCATCAGCTGTCCTCAGACATGATGGTCTTTAGCTCCTGTTGGTGTTCATGAGGTAGCCTGTCCGCAAATGGAGATAATTTGTCCCAATTAAAATAATTAGTAATTAGCCCCACATACATCTGGAGGCTGGCAGATAAGAGACTGAGTCTGAAAAGTCCAGTTTCTTTGGGTCTTTCTCCCTCGTTGTGGATTTGGGAGGCCCCTCCTGCTTCAACCTCTCTTGGACTGTACCTACAAGTGACCCTAGTACTAGGTGGGAATAAAATATTCAGATCCCTTGGAAAGAACGTTGTACCTCCTGTCAGATCGCTTGGATGTGGTCAGAATGGATGCTAGCATGTGCCACAGGACTTTTGCAGGTTCCAACAGTCCCTTTTGTTTATAGATATGGTAGGGTGCACAATGTCCAGGAGTCTGAGAGATTTCTCTTGAGCCACTTCCAGAGTGTCTACCGTGCACCTGATGAGCTCTTGGAATGCCTTGAAGTCATCAACTGAAGGAGGCATTGAGGGACTAACTGCCTTGTTGGGAAAGATGAGATTGCAGCAGGGAACAAGTTGTTGTTCTCCTTGTAGATGCTGTTCTTAGTCACTTGCCTCTCCAAGATTTGAGCCTGCACGAGCTGATCTGGCTGTGATAACTTATATTGCCTCTCTGGGGAAGGGAGCAGACCCTAGTGGTGGCCAAAGAGGCAGATTTGCATGAACAGGACTAACCGCCTGGGGCATCCAATAGGGCCAAGGCTGATATGGGCATAGGCACTGGAGTGGGACTCTCATAGGAGGTACCAGAGGAATGTTCTCTATGAGTCTTAGGTCATTCCCTGCTATCCCTTATTGAGTCCTCCTCAGAGTCTCTTCCCCCCTTGGGTAGCACAGTGGGAGTCAGGAAGCAAAGGGTGTAGGAGAGGAGTCCCTATTGTGCTTTAAGGGGATGACAAAAGGAGTACACCTGTTCCAAGCCAGGGGCCATCCTCTCAGGAGTACCCTGGCTCTGTTGTGGTCTCCCTAGCTGGGCAGGAAGCGCAGGCAATACCAGAGATATTTCCTTTGCCTACTGTATTGACATCTCAGTAGCCAGCAGGTTATACCACCCTCAACCCTTCAAGAAGAGGAGACTCCAGTACCAAGCCCACAGATAAATCACCCTATATGTATATGCCCTTAGTACTGGTACAATAGGTACTGACGCACTGGGCACTGAGAACACAGTTATGGGATTGCCGAGTGGTGAGGGATCAGTTCCAGGAGAGACAGTCCACTGGTTTAGTGGGCACTGCTGGCACTCTCCCAACACTCAGTACTAGTGCACCAGAGGAATTCAAAGCAGCCACCCCACCATGTGTCAGACCGAGCCTTGGGCCTTGATTCAATAGGCACTAGAGAGGGTGAGCTAACCCTTGGCTCACCTCTGAATTTAAGTTGTCAGAGGCTGGAATGGTGGCAGATGACTGAAATTTCTTGGCTGCCGTAGCTCAGAGTGGAATCCTTGCCCACTGGAGCACTTGTGGACAAGGGAAAATGACTGGAGAACTGAGGTTTAACCATCTCAGAGGAGGCTTGCATAGAATGCTCCAGGGAGAACAATATTAGATGGGCTTCTCTAGCTTTTTGAGTACGCTTATAGGAGGAGACACATATGTTACATCAAGAAAAGGAGTACTTGTGGCACCTTAGAGACTAACGAATTTATTTGAGCATAAGCTTTAGTGAGCTACAGTTCACTTCACCAGATGCATTCAAATGCATCCGATGAAGTGAGCTGTAGCTCATGAAAGCTTATGCTCAAATAAATTTGTTAGTCTCTAAGGTGCCACAAGCACTCCTTTTATTTTTGCGAAGGCAGACTAACACGGCTGCAACTGTGAAATATGTTACATTGTCCCTCTCCTAAACAGAGCAGACACCTGGACTGTAGATCATTGAAGCTTCAGAGAAAGGACAGGTTTTAAACACCAGGGATTTCATTTCTGCCATTTTGCTAGAGCCCCTGTACAGGGGGGTTTCTAGCCTAAAAATCAGAACCTGACTGAAAAGAATAGCATGTGTATCTCCAACAGCCAACAAGCTCACCGAAGCACCAACACTAAACAAGCACAGCGGGGAGAGAAGCAGCTAGACACTGCCTCGCTGCCATGGGCAGTAAGAACAACATGAGGGACAGTTGGGCCAACTCCACTCTTTATGCCTTTGGGTGTGGGGGATGCACAACCACCACCCATGGACACTGCCGGCCAAAAGAATCTGATTTCATGTGCCTGGGACATGTGTACCAAGAGAGAAATCAAAATGGAATCCATGTGGGAAATCATGGAAGAATGCAGGTAGGGCACGCAAACTACCTTTACTCTATCCTTCAGTGATACAATTGGTGGGGGAGAGGAGATGGGGAGGAAGACCCAGTAAATCTGTAACAATGAATTTAACTGGAACTACAAACACTAAATTGCCTTACTAATGACTGCATATAGTGCATGGTCACACTGTCATGGTCCTAATCTGGTGTCCAACATGTGGAGAAATGGAGCTGAAGCATGAAGGCTGGCACCCAATCCAGAACATTCTGGCCTCTCAAAAACACTCCACTCTGCATTATGTCTAATTCTAAAGGTGCTTATCCTTTGTAAAGTGCTTTGAGAGCACTGGGTGAAAAACACTATGTGCTACAGATTTTTACCATCTCCTTCTCTCAGGCCAGGCAGTTGAAGGCCATCAGAATGGCGCGTCCTCCCCCCCCCCCCCCGACTCCAAGTTGCCATACGTTTCTTCACAGAAGTGAGGGTCTCCCCCAGTTTCTCTGAAGATAAAAAAAAATAATCCTCTCCTTTTGTATACAAAGAACATCCTGAAGACAACACCCTTTCCAGAGATCAGATTCCTTGACTCATGTGTCTAGAGCCCTGCCCTGCATTTGGAGTAAAATTCATTCTATGCCACGCTTGACGTCTGTGTACCTTTGAGAATCTGCTTCTGGAAGTGGCCTGCTCATCTTCTAGAAGGCACTGAATGCACTCATCTAATTCGATTACCGATAAAAGAGACTTGGCCATGGAATCTGGTCGCTGTGAATGCAAACATTCAGCATTGACACCTATGAGGTGTCACACTGATGCACTCAAACCAACATGCTACATTTTGTCTGTCATTTCATAGTAATTGGGCCTCATCTTTGGTCTAAAGCATTACCAAGCTGGGTGAGATCTGAACCAGAAACCATGAGAAAATTGTACAATTATAGGGATAAAAGTTTGCACAATTCAGTGATCCTAATCAAGTTCATAGTACTTTCTTTCCACCTTCTGTAGGTGGAATTGAACAAAGTGAACCCAAACTTGATTGATATCTTGAGAACAAAACTAACAGGAACCAGTATATCAAGAAGTGAACCCATATTCACATATCCATTTTAGTGTCCCTATGACTCTTTGGAAAAGGAGCTAAGTCCAGTCATAGCTTACATAAGATGACACAAGAGAGCTGCAAAGAGGCAGCAGAGAAAATGATCTTGCCTTCCTCCAACACAACTACTGTGTACAGATTGAAGTTTCTTCAGTCATTAGATTCACCAGCCTTATCTTACTGTTCCACACAATCCAAGTGCCAATAGCTAAGGCATTAGAGGAGGGAAAACATTAGCACCAAGGAAGCATAAAAACAAAAAACAAACAAACCTATGTTAAAATGTTTCCCAAAGCTGAACATTCTGCTGAGCCTTGCCCTCAACATAGTGAGGTCTGGTATACAGGTAGATCCTTTAAGAGAGATAATCCAGAAGGATCTGGTTAGGTCATATCACTCTAAAACTGGTTGGAAAGACACTACAATGCACTTGGTATTGTGCCCAATGGTGGGCTGGGGAGGTTGACGAATGCCACCTTTCTCACAATGTGCACACCACTGAGAACTGTTGATGGAAGACGGACTCTTGGTTGGGAAGGTGTATCTATCACCTCCAGACATCAAGCCATCATAACAGGAGGAATGGGTTCCATCTTCAGACTTCTGTATGGAATTTAAGCCAGGGTTCTGAAGTTCCCCTCATAGTGCCTCACCCTGCATCCTTCAAGAAATCTCAGTAACAATATTGTCTCACTACTTATCATGGCTCATGGGGATTTCTTGCTGCTTTGGGGAGGACTTTAAAAGCACCTAAGGCAGTCAGGATCATAAGTTCCATTGTCTTTCAGTGGGACTTTGCCCAAAGGATTTAGGAGCTTCTTTCAAAAATCACTCCCATTAACTACTCTACACATACACAAAGGAAATTGACTAGTCTACTCCAAACATTAATACCCTACATGCTATCTTGTGTTCCCTCTACGCTGTGTGGTCAGGCGGCCGCCCAGGATTGATTCAAGTGCCACACACTTGATTAGCAGAGCTACGCACATCCAGCAGCATATGTTCAGATCCCCCTCCCCTCACCGCTTTGTGACCACATTGCTCCTGCCCTCTGCCTTGGAGACCCTGGCCAGCTGCTCCCAGGACCCTCCTGCTGGCTGTGCAGAGTGCGGGGAGAGGGGGATGCTGATGTCAGGGTGTCTCCCTACCCCCACCCCTGTACCTCATCTCCACAGAGCATGGGAGGGGGGACAGGGCTCAGGAGCAGGAAAGCTTCTGAGGTCTGAATGAGCCTTCAGAGCCATGAGTGAGTGCCTTAAAGAGAGAGTGCACAGTCTCTCAGAGACTTCCCCAGCAGCCAGCACACGGAGTCACACACACACAGTCTCTCTCTCACATACACACAGTCTTTCACACTCACCTCCCAAAACATATTTGTATTGTTGTTGTTGTTACTTCTTGGTACTTCCGGCAATGCACATATATTCTCTGCAATTTTATTCTTTCAAAGTGCTGTTATTTTAGTGTTTTGACTGGTCTATTTTAAAATTTTAAAATAACAGAACGCCACTAGCCATCACCTTCAGCCCCCAACTAAAACCTCTCCAACGCATCATCAAGGATCTACAACCTATCCTGAAGGACGACCCATCACTCTCACAGATCTTGGGAGACAGGCCAGTCCTTGCTTACAGACAGCCCCCCAACCTGAAGCAAATACTCACCAGCAGCCACACGTCACACAACAGAACCACTAACCTAGGAACCTATCCTTGCAACAAAGCCCGTTGCCAACTCTGTCCACATATCTATTCAGGGGACACCATCATAGGGCCTAATCACATCAGCCACACTATCAGAGGCTCGTTCACCTGCGCATCTACCAATGTGATATATGCCATCATGTGCCAGCAATGCCCCTCTCCCATGTACATTGGTCAAACTGGACAGTCTCTACATAAAAGAATAAATGGACACAAATCACACATCAAGAATTATAACATTCTAAAACCAGTCGGAGAACACTTCAATCTCTCTGGTCACTCGATTACAGACCTGAGAGTGGCTATTCTTCAACAAAAAAACTTCAAAAACAGACTCCAATGAGAGACTGCTGAATTGGAATTAATTTGCAAACTAAATACAATGAATTTAGGCTTGAATTGAGACTGGGAGTGGATGGGTCATTACACAAAGTAAAACTATTTCCCCATGTTATCCCCCCCCACTCCCCACTGTTCCTCAGATATTCTTGTTAACTGCTGGAAATAGCCTACCTTGCTTGTCACCATGAAAGGTTTTCCTCCTTCCCCCCCCCCCGCTGCTGGTGATGGCTTATCTTAAGTGATCACTCTCCTTACAGTATGTATGATAAACCCATTGTTTCTTGTTCTCTGCGTGTGTATATCAATCTCCCCTCTGTTTTTTCCACCAAATGCATCCGATGAAGTGAGCTGTAGCTCACGAAAGCTTATGCTCTAATAAATTTGTTAGTCTCTAAGGTGCCACAAGTACTCCTTTTCTTTTTGATTGGTCTATGCATTTCATAATTTTTTATTTCTTTTACACTTAAATTTAATTCTTTGAGTAGTGAATTATAAAATGCCTAACCTGTCTTAGCTGGAATTATTATCCCTATGGTAACTTTTTAAAAATATATATTATATCTAGTTTTTTTGTTTCTACTGGTGGCACACATCTGCACATACCTCAGTGCACATAAAATTTATTCCGCATATGGATGGAAAAAATTAGAGGGAACATTGATGCTATCCCGCCTCTGCAGCACTTTGGTGCCAAGGTGATAAGCACCTTAGATATACTTAAGACAAAGTAAATAATATCTACATATCTACATTTACGGTTCCTCACACTGAGTCTATCAACTTAGTAGAAGTGCCTTTGAACTGGCCTTAAGAAGGATCTCTGCCCTGTCGATGCTATTTCTTCCTGCTCTGTAGGAGCAAGGGACCTGATGGCTACATAGACGGGGTAGTGTTTATACCTCCAAAGGCACACATAAGGTGCATCCTTTACAGCCTTAACGCAAGACAAATCTTAGCTACCAAGTGGCCTGAAGGAACAAGATGCCAAAGGCCACATCACTTAGGAAGGGGCCTTGTATTATGGCAATGGCTGAAACAGAGTTTTTCTTATTTTAACTTAGCCTCTGCAGTAAATCACATCCTACAGATGCTTACAGACCCATAAGAGATGCATGGAGAGTTACCTGTGGTTTGCACTGCACGCAATATTCACTGGCAAAGGATTTCACATTGCTTCACTTTTCAACAACCCAGTCAGTGAATATTGCACAGCATATGGGGAGAGCCGAGTGCTGTTTTTCAACAGGGGTGAACTGGAACGTTGCAAGCACTAGGTGTGCAACCTCACTTCCACAGCCAGGTGCTACAGATGCACTCTAAAAAAGAGAGCTCTTATCCACTCCACCTGGCACTCAGTAAAGGCTTACATTATGTAACTGAGCTTCAGGCAAACAATATTCCATGGTGTTTGCCAGGAGAAAGACAAATGCTCCTCAAAAAAAGTGAGGGAGGAGACTGAGCAGAGCAGGCAACTGCACAGCCCATCTGGTCGCAGCAGGATAGTTTGGAACCAAGTTGGCTAATTTGGTTCCTTTGCTCCCTGAGCTAGCAGGGCAGAACACAGCTCCTCAGCAGGAGGATTCACACCTCACCTGGCAGGCTGGTGGAACAGCAACACTGATGGGCTCTTGACCTTAGCTGGGGAAGGGTCAACGAACTGTACAGCCTTTGGAGGAGGGAGATCCCAGAAGACCTCCCATGCAATAAGAGAAGACCTCAAACGAAGATCCAGGGGAAGAGATAGAAAGGCTGAGATTGCGGGAGATGAGAGAAGGAAAAGACCCAGAGAAATGTTAAATACTAGGAGAAGAATAAAAGAAAAGGAGTACTTGTGGCACCTTAGAGACTAACAGATTTATTAGAGTATAAGCTTTCGTGAGAATCAGTTTCTCAGTTAGTCAAAAGCCGTACAATGTGATGAATTCCCCTTAGCATAAGGAAGATCACTCTGGCGCACAAACATTAAATCGTCCCCCTATGCATAGATAAGCGCACACTGCAGCCCTGTTAGAATGCAAGTACAGATATATACATAGGCATCTATAGGATACCAGGAAGTACAACTCAACTAGCCAGCAAACAAGACTCGGACTAATGGCAGATCTGTAACACTGCTGAACTAATCACTTCCCTTTCTCAGGCAATAAAACTCAAGTGACACAATGCATCCGATGAAGTGAGCTGTAGCTCACGAAAGCTTATGCTCTAATAAATTTGTTAGTCTCTAAGGTGCCACAAGTACTCCTTTTCTTCAAGTGACACAGTGATCTAAGGTGGCAGTTACCATGGCGAAACAAGCAGGGGTGATCATTCGGGTGACCCATCAGCTCAAGACCCACTGAAAAGAGGCTGTGAGTCAGCTCATGACAAATGCATATAAGCAACTTTGAATCAAATACAACAAAAGAAATCAACAACGTTGCTGTTTTATCTGAACATCCTCTCATCCGAACAACATACAGCCCACTAACAGTACCTTTTAACAGCCCACTGGGCTGCAAAACATATTAGTTCACCATTCTGCCTGCTCCTCAACTTGGTAGGAAAGTTTATGGGAGGAATCACGTCACAAGGATGAGACATCTTCCTCCCACTCTACAAATGAGAACAAGCAGTACAGGAGACTCCGAAGAACACTACCAGAAATCCTTATGGTTTAAACCAGGACATTCTGAATACAGAACACAACAGAGGGACACTTTCCCTTGCAACATGCAAAGCTGCAAAACAGTCCATGTGCTTAATACAATTAAGAAAAACAGGGTATGTTTAATGCAAACCAGAAAAGAACACGCTTCATTTTTTATCCCAGGACGCAGGTGCCAAGAGGAGCGTGTGACCTGAATGGGGCCTTCTCCTGCTCTCCCTGCATGCGTATGGGACATTGGAGTTTACACAGCATGCTGAGGACCTGTAACCTGGGCACACTTGCAAACATTACCACCACTATACACAACTGCAGGAGACAAAGTAACCTGGGAAGTGTTTCCTTTGCTGAACAAGTGAAAGGCAGAATGCCTTACACCCAGGAGAAATATTAATCCTAGAAAAGGTATATAGAGAAGTCTGTTCTCCAATTACATACATCTTCAGGTTTATAGACCAATTAGAGGCCCCCGCAATTAATACCTCCTGCCAATGCTAGACAAAATTCATTTCCAGCATTCACTTCTATGCTGGGTAACAGTCCCCTACATGGATTGCAATGTGCTTCTCGTCATGCATACAACGTGCCCCCCAAGACCACCCCACAAATGCTTACAGATATTTTCAGGCTGAAATTAAGCAGCAAATGCATTGGGGATAATTATAAGTCTTCCACACTCAACATTCTTTGGGCTGAGCATCATAAGTTGTTATTGCAAAATGCCTTCAAGGCCTGTAAATCCTAACCCCCCTGCCTCAAAGGAGGTAAATGGCAGAAAGCAACCTAGCAATCCATTGCTCTTCCAACAGCCACATGGATTTTAACGAACAGCTGCAGTGAAGTAACTGCTGATCATTACTAGGCTCTACACCGCAGATATATTAGTTTAATGAAAGGGTAAAGGACGAGGGACACACGAGCAGAAGAACTCTAGACGTTGATTCATCATTCTGATCTCGCCAATGGGGTGTCTGCTTAGTTAAAGCTAAGGGCCTGCTGCTCCCCTCTGGTGCATGGCAAGGAGGGAAGGAGGCATGAGTGCATTAAGAAGAAGAAATGGGAACAGGTGTTGCTGCAGTAGAAACTGGCAGCTCTTTGGTATGTGCCACCTACACGGGCACATGGATCTCTGTGCAAAGTAAGAGCAAATCATGGAACAACCAATCTAGCATGTGCCCACAGAACTCCAGCATTATAGTAAGTCTGTCCTGGAAATTAACGCTAACTTCCCTTCCACAACTTCCAGACCTCTGTAAGGGAGCAGGAGCAAACAGCAGGCAAGGGTCAGCCACTGGCAGGAGGGCACACGAAATAACCATGCTGCCAACATTGCTTGGGGCGAGGGGCTTGGGAGGAATTTAGTGTGGCAGGCATGCTGAGTACTGTCAAAATCAGTCATTTGCCCCAATTTTCCATTGGTTCTCCTGTCCCCAAGTTTGACAAGTCACACACCTTATCCCATCACCATCAGCCCTATCTCACAGAGCAAAGAAAACATCCAAGGAGCGACAGATGCATCTTTTTGCTTCTCCCCTTCTATCCACCATAATGACGGAAGGGAGTGCAAGGGGATAAAAACACTCTGCCCTCTTAACAAACTGGAAGGCTTGATTTCACTATTCACTGAACACAGTAGCTCCACTGTAGCTCAGATCCCTGCTTCATTTCCTCCCAGAAAAAGCTGATCATTTGGTGCCCAAGAACAAGTCCAGGGGGTTTTAAACGAAGCCAGCATTTATCCTGAAGATGAAAGAGCCCTGCCATGGAGTCACATTTCCTACAAGGGACTGCAGCCCCTCAGATAGATCCAACTTAATACCAAGAAGCAGTGTCCTAGTAATTACTTCTTTCATGAGGCTGCTCCTGAAGATGCCAGAACACTAACCCCACTGGAAGGAACACACCTTTGTGCCTGGCAGGCAGCATTGAGTATGTACATGTAGAAGATGAAAGAAGATCGACCTTATATACACAAGGGACCATTCACCTTCCCTCAGGTTTTAAAGGATGGAAAAGTTTTTTGGAAGAAACCACATCAATCAGCAGCATTAAAGACCAACACAGATAAGTCCTCTGAATATATCCTGCATCTCACCAAAGAAGGCCAAGATTGCCATGTGAACAGGAAAGAAGTCTCCACCATCAAAACGCAATGACACAGACAACTGACAATGAAACCAACAAGAGCAACAGCTACCAACAGCATTAAAACAGAGGCAGCCAAACACAACCCAGGGAGTTCTGCAAAGCAGCTTGCAGCCAACCTTCTCTAACAGAGGTCCAGGCCCCTGGAGATTCCAGTTTGCAACCAGCAATTCTCCATCCTGACCTGAGCAAGCAGGCAGGAGGAGGGCGATTGCAATATTTCCCATTTCATACATATTGGAAGTGACCTTCCTACTGGCAAGTTGCCAATGCAGCCATGAACTGAGCTGTGTTTGGCTGCCCCTGGATTAAAGTGACCTCTTTGTGCCATTAACCCCTGAAATGTCATCATGCTAATTAGAAATTGGGATGTTTTAATCCATTTAGCTACAGCTGTGAAAACTGTGGGGTGAGCAGTGGTATGAAAGGCATCCTTCCATCACAGAATCAGGACAGCACAGGAGAAGAGGGAAGTTTCTTCACCTCAGTGCATTCAGTAGAAAGCCTCCTTGGAAACCCAATACACACACCCATGCTACATTTACTGGACAAATAGCTGGACCTGGTAAATCTGTGATTTGGAATCTGGAAATACCACAATAGACCAAATGCTAGTTTGTATTAAGTGAAGGGAACAAGAAAAAGAGTTGCCAAATTTTATCCCGTCAGTTTCAGAGTAAGTTTCCTGCCTCTATGAAAGACGTCACTCCTAGCATGGGAGATGGCTGTTGGGTAGTGGGGCTGTGGCACTCCGGGGGGAATAGCTTGGGGAAGTTAATAGTTCTTGGTCTCGCTATATTATTTGATTTGACTGGAGTAACCAAACAGGTTTAGTTATTAGTATATTGTTAAAAGATTATCCAGGGTATCCAAGCCACTGCATAAGCACTCTTATTAGAGTTTGTACAAAATCAGATACATTCCCAACCTGGTGATGTGACATTTTCTCCTTAACAACTCAGTCCTGGGCCCCACCCAGGAAGAAATTAAAATGGTGCAAGCTCTGTCTTGTGGGGACGGAGAGATGACATTCCCCCGTCCATCCATCATACAAATGAGCTCAATTTGGACTCAGAGTTGAAAGGACAGTTACCAGCCTCACAGCAGGTATCACTGATTAAAAAAAAGTTTAGGATTTTATCCTAAATTAGAGGCCATTTTCCCTAATTCTGTTAAGCACCACATACTGGTCAACCATGAGGGTGGGATAGAGGGAGGGGGCGGAGCCCTAGCTGATCCAAGTCTCACTAAAGTCAGTGGAAGCCTTTCCACTGATTTCAGTTGGGTTTCGATTAGGCTCATGCTGCGGAACACAACTTGCCACACATTAAGCGCTAACAACTGTTGCAATGAACAGGATGCTGTCACAACTGGCAGGTCCTGACAGAACTGGCCTAAGAACAGACCTCGCAATGTTCCCATCGAGATGGTCACCTTCTAGACATTCTCCACACACGTAACACAGCCCCATGCTGCCAGCAGGATGATCAGAAGACATCATTACACAAGGGGCCTAGGAGGTGCCTCCACCAGGATGCACATGACAGGATGGATAGACTACCCAGGTGACTGCTGGCGCCTTGTCATAGCGGGGATGAGACATGCAAGTGTGTGTCTGGGGCCTTGGAACTTTCCCTCTGTGCTGCCAGCACTGCAGAGTGCAAGCAAGTATTGGAGGGGGGAAGGGAAGAATAGATAAGCCATGCCAAGGGGCAGCCTGCACATGTCCCCAGTTGGACCCTCTCAGGTGTGTGTAGGGTAACTTTCCCAGATTCCTACATGAAACCTATGTGGGGTAGGAACACTCCCTAGGTGCCTACAGGTGCCACATCGCAAAGTGAGGGATAGGAATCTTACCTGGCCTTACCTCTCCTATTTGAACAAAAACAGACACCTGCTCCAGCATCTGTGGATGTTCCAACAGGAGTGTGGTCAAGCTTGACAAAGCCCTGGCTGGGATGATTTAGCTGGGGATTGGTCCCGCTTTGAGCAGGGGGTTGGACTAGATGACCTCCTGAAGTCCCTTCCAACCCTGATATTCTATGATTCTACCCAGATGGAGAGGAGCTTCCAAGGTGCCCAGGGCTGCCCCATCAGTGGACCCTGGCCATTGCAGGTAAGACGAGCTGAGAAGAGGAGAGCTGGGTGCATACAGTGGTGGTTCAGTAACTGTGCTGTTCAGGTTTTCCCCTGATAGTGTGTTTTACATGGAAACCATTATGGTGGCAGTGAAAGCATGGGTGGCAACACAGAAGGGAAGTCAGATTTTAGCCTCACCCACTGTGAGAGCATCCCATTAAAATGGTACAAATTCCAGAGCTTCCCTGCAGGCATCTTTTTTGCCAGGTGACCTCATCGGGGACACCAGCAGTACTGGGATTACATCAGCCTGCACACATTCCCATTGGCGTTAAAAATCAGAAGCAATAGGAGCATTTCTACAACATTTAGCACCAAGTTTTTAGAACAGGAACATGCCCAGACTTTGCACTGCTATTGTAACTGTAGATATACGTGCACACATGCCACATCTAACAGGTGGGCTGTATGCACATTCATGGTAGCTGCACATCCATACAATTCTAAAATTGTAACTCAGTTTTTAAATTGTATGGTTCTCCTCTGGCAGGGGAAGCCAGTCTTTAGGCAAGGTAGCCAATGGTATTCCAAAGTATGAATGGGTTAGATCACTATGGTAATTTTTGCTCACATGCAAAACTGAAAAGGAGGTGGGATGCCATTCTCCCCCAACCAGGGGCTAATTGAGAGGGATCTAGTAAACGGCAGCACTGAACTGCGATCAGGTAGTTGTCTCAGTTCAGATCAGTCAGTACCCTGAAATTTCCAGGGAATGGGTAATAATGGTAGATTTCAGTTCTTCTTGTCTTCTGTGATTTACAGCTTTTGAGGGTCAGATACTTGCATGGTGCCCAACAGCAACAGATTCAAACAATCTGATTCAAACAATCAGATCTGAATTACTGCTACAGTTGGGAGTTTATTCAGTGTGAGAAAGGCTAAGAATTTTTTTAAATTTAGAGTTCAGAAACATCTAGGGTGACTAGATGTCCTGATATAATCAGGACCACCCCCAATATTATGGGCTGTGTCTTATATAGGCAACTACACCTCACCCCTCTGATCTCTGAAAAGTGTCCTGATTTTTCACACTTGCTATCTGGTTACCCTAGAAACGTTCAGATTTACCAGGTGCAACTGTGCATAGGCCACTCTTGCGAATGCAACTCCAACTTGCCAAAGAACAACATGAATACAAAGAGACACACATATATGAGGAATCCCCCTCCCCCCACAGATGAGCCACATGGAAAAGTAGCAGGCAAGTATCATTTGAACTCATGAGCGCTGCATACCCGAGGCCTCGCCCATAGCGACGCGTGTTTGTGTCTAACTCAAACCCTGTGTACAGGAGACAGATACAATTACTGTGCACAGACAGGGCAGTGAAGAGTTTCACACTAGCAGAGCTCTTTCCAACTGAAAATATAAACCCACAAAGGCAACAACCTGTACTGGGAATCTTTTTCATCTCCAAGCCTTTAAATCTAGCCAATCTGCAGGTGTGCTCAAGTTGAAACGGCAGAACATTCAGAGCCTCTTGGCTCTTTCACAGAGGCATTGCAAAGCCTTTTGTAAGTTTCTGGGAACACTAACATTTGAGCGGCAGTGTTGTGTAAAAACAAGAGCCGATCTTCTTTTGAACCATTTCAAAAATCACTGACTCTCCACCCGCCCCCAGCAAAACAATATTCTTCTAGCAGCATTCGACCGAAGTGTAAAGCAACCTGATTGGCTTCCATGCATCCGATGGCCTCTTCCAAGAGTGAAAACTCCACGCAGACATAGCCATAGTCGTAACCTGGGGACAGCATTTAAATACAGACGGGAGTCGTGTTAGTGTCTTGTAATATAGAAGAGCCACATTTAAACACCCAATTTCCCTTTCCCTCAATCACAACCCTCCTACCACCACCCCAACCTCTCTGCAAAATAAAACACAGAAAATCAGTGGCTGACACTCGGATGCTGTTAGGTCCGTGGAATTGAGCTGAAGTTTTAGTTAGACACAAAGATGCTCTAAGAAATTCCCATTTCCCCTTCTGAAACAAGACAAGTGTGAGACCCCCTCCTTAAAACAGGAAATAGTGTGAGCAATATGCATTTTTAAAGACAGACAGACAAGACACTGAATCAGGTTTATAATAACTAGGAGGCGCAGGCTGTTCTGAAACAAACATTGATTAATCCACAACAATAACTTTAGTGCAAACCTGGCCAGCATGTACTCTGTTTTTCTGAGTGACTAGTATTGTAATCCTCAGGATGCTCCAGGAAAGAGCTAAAGTGCAACCTTGGCCTACATTAACTTTTGTTCTTTAACAACTGCTTTTTGAGTCTCAAAGTCCTTTGCACTATGAGCAAAGGCACAGAAGCAGGGCTGAAAATTCCAACCTTTTCTCACTTTGGCTTTTAAGCTAAGCCAGTGCATTTCCTAGACATGTTTTGTACATTTCACAAGGGGGGGGGGGGGGCAATTCAAAGTAAAAACATCTTCATAGCACAAGAAATATAAAATGCCATTACTCCTTTTCTCTTTTCTGAAAAAGCCCTTGCTCAGGCGTGAGGAATTTTATTTTGTAGTCCAACTGTCTGTGCAGAAATGCAGATGTTTCATAAGAAAGGGTAGGGTTAATGTTACTTGGGGCAGAATTAAGGCAATTTCTATAACGTTTCACCCATCCCTCTCCCCAAACAGTTCTTTCTGATGGCTACCCTTGACCTGGAAGAAGTGCTTTGATCCCCTCTTCCTCCCACACTTTGTGGTTGACTGATCAGTAGGTTTGTGGAGAAAGCCCCTCTTTAGGCACCGTCTTCGTTGAGTGCTCCAGTTCCTACCCTCCCAAGAGCATCCTGCAGTGACTTTACCTCCAAACCAGCTACGATTCAAAAGGTCTCATTAAAACCATGAGTGATTAAGAGGAGAACATGCTGAACTAAAACAAAGGAAATGAACTGCATGACGCATATGGTCTGAAATTCTGCAAAAGCCAATGCACATCTGCACCGTTCACTTCAGTACAGGCATGGTATTCCTTACCCTGACATCTCAAGTGCTTACCCACTCCTCAGCTTTCCCAGTCCTTTCCTGGCCTGTGGTAGGACAGTGTGCCAGAAACCCAGTATCTGGCATGGAAGGTCTCAGGTCATCCTCTCCCTTTGTCACCCTGGGCTCCTTCAGTTATATCTTTCAGATGACTTGAATACAGTACATTCCCTGCAAAGGTATTTATATCCGTGTCCCTTTTCCTGGGAGATGCCAGTCTCTTAGGAAATGTCTAGAGTGCATTAGTCAAATCCATTCAGAATTACATTTGCTGCATTGGACATTTTTGGTTCCTGTATTTCTTGTATCATATTTGCAACATCAAAAGTTCCCTTGAAGCCACACAGTATAGTTGTCTCCTGACTCAACTTCGCATCTTACTACCCAAATTTCTCTCTCTCTCACACACACACACACACACACACTCACTCTGCACCTTGTTCTAGCCCAGCAATGCTGGGTTTGCATGTTTATTGTCTCAAGTATCAACCTGAATCCAGCTCCCTTTCTGCCTTGCATGTGAGCTTCAAAGAATAGGGCCTTGTATAGTCATACAATTCTCTTCCAAATCTCAGTT
Organism: Dermochelys coriacea; assembly: GCF_009764565.3. Classification (NCBI taxonomy): domain Eukaryota; kingdom Metazoa; phylum Chordata; order Testudines; family Dermochelyidae; genus Dermochelys; species Dermochelys coriacea. The sequence goes on from NC_050074.1 coordinate 49,817,375, forward strand.
CTATTCTGTCAGTAATTAATATTTACTAGAGATTACCATCATCCATCATACTGTGCAAATACAATTCAGATAAAAATTGCAGTTTGGAATTTAACTCAGTGAATTAAATCTAGGATGGCGCAACACGAAAGCAGAACGGAACCAGTGTTGTACACAATATATAGCAAGCACCTGGAATTGCAGACATAAGATCATGCACTAGAAGAGACACCCAAGGTGAGAGGAGGAACAGAAAACAAGTTAAGCCAGACGTTCCTGGAGCATCAATTCTGTTCTGCAATGCCTCAGTCGCATCAGGGCGCCTTGCAGGGGAAAAAGAAGTTCTTTGCTCCTAAAAAGAGGCAGGGCTCTGAAAAGGAGAGTCACTAAGAAGCAGCATTGCTGCCCCTCACTGGGAAACTATTTTGCATTCAGAGCAGACTCTGGTTTAATTATTCACTGCATAGCGTTGTGGCTTACGTGATACATTTTTTATTATGTTCAAATCCAGAGCTACACACACACACACACACACACACACACACACACACACACACACACACACCCCCCTCTCTTTCAAAAAGGGCAAAAAGGGCTGCAAGAATGGCATTTGCAAGCACTTAACCGAGTCCTGATTCAGCCTGTTGGAAAGTATTTCAGAGAGTTGCTGTAATCAGAGAGACAAGACCAGGATGCCGGATGTCTAATCTGTATATGTATATAAAGTAGACTGCGTCTACTGACAGGAAGCAAGATTGCACTACGTTTACCTCATGTTTTTGCCTCCCTATTGGCCCAATCCTGATTCAAATTCCTGTAAAGTTAATGGGCGCTGCAGGTTAATGGGCGCTGCAGCACCTCTCTGGCTTTGGCCCTACACAACAGATCTGACTGAGACTAGGGGAAGGATGTCACAAACAGAAGCCCATGCCAGTGATAACAATGTAAAGAACTCCCAACATTTGGAAGAATGTATGCTGCAGAGATAAGAGCCATTTCAAACACACTAAATGGAGAAACTTAAAGAGGTAGATTGTGATCTCGAGAGAAGGAAAGTGGAAAACATACAAGTGTCCAGTAAAGTGGGACACGGGGGAGGGAAAACTTGGCAACTCTGGCAGAATTTTGATTCACCTGCTGTTAGCTCTCCCTCCCTCTTGCATCCTTGCGGTAAGAAAAAAAACAATGGGGAACTGAAAACAGCGTGTTGCAGCCCTAGGATGTCCAAGCTGTGCCCAGAGAAAGCTCCAGACCAGATGTTCAGTTTGCGACAGGCCATGAGAACTGAAATCATGTCAGAAGCATTTGGGGTGATCCTCTACAAGTCACCCATGTGCAGAAGGTATTAAATTAGTCACAAAAAAGAACAGAGCAAGTAAAGTCAGGAGTGCGACGTTTCAGACTGCTAACAAAGATCAGCAAGGGAAAGGGCTGAGATTTCTGTCTCTGCCCTGCCCACAATATGATAGGCATGCTTAGTGTTATGAACTATGCAGAACAGCATTAGCATCTGACTAAGGAGCCTGCCCCTGGTCAAAAGCACAATAAAATCAAATGCAGTACATGACATGACAAAGCCAGAAGAAAGGGTGCAGTGTGTTCCAGTCAATTTGCATAAATAGCTATAAGCTAGAAACACAGGCTGACAGGGATGTAACAAAGCTATGGGATTCCTTCCACGGCCCCTAGAAAGGCACCAATCAATTAGATCTGGTAATTGCCTGACTCTATACATTTAACTGTTGTACCCAGAGCACCAAACTCAAAATGAAAACCCAAGACTCGGGGAGTGGAGACATTTTTTGAAGTGCTAAAATCAAAGATGGCCAATAAAAGTAGAGCAGCAGCACCGTCACAGCAGACCCATGCCATGGCTTGTTTGAATGTGAAAAAATTATGTTCACATCCAATAGTTTGTGTTAATATCACATGATAAAATTCAAAGTTGTCTTGACTTGATCTTTCACTCACAGATTAGAACGAGGGGGAGGAGGAAGCATTGTAAAGACCATCTTAGGCCTAGTCAGAAGAGAAGAGGGCAGTTCTAGGCTGCTATCATAGTAGCCCGTAATGGTTCATTTAAATATGAAGCAGGTTTTTTGGAATGCCTGGCTTTTCTCTCTACTGAAGAATTCTTCCCAGCACAGGGGCCTGGGGCAGGAGTCTAGCACCCCCACCCCCACCCAGGAACTCTCAAAGTTGGTGCCTCTGGAGGCAAGGGATTTAGCTCAATTTCCCCAGCACCATTCTCTCATGGGAGGATTAGGGCCCAGGCAGGAGTGATCTCTTACTGGGAAGGACAGGCGTGTAGCCTGCATGAAGCCACACTAAAGTTTCCAGGCACTCGTACTTGCCACCAATCTAGAACCCTATAGAATGAAAGAGCCCCAATGAGAGTGGTGGTGGGCCAGTGAAGGAATCCATGCAGCAGGAGTTTGGGATCAGGGAGTCATGACTAGGGAATAGTCTCCTCCAATCCCAAAGGAAACCTCAATCACCTAGAAATCTTAATTCAAACTTTTAAATACATTTCAGAAAAACATGTCCACTAAAGTGTGGATAAAAGGTATGGGAAAGTTTGACACTAATTTCCAAGTGACAAAAGATTCTTCTGAATTTGTAATAGTCATTTGGCAAGAAAACTGCTTGCACAGGCATTTAAGCATGCCATTTAATTTTTTAAATCAGCAAATTTTACTAAGTATGCAGATATATACCAGAAAATACCATTAACTTTAGCCATTGAAATAACTCATTAACATTGTAAAAGTACTACTTAACCTTCATACAGACCACTGAATCCATTCTACCTTCTAGACTTACAGACAGGAGATGTTCGGCTCTCAAACATAAGATGAAACCATTCCTCAACATCTGCAATGCTAGAAATAAATATCTAATATAGTGCACAAGATTGAGCTCTAATCCTTTAATCTTCCATTAGTTTATTGGATATTATGGATGAGTTCTGGGTTTCGCGATATTTTAGTACCTTTCTTTGTATACTCATTTTTATATCTTTGGGTCCACAGAATTCAGTAAAGCTCATTAAACAAATTTCTTAAAGTTATATCTGTTTAATAGTGACACATGAAAACTTCCAGTGTTTATTTGGCATATCACTAACTATAGTGATAAAGTGTTAAAGACACAATCCTCTAATTTGGTCAAAATTTAGATTTATGATCTTTATGAAATTTAAGATTAGTCATTTTTTTTTAATTTCAACCAAACTGTTTCAAAACTCAGATATTTGGAGACTCTGAAAGTGAAATGGACTATAATGAGAGTGAAACTGAATTCGCTGATTCTCGGTGTCAAAACTAAAATAGACAAAGTAAGCCAGGGTATGTAGTGAAGAGTAAATTGGAATTTTAAAATGTTTTAGGCTTTAATAACCCAAGATGTTATCTGTAATGTAGGTAAGGAAATTTATCTCAAGTACATCTTAAATTGAGTCTCCCATTTAACCATCTCAGATTATTTCCTTACATGAGATAGATGACATTTGCAAAGGAAAAATCATGCTATTTTGAACTTTAAATCCACTATAAAGAGCATCATAGAAAGACAGGAGTGAAAAGAGATTTTTTTTATTTTGGATTTTTTAGAATAAACCCCCTGTTCGTCCCAATGATTAGAAAACTGCCTTTATTAACATTGGCACAAATACTTAAGAAGAGTGTAAGTTAGTTGTGAAGTAGTAACTAGAGAAGTAACGAGGGATTTTTGATGGTCTCAAATTTTGGATGAATTTTACCAAAACCTGCTTCATTTTAGTCAATATGGCGAGCTACCAAAATGTGATACTGCCTCCTCCCTCAGCAGCCTTATTTCCAAAGTTGAACTAGAGACCTTCCAAAGTGAGACGGCCAATAGCCTCGGGGCATGTCGAGACTAGAAGAAATGGCCAGGTTTTAATGTGTTAGCTAGCGCATTTTAACTAGCAAATTAAACCCCATTTTACACCTAGTGTATAGACTGGAAAAGTAGTGGTTTAAAAGAGTTAACACTGACCACAACGTTATCAACTCTAGGCACTAAGTCATATTTAACATCATGTAAATTTTTCAAAAGTATCTAAATCCCATTAAGAAAAGGAGTACTTGTGGCACCTTAGAGACTAACAAATTTATTTGAGCATAAGCTTTCGTGAGCTACAGCTCACTTTATCGGATGCATCAGAAATGCATCCGATGAAGTGAGCTGTAGTTCACGAAAGCTTATGCTCAAATAAAATTGTTAGTCTCTAAGGTGCCACAAGTCCTCCTTTTCTTTTTGCGAATACAGACTAACATGGCTGCTACTCTGAAATCTAAATCCCATTGTCCATTTATGCCAGAAGGAAGAAACTGGATGTGGTTTAACTTTATTCTTAAATGTTTGGGAGTAGCTGGCAGATAAAAGTGTACAGTGCAGGTAATCCCATAATCCTTTTCAATATATACCATGGAGGCTTCCGTTGGCCCTCCACCTTTCCCAGCCTGGGACCTCACCATCCCCCCCATCGAATGCGAGTTAAGGGGGGCTAAAAGAAGGGAGAGTTAGTTCCCTGTCATACCAGTCATAGGAGCCCTGAACTCCCGTTTCTGCTCCTTTAAAGAATATCTCCTTTAAATGCTTTAACCAATCCATGTATCTGGTCACTGTATCCCTTCCCTAGAGAGTACCTGTACTGGACATCTGCCACATTTAAAATACAGGTTACAACATCATAGCCTATTTCCTTTTCATGTTTGCCCCAACAAAGCACCTGCAAATCTGCTGTCAGGAAGGCAAAAAACCCTCCACTTCACCTTGGCCAATCTGGAGTTGAGGGAAAAATTCCTTCCCAGCCCTCCCGAGAAAGAAGCAACTAGGGCAATGTCCACAGCAGATGCTGACAATACCCAGTATCTAACCACTAGCATAGGTGGGTGCTCCTTTGCTTAGTCCAGGTAAAAGAGGACTTTTCTAGCACTGGCATGCACCTATACAATCTCCTTTCTGCTGGTCCCGGTGGATGAGGGGGATAGGTCAGAGTCCCCACGCTACCCTGGTCTGCAGCAGAAAGTCACTTCCTGGCTCTCTAGCCCATGAAGGGAGCACATATTTTCCAATAAGTCAGACCATGGCCATCTCCACTTAGTGTGTGGTAACGTTATTGTCCAACTATGCCAGAAGGAGGACAGGAGACACTGGATGTGGTTTAATTAGGCCTCAATTTTATTCATAAACATCTGGGAGTAGCTGGTAGAAAAAAGTATACAGTGCAGATAATTCCATAATCATTTCAATATATACTTAAGGGGCTTCCGTCAGCCCTCCTCCTTATCCACCCTCGTCCCCAGCCAACCCGCTGCTGGGACTTCATCATCCCCCCCCTCGAATGAAGGGTAGGGGGGCTACACAGGAAGGGGGTTCGCTCCCTGCCGTACCAGTCATAGGAGCCCCACACTCCCATTTCTGCTCCTTTAAAGAATACCTCCTTTAAATCCTTTACCAATCCATTTTATCTGATCACTGTATCCCTTTCCTACAGAGTATCTGCACTGGACATCTGCCACAAGGAGACACCAGCAATTAGCTTGACTGCCTCCCCCGAACACCTAGCTGGGTTCCCAGACATCTCCTTATGCCCTCTTTAATATCAGCCAAAAATATGTCAGCTCCCAAATCTGACAGGTGGATCCCATCCTCCCTGAATAATTCTGGTGTCCTGTATGCTATGGCTGGATGCGAAATTACCAACCCCCCTATGCCAGCCATGAATTTGGCCACCTCCCTATTCACATACCTCCTAGCCTTGTCGACCCGGGGGGGCTTCAAAGCTCCATCCCACACCCTGCGTTGCAACATGTCCGACCACACCATTTTTACTCCTGGGAAAAGTTCAAGGATCTGCCCCAAGTCCCTCTTAGCTCTGATCATTAAGTCTACCCCTTTATACATTCCCAAATCATTTTCCCCAAGGTGAACCACAATTATATCTGGAGCCTGCCCATGGGCCCCCAAAGTGTGCAGAAGGGGCATCAGCTGGTCCCATAACATGCCCCTCCTCCCATGCCAGCTCAGGACCGCTTCACCACTGAGGCCCAGCTGCGGACCTCCAGCCAAACTGGAAGCCCGCCTATGCGCCCAATCAACAATACTGTGCCCGCAGATCCAGACCACCGTCTGCCTTGCCCGTTCACCAGCATCTGGAACGAGAACACAATGGAAAATTAACACTGATTCCCACATGGGGTCTCATGTACATTCTGTACACTTCAGAATGCCAATGCCCAATTGCCTGAATTGCCCTATCCCCAGACCCAGCCGGGCCACTGCCGATGCTGCCCCGATCCTGAATGAGCAAGAACTAAATTCATGTGCTGGGAGCCTCAACCCCACATATCCAGGTAAAAGAGGGCTTTTCCTGCACCAGCATGGACCTAATACAGTCCCCCGCTCTCTTCATGCTGACCTGTCCTGCAGCAGAAAGTCACTCTAGCCCTTAGAGGGGCACACATCTTTTCCAACAAGCCAGCCAACAGCCCTCACCACTTAATCTGCAGCAAGGTCACTTTCAACACTAACTTAGGCACTTACAAGCCAACGCCCCATTGACTGTCAATGGGACTTAAGTTTTCTTTTCAAAACTGACTTTGATACCTGGGAGCCTAGGTGCTTTTACAAATTTCTACCAGTCACAGCTTAAAACACAGACTTTTTTGTAATAATCTAAACATTCTCTAAAACAATGCTTTGGAAATTACAATAACAAACTTAAAAACCACTCCAGAAATCTGGACTTCTAACATAGGACACACTGTCAGCATAAGTTACGAAACGCAGAAACGCAGATTCTCAGCCAGTCTGTTAGTTTTGGATGCACCTTCTAAAGACTCTCCTTGCCCCAGACACTGCCGGTATATAAGACACAGCACACAACCAGATGGTTAAAGCTTAGGTCACAATTTTATTAGCTAAGAAACAGCAACACAGAAGAGGTAAGAAACAGTGCTTCCAGCCCAAACCAGCCAGTAGCTAATGGTCCAGCCTGGCTCTCAAACGTTGATCATCCAGGTATCCCATACACTGAAGGGGAGGCAAAGGATTCAGTCCAGTATCTAGCTTGAGAGTGGCTGGGTCATTACACATATTGAATCTATTTCCCCATGTTAAGTATCCTCACACCTTCTTTTCAACTGTCTAAATGGGCATCTTGATTATCACTACAAAAGTTTTTTTTTTCTCTCCTGCTGATAATAGCTCATCTTAATTAATTAGCCACTTACAGTTTGTATGGCAACTTCCACCTTCTCTGTACGTATGTATATATCGTCTTACTATATGTTCCATTCTATGCATCCGATGAAGTTGGCTGTAGCCCACGAAAGCTTATGCTCTAATAAATTTGTTAGTCTCTAAGGTTCCACAAGTACTCCTGTTCTTTCTATACAAGAAAAAGTCCCAAAAAATGGGACTGTCCCTTTAAAAACGGGACATACATCCCCGGATCACATCAGCCCTTTCTGCCAGAGCATCACACTGGGAGCTCATGTTCAGTTACATGTCTGCTATGACCCCTAAACCCTTTCCAGAGTCCCTGCTTTCCAGGCTACAGTCCCCTGTTGTGTAGGGATGGCCTGCATTCCTCAGTCCAGATGTCTGAGCTTGGATTTGGCTGTAGTAAAGATGACATAGCACACAAATATACGGTTAAAGCACACACTGCAACTTTATTAACTATTAAACATCAGCTGCAGAGGGGTTAAGAACCACCACCCCTTACCAAACCTCGAGCACTAATAGTCCAGCGCAGCTCCCAATTATTGCTTTCCACAACAGCTCCCATCCCTGTACCCGGGTTTGGCATCTGGAAACCAGCCCCTGTTATCAGCTGCCTGCTGCAGGGCACGTCAGCAATTAGCATGGATTTTCCTCGCTTTCCCCCCGCCCACAGAGTGGAAAGAAAATGCCCAATCCACCCTTTAAGGTCTGCCAGAAATATGTCTAAGCTCTCGGCAAACCATCTTTCCTGTATATGTCAGGGCCCACATAGCAAATCTCCCGATGGGTGATCAAGCCCCCCATTTCCTGAAGGAACTTTGCTACCTCCCTATTCACACCCTTCCTGACCCACTCAATCCCAGTGATTTTGGTGGCTCCTGGCCAAATCTGCTTCTGGAGCATCTCAGACCACACCAGCTTAACCTACAGAAAAAAGCTCAACAATGAGAAGCACGTCCCTTTTTATCTTGAGTACTAAGCTAACAACAGTGGCTGTCACTAGGTCATTTTCACCGAGATGCACAATAAGAACCTGCAGTGGGCAAGAGTGAGCTGCCAAAGAACGCAGGAGTGGCATTAGCTGGTCCCACAGCATGCCTTCCCTGCCATGTAGGAACACATGAATGGCTTCGCGTCCAAAGCCCAACTGGGAACCATCTCGCCTGCTGATGGCCCGCTTGTGGGCCCAATGAATAACACTGCAGCCAATTATCCAAATGTCAGGCCGAGATGCTCCATCATTCCCTTCAAGGATAACAAAAATACCAACATATTTAACAGGACAACAGTTCTATCCTTCCCTTCCTGAAGGCAGCACCCCTCAGCCTGACTGCCAATGGCCTATAGACTGAATCGCAGGTGCATTGCAATCTAACGCGGCCTCAGAAGCAGCTGCCCCTCTTCCAAAAGAAAGGGAATCACAGACACCTAGTTTTCAGCCCAGAAATATAATCCCCATTTTAGCACCAGAGGGAAATGGAATCTGGTCAAGTACTTCACGTCTCCATGAATAAACTAACTGCTCCCACGGGATAGCTGGAAAGCCTGGAATACACACAAGGAAAGCTAATCCTTTTGTCATCACATTCCCTTAAAGTCTGGGATCTTCTGCCAGCCCCATCAATTTGGAGTCAGCACCACAGATCCCAGGCCCCAATGGAGGTCATTCCAGACTAGACACATAACTGAACTATCATTAGCAGACACTGCTAGGATCTCACTTGCCCAAAGGCACCCAGAAAAGGCAGCCACGAATGACTCGTTGAAGAAAACAGCCTTGCAACGGCTAGCACATGCGCTTGGGAAGGCCTGAACCAGGTCAAAAGAATCTGAATCATGTGACACCTGGGATCTTCAATCGCAACCAACCTTTAAGATGCCTCTGAACCACAAATGCCCTGGCAATAATCAGGGAATCCTGCAAGCACCACAAGATCACCCGTTGTGATGAGACTGTGCAAGACAAGGGGGATGTTAGGAACAGACTCCGTAGGCAGTCACCTAATTTTAGGGGTAGCTCCTGCCTGATTTTCCCATCAGTCAGACAGGGGAAGTGGAATGTCTGCCCCTTTAAGAACATTATGAATATTACCAGGAGCTGCCATACTAAGATGAATGGACCAGCCCAGCTGCCTCTTCCACAATAGCCAGGCAGGGAAGTGGAGGTTTCTGCTCCTTTCATTGTATCCTCGCACACTGCTGGGGTGGCAGAGCAGCTGCTGCCCTGGGCAACCATGACAGTGCTGCTCCAGCTCAGTCCAACTGCCATCTCCCCACCAGCTGGGACATCGCTGGAGGGTCAGGAGGAGGGTAGTTTGCTTCCTAAGAGCCAAGCTCCCTCTCCTCCAATCTGTGGAAGAGGCAAGCCTACAATGGACCAACCGCTTTGTGACCTGTACTTGCTGAAGCTCCAGTATGGGTAACACTCAAAAACAGAACCCGGCAACTCCTAAAACTCAAACTTTGTTAAATCCACTTTGTACATCCCAAATACCTTTGGAGCTATAGATTTTTCTACCAATCCAAGAGCAGTTTACTCAAGGACTGTGATACCTGGACCCGGTCTCAGTTGCCTGAGGCATATCGTCACAAAGTCCATGCAGATGAAGATGAAATTCCCCAGTCACACTCATCCTGAATAGGATTGGAGACCACCTGTTGCTTTTGTCCCCTAGATCTGAGGGGAAAAGGGTGACGAAACTTCCCTGCTGTTATTCCAGACCTCAAGGCCACAATCCACAAGGAAGGCCCCATTAAGGCATCTCAGAACCAGAGATCTGAATCAGACGATGTCCAGAAAGTCAAGCGGCACCTCCTTCACCAGAGCGACAGGCCCAGCCACACTCCCACTCTATGTGGCATTCTCCCCTCTTGGGTATCTTCAGCAAGGCACCAAATGAAATGGCAATTAATGGCACCTCTGCACGGCCCATGAACTGGCCATTCCCAGCTGTGGGGGATAAACGGGCAGGGGGGAAAAGGCCACCACATTGATTTAGCAAAAGGAATCCACAACAAACAAACAGATCACCACATTTTAGAGCCAACTCTCCGACTAGATTAAAGAGGACAAGAGCACTCAACATTGCTTCCAGCTCATTTTACTCCACACCACATGCAACTGTATTTAATGAGCTGGATAAGCAGAATTCAATAAGCACATCAGCAAACTGGTTGTTCATGTTATCTGTAATCTACCAAGAACATATAAGTGCTTAGGTCTATCAAACGGTTAAATGACGAAAGCCAAACAAATTACGACAAATATACCTGTCACCTTAATGGTCTTCCAAGTGCCTAGGCTCTGCATCACACTTCGGTCTCACTCAGACCTCAGCAATACTAATTACAAAAGGGGGAACTGAGAATGAAGTAGCACCCCTCATTCTAAATTTATTTTAAATTTAGACAGACCCCAGAGGTTAATGCAGCTCTTCATAGTCCTATGCTTACAGTCCAAAAATATACCTTCATAAACTATTACAGCTGTATGGTTAAGATTTTCAAGGGAGTCTAAGGAATTTGGGCACCATTTGGCATTTTTGAAAATATCCAGCCATAAACTGGACTGAAATGCTTTTAACAAATGGTAAGACAGAGTAACAGCAGCAGCGGAACATGTACATAGACAAGCAAAGACATTTTAATTTTCATTATTTGAGCCATAAGGCTTTGTAAATTCCAAATCTACAACTCTGTCTACACACAAAGTTACATCAGTTTAACTACAGGTTTCAAGCCAATTTAATTAAACTGGTGGAAGCGTGTGTATGGCCACTCAGAGTACCTGTAATTTGCAGATGCTAGCTAAACCAATAGAAGTGAGGGTTCAACTGCTATAGATGTCCATACAAGTGTTTGCACCAGCTTAACTTTATTTTAAAACACATTTAATTTAAACCAGTGCAACCTGTATGTAGGCAAACCCTGAGTTTAAACTTCTGTAGCAAGGTCAACTCTTGCTGGGGAAACAGAGAACCCTGAACTTGCTCTTTACCACTTAGTAAAATAGGAATTCTAACATTCAACTCTTTGGTTTCAAAGCATATTTGTAAGTTATATATTCTGCTAACAGGGATCTTAAAATGTGGATTTGGAGGCAAGTTAGACACATTTAACTTCAACTGTATCCTAATATAACTTTTCAGTTAAAAAAATGTCTGGCCAATACACTGAACTAAAAAATAAAAGTGCTAATTAAAAAACTTCCTCTTATTCTGCTGTCATCTAGATACCAGTACGAGAACATTTACAGCAGGCTATAATTTCAACAATTTACACCTCTCTTTTATACAGTGAGCAGATTTTTCTGAGAACACAGATCTGTCACAGGATCATATTAGCATTACCTGTGCAAACAGACAGTGGTTTGAGGCATTTGGGAATGGACGAACTTAAACCAACAATACTAACGTAGCATGTGCCTGGGAGTGAAGAGGCTGGTATGGTAGAAAGAAGATCAGGACAAAAAATATTGAAGGTACCTGGGGAAAAAACTGAGTTTTTAGAAGAAGCCTTCAGTAAATCCTAATTTTATATTACCTTTGATATAGCAACACTTCAGGAAGATATTTGTACTAATGCAGAGAAACCTCCCAGATCAATCAACCTCCATAACAAGCTATTTTATTTTGTTAACTTTTTTCTCTCCCTCCCTCCAAAAAACAACAACTTTTAGAAGTACTGCATTAGACTTCATGAACATAAATTCAGACAGGATCAACTCCTGCTGTGATGAGGTCTGCATAAATATACAGGAGTTCAAAACACTATTGTTACTGGAAGAGATGCACAAGAGTACGCATTTAAGACTATGTAAATGGCAGCACTGCCTGAGCCACTAAGCTCACTGACTATATAACTGAGGAAATAAATTCTGTGCTCCTAATCTTTGCTAAAATATAATACAGTGTAAATAATGTCAACACAAATTATTTTTTTCCCATCCTCCATGTTAAAGTTTTCTTCCCACAGAGGGTTCAGGTGATGTGATGGCACATTAAAGGGGACCTGATAAGCTAAAACAAAAAATCAAACATTTGGCACATAATCCTATCCACCAGGATAAAGTTCTGAATTTAAGACCTTACCTGGCCCCTGGCCTTTGCAGGTCCTGAAGTCCAATCCCACAGCAGCTCCTAACACTAATGCACAATGATCTCACATTTATCAACCCCATACCAACTCATCCCAGATGAACTTATTTATGCGGTACATGGGATGGCCCATTTATAAACACAATATTGCAAAGCTTATACATTTTATTTTTAAATAGTAAAATAAACTGGTTAAAAAACATAAAACCATTAAATATTGTGAAACATATCAAACCATCTTTTACCCAAACACCACCAATTCTAACAGGGAATCACTAGTACAGCGCATGCTGAAATGTCAGCAGCTGATGATTCATGGTGGGACTGGAATTCAGAATATACAGGAAAAAAGTTCTTAGCATTTGAGGTAATTCTGGGTTTATATGAATTTCTCTGCTAAACCTGTGTGCTACATAAGTCATATGTAAATAAGATAGGCTTCTTTAAAGCCATGAAGAGTTGGATGGAAGGGCAGGGGGCAGAAAAGATTGTTTCTTGGTATTGGATGACAAGTTATAATAGAAACCTTGTCCAAAACCCAAAAATTGAGATATTGCTCCCTAGTTCCCTCCATATACCCCCTTTGCTCCTCTCCCAATCCTTTTTCTCTTTCTGTTCCTTTGCCTTTTTTTCTGTTCTCCCCTTATTTTGGAGGAAAGAAAAATCAATAAAAATAAAAAAGTAAATAAACCAGGTCCCATTCCACCACCATTGTAGACTGAGAATACAAAACCACAAACTCTTGGCAAGGTAAAAATCTACCACTTTATTAATGATAAATAAGTTACTGCCCCCTCTGTACTGAAAGGGTAGCACCACACACACTCAAAATACAACAAACATCAATGCTGCACCAACAGAAAGGCACTGATGCCAAAAGAGATACCAAAAACTTTTAGAAATATGAAGGCAAACATAACATATCATACAGATTAAAACAATTTTATCCTTAAACTACAGCCAGCGCATCCTTTGAGAGAGGGCATGCAGAAATGACCCAGTCCAAAGAGGCAAGAGGGGTTGATCCCTTTCGTCCCTTCACTGGAGAAGCCCCAACCCCTCAGCCTAGGGGGACTAAAACAGTCAAAGCTGCTAAGTACCCTGAAAGGGACAACACTTTTCCTTGCTGCGAAGGGTCACAGCCTAAAGACTTGATCCCATGGGAGGGGAAAAAAGCCACAATATTGAAAGGTTGTAAGTTTCAGCTTTATTAAGGACAAAATATTACAACAGTATATACACAGAATATCCCAGATGCTAATAAAGAGCAGGGACCATCAATAAAAAATTCCATAAGAGGGTTGGAAGCTGCTTATGAGGCAAAGTGGGGGCAGAACAGGAGCCCTGAATTAAAATACTACTAACCACTTTATCATCTCATACTTGTCAAACGATCTCTGATGGGAATTTTTACTAACTCATGTAGGAAAGAAACTAATTCAATAAGAAATGTTAACGCAGGCAGAGTGCTGACTCATGAAGGTAATAGGAAGTTTCAGATTTTGTGCTGGGGAGGTGAAAAGGTTGAGAGCACAGCTGTATTCAAAAAAGTTTCCCAAAAAGCTGTGACAGTGTTTTATGGACAGCCTTGTCTGCTGCTGCATTTCAAGGTTGTTGTATAAATCGTTCTCTGTAGCAAGGCTAATCAGTTAGTCAAGTACCTCTGCACAGAGTCAATCAACAATCCATTGCCTGCCTATCTCCCAGACACCTCCCTGGGCGAGGATAAGGAGCCAGGGAATGCCTTCTACTGGCAAGAGGTGGACTACTACAGCAGACTTGTCAAAAGCCAATTGCCCATCCAGCTGGAAGGACCAACAAGAGCCAGTGTCACTGTTCAGCAAGGACCAATGCTTTGGTCCTGGCCACTCTAGCTGGCTACAAACAAGATTCAATTGCTTCTCGTAGGCTGGCATTGAAAATATCTTCCCCGATCTCTGACAGGTGAACACCATCTGGGCTGAACAGCTCCGGGGAAGAATACCTAATCTGGTCATGCCTTAAAACTGAGATCCCAAACATGCTGCAAAATTTGGAGAGTTCCTTAATAATCATCTTCCTGGACTTCTCTACAACTCCTGGGGGTTTGTCTAACACTGGCCACGTCCTAGGCAGTAGAGTGGACCACACAATCTTTGTCTTGGGAAACATTGAACACAACGTTGTAAGGTCATTTTTCATGCTCTTGATTAAGCCCAGCCTTGATTGGTGGGCCAAGTCATTTTCCCCTAAGTGTATAATTATCACATCAGGCAAAACACCCCTCTGCACAACAGACTGTATTAGAGACAACAACTCATCCCATAGCATGTCCTTCGTACCCAACCACGATACATGAGCCCTGATGGGGTCTATCCCTAATTGTGCTCCATATGGATGGCACCAACCCCTCTTCCACAGTGAGGTCACCACTGTGTGGCCACAAATCCACACTTCCAGAGGATTAGCCTGAGGGGGTCGAGTCACTCCTGAAAGGAAACAACAAAAGGCTTCAGTTTAGTATGATCCTGCCCACACCTCCTCCCAAACAATCCCCACTACCCAGACCATCATCTTGCCTTGCGATGCTATGTGGGGTATGTGAGCTTGTAAATATGGGTATTGTGGGGCTAGCAGTGTCAGAGTGGTGGTACTTGGAGCCTTTGAGAGGTGGTGGGATAGGAAAGTGCAGCAATGCCTTGTGCAATTTCACCAGCACCGGCAGGCTGTGATGATGCAAGGCAGCAGTCTAAGTAGGCTGCCATGTCCCTTCAGCTACAATCATGGCTGCTATGAGGGATCTGGGATGAGGTTATATTGGAAAAGAGTACGCCAAAGTGAAGGGACAACGAAGCCCTCAGGACATAACAAGCAAGAGCTCTACTTTAATGTAGAAGGGGACCACTCACCCTTAGCATGCTCCCTGGATGAGGAAAATGGAGAGCTTATGACTCAACATGTGGGGATGCTCAGTCCAAGAGAGAAATATATAAAATCCCCACTGACAAGGTGTTAACTACTAGACCTACCATGAGCTCTTACCAAGTGAATAAGCCTTACATACAGAACACAATTTTAAATTTTAACAGACATCTACTGAAATATTTCTGACGCTAACCATCCACTGCTCTGATATACAGGATAGACTGCACCAGGAAGAATCCCCTTTTCAGTTTGCCTGTGGAGCCTACGAATTGAAACGTAAATGGGATGCCAATGTGGCAAAGCTTAGCCAGAATGAGTGTGAAGTTAAATTCTTGGGTCAAGTACCAGGAAGAACTGCGTTAAACAACTGGTGTGGAATGGAGCCAAGGACACGGCGGCAGTGCACTGTACTGTCCACCTGCCAGGCCATTTCTGCAGGGCTATGGAGATCAAACACGAATTGGCATGCTTGATTCCAGGGAAGGAAAGCAGCTATGTTAATATCACTCCCTTGCTGACTGAACTACAGAGCAGTACTCAAGGGACACAAACAAGGGAAAGAGCTACAAAAGTCACTAAAAATGAAACAAAAGGGTTAAAGAGGGAAAGGATTCAGCACCTATGAAAAAAGGTAATGGGAAATGGTCTTTGGAGCTGATGGCACTCAGCTTTTGGCAAAACCAAAAATTATTCCAAAAATATTAAAATAAAATAGAATGGCTGCTATTAACAAGCAGCTTCTAAAAGAGGTCATGCACATTGTAAGGTAACACCATTAATTCCCTACACAGCACTATTGTTATTGGCCAATACAAATTTCCTATCCTCCACAATTGGACACTTGCACTCAACTGGTCCCTCCTCCTCCTCCTATTGGCAGGGATGAGACCTCTCTAGTCTCCCCACTGCTCTGAAGACTAAGATCATGCCTCTGGTATCATGGCACAAGTGTCCCCTCCATCCCCCCCCAGCTCTGGTGCTCAGTCCTTCCATGACACCCTTGTCCAGTTCTTGCATCACAAATACATAGGGGCCCTTAGGATCATAGGTCTGCCACAGCAGTGCCTGTCCTCAGATACATTTCTGGGATGCTCCCTACCTCTAATACAAATCTAGTCAGCCCCGCTCCCTGCACCCAAGTCAGCCCTGTATTACTACCCAATTAAAAAGGTATTCCCAGCTCTCACTATACAGTGCTCTCAGGAACTTCCCTTCACTTCATCTTTCCACAAGCTCTCAAAGGAAACATTTATAGGATCTCCTTGATAAAAAAAAGGGGGGGGATTCATTCAAACCCCAAGTCTCCCTGCTTCCCAACATTTCTACGCAGAAATCATTTAAAATGTACTTAAACAGGCTGCTGTAGACCTCACTTCTCCCTCTACCAACACTACCTCCACCCTGGCTCACCTGATCCCTCCAGCTCCGCTTCACAGGACTCCTCTCTGGGCGCTCCGTTCTCCACCTCGGCCAATGTGTCCATCCTCCGCAAGGGTCTCCCAGCCCGGGAAGAACTCCTCTTGGCTCCCCAGATTCGCTCGTAGAGTAAGCTGGCACATCCTCACAGGTCTACCAGCAACCTCTCCTTGGAGCTCATTTCCCCTAAACAGCTTCCCCAACCGTCGGTACCAACCCTAGCACGACTCTCAGTTGAAAAATAGACCCTTCCAAGCTCTTTCCACCTCAGAGTTTCCAGAGGAACAATTCACTTGAACAGAAGGCTGAGGATGGTGGAGTATAGCCCACCTCATGCTCTCATTCATAACTTTGGTTTGTCTTTGTATTTGGCAAATACTGGTGCAGTGTTTCTTAAAGTAACATGACTCATAATAGGCAGCCAAAGGCCCTTTAAAATAAAAGACAGCTCCTCACCCTCTGGTGGGCAGGGCATACATACAGTGATCCTGAATGTTCTGTGCACACTGGACACACAAGATCATTTCTCAGTCTCTTTGTTTTATGTTTAAACCCTACCTAGAAAAGTAGAAATAAAGATTGAAGAAAAAAGTTTGGAGGAGCTATGTCTGGGTTTTAAAATACAAGGTTTATAAAGTGAAGAGTTGTGTTCATGTGAGATCCCTTGAAGAGCTTCAAACTCTTCTGGCAGTGGCAGCATCATGTCAAATTAACAGGAAGTAACATGGAAAGAAGCGAAGCACATGACAAAACTGGTCCAGTGGCATTTCACACATGATTAAAAGCTCCATCACATACAACACATAAGGTTAAGTGTCCTTGAAAACCTTGACCCCTGCTGAGCCACTGGAGATCAAGTTATTCTGAATGGAGAAAAGGGAGCTATTAGTCAATTACATAACCACTTCTCACAAGACTATTCATAAGCAAATCACTAGTATCTACCAAAAAGGTAGCTCATCTTTCACTCTGACTGGGAATGCATACTTATCAGAACAAGAAGAAGGGGTTACAGAGCAAAATGGCTTCTAACTCTTGAGAAAACAGTATAGACACCATTCTCAAGACATTAATTGAGCTGGCAACTGATACCCTCCAAAAAGGTACAGCCAGAGGAAGAGACAACAATCTAAACTATTAATGTACTTATTTTTGATAACACTATCACACATGATTATGGTGGGGGGGATGCAAAAAAACCTGTCCGAACAAATTTTCTTGGTACCTCTAACATGTAGGTACACGCATTAGCCCAAAAGAGGTCCAACTTAAACCACGTAAACATATGGAAGCTCATAAGGTGGAACATATTTGGTCTAAATATTAGACGTCTAACACAAATCTCTGAATGTCCTGGGTGTTTGGGTTAAAGTCAGGTGAACTCATAATATAGTAGTTAAGCCAGTTCTCTTGATTAGTTTCTCTACTTTTTTTTAAATCCAGATAATTGTTTTACTGTTTGTATGCCTCTTAGGCCAAACCGTCTAAAGGGTAGATAGCTCATATGCACATCAAAATCATGCACCGTTGTGTCAGAAACAGTACTGAAAGCTCAGCAAGTGCAGAGATTAAAATGTTTTTCCCTTAATGCACATGCATCATTGTTAAAAATGAAGCTTTATAAGCTTATATAAATTAATCAAGCTACTTATCTCAGAGAAAGACTAACTACTGTAAACAAATTTTGTCAAACTAGTCTTGAAAAAAGTCACACAGCAAGGCTTAGCGTAATAAAATAAGATTAGGGCCCTAACAAATTCACGGCCATGAAAAACATGTCCCGGACCATGAAATCTGGTCTCCCCCTGTGAAATCTGGTCTTGTTTGCTTTTACCCTATACTATACAGATTTCACAGGGGAGAGCAGTGTTTCTTAAACTGGGGGTCTTGACCCAAAAGGGAGTTGCAGGAGGGTCACAGTATTGCCACCCTGACGTCTGTGCTGCCTTCAGAACTAGGCAGCCGGAGAGCAGCAGCTGTTGGCCAGGCACCCAGCTCTGAAGACAGTGTCCCGCCAGCAGCAGTGCAGAAATAAGGGTGGCAATTCCATCACAACCTTACTTCTGTGCTGCTGCCTTCAGAGCTGGGCGGCTGAAGAGTGGCAGCTGCTGACTGTGGGCCCAACTCTGCAGGCAGCAGCCCAGAAGTAAAGGTAGCAGTACCACAACCCCCACCACAACAACATTGCAAATCCCCTCCACACACACACACACACAACTCCTTTTCGGGTCAGGACCCCTACAATTACAACACCATGAAATTTCAGATTTAAATAGCTGAAGTCATGAAATTTATGATTTTTGAAATCCTATGTCTGTGAAATTGACCAAAATAGACAGTGAATTTAGTAGGGCCCTACATATGATAAAAAGAGCTTAGCAGTCATTAAACTGTTCTGAACACTAATTATGGGACATTTATTCCACATTGAGTGTTATTAGTTATTGGCCACTTCCTTTCTCCAATTTCTGCAGTCCTCCTTCTCTCCAAGACACACTGCCAACATGAAGTGCACAATTAAACTCATTAATAACTTTAAAATAATATATAGTTCTTGCTATGTTGACAAAGTTGCACTCTTACCCACGCATAGACGGACTTAGCACTAGCTCTTTTGAACTATGCTGTCATTTTTTTCCACCAAAATAATCAATATAACTGGTGTGCAGAGGTGTATTACCTAGCACCTTCCATAATTAAATTTGCAGCATGATGTTGCCTTTGATTGTATGCATATTTAAGCACACACACCATTACTGCAGTAGTAGAGTCCCAATCTTCCAAAGAGGACTCCTACTTCCAAACAGACTTAACTTTTCAGAAAAACTAAACTTTGAGCTCAGTTTTTCAGTTTCTCAGCTCAATTTTTTAAGTTGGGTTTACGTAAGCTTTCACCTTTTTAGTTACCTGATCAGGAAAAGATGTTTTCCACATTTTTAGAAAGTTACTTTGTTGTCACACACATACACAAAGTTACTGATGTCATAAGTTACATAACTTCTGAGATTCCTGACTGGTAATTTAAATTCTCAGGCATGTTATAACAACATATTTTGTTTTGTATTGAATCTCAAATCTTTGGATTGTCAAAACAATGCATCTGGCTAAAGCATGGTTATGTGGACCATGAATAATTCTGCACTGCTGCAGACAAGTCAATAGGAAGCAGGGCTACTGACCAATCAAATTAGCTGACACAGTGTCAAGCAATAGTTTTAAGTAGCCCACAGAACATAAGCTACTTTTTAAAATGTCAACCCTTTCCCTCCCCAAAAAAGAATTTACTACTATTTTAAAATAACAGAAATACATTTCTTGCTAAGCTGATGACATGAGAACTGAAACAGAACATTTCATTTACAGTGTATAAGGGAAATTTGCACCTCTTGGGTTAAAGAATAAGCATCAGTGGGCATTAAGGCCTCAGCATGCAGCTTCAGACATTACCTCCCACATCTGGACACCTTTGGAAACTGTGGGGCAATAGCTCTCTACTAAAAGCCTAACTATACATCCAAATTGATTGGAGGTGCAAGACTTGTGAAGAGAAGCCCAGGTTGGAATTCATTTTTTACTGAGAAGAAACAACATACTCCTGAGAAAGAGTATCAGACAGAACCATGTCTGTATGTGTACAAACATGCATGTTGTAGCTGTGTTGGTCCAAGACATTAGAGAGACAAGGTGGTGACGTTAAAAAAAAAACCACAAACATATTACCCCACCCAGTTTGTCTCCGTGTACAAATATAATGCTTGATAATTGTGGTGTTGCACTATATTAATTTCATAAGCTTGATGATAGCCATGCTGTGTTACACTCAAGGAGGATGGAAGGGAGCAGAGAGGCTCTACCCATATCCTCTGTGAATCCTGCTTGTTAGGCAAAAGCAGGTGACATCACTATGGGACATTCTTTCATTCAAGGGACCGAGGAAAGACGGAGAGCACTCCTTTGACAGCTGCTCAGAACCAAAAATGTAATTAAAGCTTTCACTTTGTGAAATACTCTTTCGTTCCAGGTTTAATTGTAAATAAGTAATGCATTGACCCCAGGCATTACAACTATCCAGCAAGTAACCCAGACCAGCAACAGTACAATGCAATGGCCAGCATGGAAACGTTAGCTTTTTTTTTTTTTCTTTAAATAAAAACAAGAGTCTCCTTCTTTTAAGGGTTTGTAAAATGAAAAAAATCACTTTGGAGCAGAAGCTGTTCAGTATCATCAGAGCAGGGAGAGATGCTTTCAGATGGCTTCCCATTGTATCCAGAATTTTCTATTGTCATTCTAACATCCCCAAGAATCATCCCTCATTCCCTACCATTGCACTTCCTTGTTTCAACACCTTTTTTTCCACCTAGAAAGGAACCCTGCAAGTCTTGTGAATACATGTCAGAAGCACAAAAAAGTGAACCAGGAAGGTGAAAAAAGTCATCCTTTAATATGAGGAAAGCCATCCTAATCCAGAATCTGGTACTTATGTATACATACATATACACCGGACCCTCGCTAGAACGCGGGATTTGAGATCCATGTGTGGTACCGCGTTAAAATGAATTTGAATTAAAGTAATTAAATTTGGGATCCATGGCCGCGACTGCATTATATGCGAATTCACACTATATAGACATGCGTTCTAGCGAGGGTCTGGTGTGTGTGTCTAGAGAGAGAGAGAGAGACACAGACAGACAGACAGAGACAGATAGATATAGATATAGATATATATAAAGTTACATTTTGACCTGTGTTTCATAGGTATGATGTACTACAATAGCTTGGGATTACAAAAATAGTAACATTTGTCAGTGATGCAAGGTCTCATGAGAAGTCTATTTGTATAGAATTTTTTCCAGAGTGCAATCACCTCATGGTTAAGACTGACTGCCCAATAAAAAGATTTAACAGGTAACCTCTATTGGGAACAAACATTGCCTACTGTGCATACAGATTTTGCTCCTGAAGGAGTTCAGACAGTTTAGGTGTTTTCTGTCACTCACACATGGCTAGAGCACAGGTAGTACATGTGCTTAACCTCTGAAGTACCAAATCTGTGACTGATGCCATCAATCTTGAAGGCGGCAAGGGTATAGACTAGTATTTAGATGACTCAATAGGTATTTTCAGTCCATACTACCTATGATTATGGCATCAAACAATTTAAATAAAAAGAATAAGTGAGCACCAGTCTGATAAAGGCCTTTTGATAACCCCACCCCAGCTCCCTAATACCAGAAGCACTGAAAAAACTCTCTCACCTGAACTATAATCTTTTAGGCGCAAGTCTTTCACAGGTGTCCCATCAGGCGCTCGAAAAGCATTGAGAATCTAGAGAGACAAACCAAGAGTCCACATCAGTTCCACAGTACACACCAAACCAAGGCTACTTTAGCAAGGCAAGATAGAGAGAGGAAGTAGAGTACAGTAAAAGCTAACACTCTCATAAGACTTCTGTCGGTTTTGGATGCCCAACTCCATTACAAAGTGACATCTTCCCACAGAGTCTCCTTATCATCTGAGAACTGCCTTTTAAAGAGAAACACTGTCGTTACAGAATTCAGGTGCACGGAGCTCAGTTATTTAGGTTTTAATGACTTCTCCATTCAGAGTGTTTTCTTCTTAATGTGTTGCAATCACTTCTCATTTATTACTATTAAAATCACTGATCGATAGTTACCTTTGAGATTGTTTGGGCCTTTATTTCCTCTAACATCCCGCTATCTCAGGACACACTAAGTTCCTCACATGAGTTCTCAGGCACAATTCTCAAGTAGTCTGATAATCATAACCGAACTAAAGAGCACTACATTGCAAGAGGCTCACAGTCTGGAACTGCCATAGATACACCCTGGGGCTGACTATTGGAGCTCTGTGGAAGTAACTTTTTCTACCACCTCACAGAGGAAGGCTAGCAACCAGTGTTGGCTTTTTGACTAAGCTCAAGTGTAGTATGAGATGTTTTTTCTATCTCTACAGGATACTATTTTAGCACCTCCCAGCTATTGCCCATTGAGCTCACTTGCATACTAACTCCCTTTCTGGCTACAAGATGAATAAAGATGCGGTAATACAAGAATATAAGGCAGCCTGAAAGAAAGGGAAGTGAAAAGCGCAAGAGTGTCACCTCTACATTACTCGCAGTCAAAATCTCAACAACAAGAAAAAACTAGCACTGTGGTCACGCCTAAAACTTTGGATTTCCATGTGGAAAAAATCATGAGCTGGTGTAAATCGCACTCTGCCCACCTCTTGGACACAAAAGGCCTGAAAATACATTTTAGATTGGCAATTACTTATATTTTTTATTTAAAAAGAAACAAAAGTTGCTCTTCTTCTCTAATTAAAAATCTCTTCAGTTCTTCAGACCATGCTGGGAACTGCTTACAACATTTGGGATATTACATATTTTTGCTACAGATTTTGATAAACTTTGGAGGAATTTTAAAAAACCCACTTACGTCATCCTTTGTGGCAGTTTCAGGCACTCCTCCTAGCCGAATGAGCTTGCTTGGTTTCACATCTTTGGGGCAGGTCCTGTAATCTTGGTCCTTGAGTTCAGAATCAAGACAGTTTTACGATTGAGGCACAGTTGTCCGCAAGACACAAAACAGTAACAAAATAAAGCAGGGCACTATTCATAACCAGAATAGCTCCAACAGCCCTTTACAACAACAATATGTTTTAGGGATGGACAGCCATGTTGGCTGGTTGTGGCCTTTCAAACTTGGAGCTATTTCAAATGCATTTAGATTCCATAAAGAAATTTCAGTCTAGTCCCAGTAAATACTTGTCTACATGCTATATCATTCAGAGTAACCCTCGGTCACGACTAAGAAGTGGCCAAACTCCTGGAAAAATCATGGGCTCTAAAAGATTTTAAAGAAAAGTGAGACAAGCCAACATACAGTTTTGTTGTGCTCCTAAAAGCAGGAGATATTTGGAATTTTTAAAAAATAGCTTAAATTGTTTATTTGGATATTACTTTGGACTAAATTAAATGTGTGGTGTAGAGGGAATGAGTGGGGGTAGAAAATTAGAGGATGAGGAGGCATTCAGGGAAGGTAGGTATACAGGGATAAGACTGCTACCCCTAGGATATGGATGGAAATCTCCTTCACTGTCCCTCCCCTCCTTTTTTTTCATACTTTAAATAAAAAAGGATCTGTTTTGGCTCATTCAGAGTTTTTACAAAACCACATACCTGAAGATCCTGTCTAGAATCTTTGCTGGGTTTTCCTTCTGTAAAGGACTTGCCGTGCTCATAATCAAACAGCTGACTCCCTGGCAGCCGATGATCTACATCTCTGTATTCAATGTTTCTGTAATCAGTATCTTGTCTTCCGAGGAAATCCAGACCACCTTCGCCCTTTAGCACAAGACTAGAATCTGATCTTTGATGTTCAGTACCAGAAAGCTGCTGCTCGTTTGCAAAGGTCTGTGGTGGCTCATCTTGGTCTTGAAGAGGCCCACGGCTATTCTGGAAATCTAGTGAAGACTCAATTTCAAGACCCATTCCAAGGGACTCTTCTCCTCTCACTCTCGGCTCTGAATGTTGAAACTCTCCTTTCTGGACGCCAAACGGAGATCTGTCTAGCATAAGATCACATGTGGACTCTTCTCTCTTGTTTGTGCTTAAGGTAGATCGCTCTCTGTCTGTTAAAGGTACAGTAGACTGACTGCGCCTAAAATCTATAAGATTCTGATCCACAGGGGGAATCTCCCTATCTGTAAAGTCCATAGTAGGAGCAATGTCTCTGCCCCTAAAATCCTGATCAGATCGAGACTTGTGCCTATTTCTGAAATCTGAAGGTGGTGTCTCCCTATCCCTAAAGTCCAGATCAGAGGTACTCATGCCCCTGAAGTCCATGTCAGGTACATCCCTGTTTCTAAAATCTGAATAGGAATGCTCTCTACCCCGATAGGGTAACTCAGGCATGTCCCTTGCCCTAAAGTCTGAATGGGCTCCATCTCTACCTCTAAAGTCCAGATCAAATGAACCCCTGCTCCTGAAGTCTGATGGGAGGTCCTCTCTGCCCCTATAGTCCATGGTATGAGCTTCCCTGTCCCTATAGCTCATACGGCTTGCCTCCCTATTTCTATAATCCATAGAAGAAACATCCCCACCCCTAAAGTCCATAGACAGCCCCTCCCTATCTTGGAAGTCTCCAGAATACATCTCCCTGCCCCTAAACTCAGAAGAGGGTGGTTCCCGGCCCCTAAATTCTGAAGAGGGTGGTTCCCGGCCCCTGAAGTCCAACTGTGAGTCATCTCTGTTCTGAAAGTCAGAAGGTGGGAAGTCTCTGCTCCTGAAATCATGATGACCCTCCCCACCTCTGAAATCACTCCGAGGTCCATCTCTAGCTCCATAGGTGAAAGAAGCTTCCTCTCTGTTGGCAAACTGAGGATTGAGAAGGCCTGAGAATGCCTGGATATCAAAAGGAAGTGATTCTCTGCCAGAGAAGTTGCCAGAGTGTCTTTCTTGAGCAAGACTATCAAGGGAAGAAGGGTATTCCCTGTTCCACCCGGGAGCAAACCTTTCTTCTTGGCTCCCACTGTAGAAATAAAGACAGTATTATTCATAACATGCTTAGAGTCTGAACTCTACACAGAAGCACATTCTTCTCTAAGCTCTAAGAGCCACAGAAGGCATTGACGTTTGGCAGTTTAAGATGAGGCAGCATACGACAGATGTGAAATAGTAAACTTGCATGCTCCCATTTCACCACAATTTCTAGAAGCACTCAACAGGGAAAACCTGCAATATTAATGGGTTAATGATGATAGCAATCCACATAGCCCTGCACTATATGCAGCTAGGGAGCCAGATAAGGCTCCCTGAAGTGGTGTATTTGCTTGAGCATCACTAACCCCATTCTGGAGGGATCCATTTTTGCTTTGGTTCTCTTAGCACAGATACAAATGGTTAACTTACTAAATGGTCATGAGGTGGAGGTTACCTAGTCATCTCCATTAGTATGCTATGCAATAGTTTGTCCTCTTTGCTAGGGCCTGATATTGCAAGACGCTGAGCACTCTCAATTCATGCTGACTTCAGTAAGAGTTTGGGAGTGCTCAGAGGTTCCTAGGAAAAGGTCAAGTGTTCAAAAGTGTGTAGCTTGCTTGTGTCATATTAGTTTCCCAGCAACGGCACCTAATTTACGTTGCTAAAGCCATGGGCTCTAATTCTCTATGCACAGTGAGACTCAGAAAGAGGTTTTTTTCTCAAGAGGTAGGTTTCAGAGTGGTAGTCGTGTTAGTCTCCATTATCAGCAAAAACAATGAGGAGTCCTTGTGGCACCATAGAGACTAACAAATTTATTTGGGCATAAGCTATTGTGGGCTAAAACCCACTTCATAGAATATCAGGGTTGGAAGGGACCTGAGGAGCTCATCTAGTCCAACCCACTGCTCAAAGTAGGACCAATCCTCAACTAAATCATCCCAGCCAGGGCTTTGTCAAGCCTGACCTTAAAAACTTCTAAGGAAGGAGATTATACCACCTCCCCAGGTAATGCATTCCAGTGTTTCACCACCCTCCTAGTGAAAAAGTTTTTCCTAATATCCAACCTAAACCTCCCCCAGTGCATTAAGACCATTACTCCTCATTCTGTCATCTGCTACACTGAGAACAGTCTAGATCCATCCTCTTTGGAACCCCCTTTCAGGTAGTTGAAAGCAGCTATCAAATCCCCCCTCATTCTTCTCTTCTAAACAATCCCAGTTCCCTCAGCCTCTCCTCATAAGTCATGTGTTCCAGTACCCGAATCATTTTTGTTGCCCTCCGCTGGACGTTTTCCAATTTTTCCACATCCTTCTTGTAGTGTGGGGCCCAAAACTGGACACAATACTCCAGATGAGGCCTCATCAATGTTGAATAGAGGGGAACGATCACGTCCCTCGATCTGCTGGCAATGCCCCTACTTATACATCCCAAAATGCCATTGGCCTTCTTGGCAACAACAGCACATTGTTGACTCATATCCAGCTTTTCGTCCACTGTAACCCCTCGGTCTGTCCTTTTCTGCAGAACTTCTGCTGAGCCATTTGGTCCCTAGTCTGTAGCGGTGCATGGGATTCTTCAGTCCTAAGTGCAGGACTCTGCACTTGTCCTTGTTGAACCTCAGATTTCTATTGGCCCAATCCTCTAATTTGTCTAGGATCCCCTGTAGCCTATCCCTACCCACCAGCGTATCTACCTCTCCTCCCAGTTTAGTGTCATCTGCAAACTTGCTGAGGGTGCAATCCACAGCATCCTCCAGATCTTTAATGAAGATATTGAACATAATGAAGATATTCATCAGATGCATGGAGTGAAAAATACTGTAAATGGTATAAATATTACAGCACATGAAAAGATGGGAGTTGCCTTATTAAGTGGGGGGTCAGTGCTAACAAGGCCAATTCAATTAATGTGGAAGTGACCTATTCTCAACAGATGACAAGAAGGGGTGAATATCATGAGAGGGAAAATTACTTTTGTAGTGACCCATCCACTCCCAGTCTTTATTCAGGCTGAATTTGATGATGTCCAGTTTGTAAATTAATTCCAGATCTGCAGTTTCTCATTGAAGTCCGTTTTTGATGTTTTTTTGTAGAAGAATTGTCACTTTTAAGTCTGTTATTGAGTGTCCAGGGAGATTGAAGTGCTCTCCTACTGGGAGTAGATGACTCACTACAAAAAGTAATTTTCCCTCTGCTAATGACAGGTTTCAGAGTAGCAGCCGTTTTAGTCTGTATCCGCAAAAAGAAAAGGAGGACTTGTGGCACCTTAGAGACTAAAATTTATTTGAGCATAAGCTTTCGTGAGCTACAGTTCACTTCATTGGATGCATTCGATGCATCTGATGAAGTGAGCTGTAGCTCACAAAAGCTTATGCTCAAATAAATTTATTAGTCTCTAAAGTGTCACAAGGACTCCTCATTTTTTCCTCAAGAGGTAGTTTCATAACATAAGTATGGCCATACTTGGTCAGACCAAAGGTCCATCCAGCCCAGTATCCAGTCTGCCGACAATGGCCAATGCCAGGTGCCCCAGAGGGAGTGAACCTAACAGGTAATGACCAAATGATTTCTCTCTTGCCATCCATCTCCACCCTCTGACAGAGGCTAGAGACACCATTACTTACCCATCCTGGCTAATAGCCGTTTATGGACTTAACCTCCATGAATTTATCTAGTTCTCTTTTAAACCCTCTGGTCCTAGCCTTCACAACCTCTTCAGGCAAGGAGTTCCACAGATTGACTGTGCGGTGTGTAAAGAAGAACTTCCTTTTATTTTTTTTAAACCTGATACCCATTAATTTCATTTGGTGGCCCATAGTTCTTATATTATGGGAACAAGTAAATAACAACATTTCCTTATTCACTTTCTCCACACCACTCATGATTTTATTTACCTCTATCATATCCCCCCTTAATCTCCTCTTTTCCAAGCTGAAACGTCCTAGCCTCTTTACTCTCTCCTCATATGGGACCCATTCCAAACCCCTAATCATTTTAGATGCCCTTCTCTGAACCTTTTCTAATGCCAGTGTATCCTTTTTGAGATGAGGAGACCACATTTGTATGCAGTAATCAAGATGTGGGCATACCATGGATTTATATAAGGGCAATAAGATATTCTCCGTCTTATTCTCTATTCCTTTTTTAATGATTCCTAATATCCTGTTTGCTTTTTTGACTGACGCTGCACACTACATGGACGTCTTCAGAGAACTATCCACAATGACTCCAAGATCTCTTTCCTGAAGCTACAGCTAAATTACCAATAGGTTTTATGGGGATGGAGCAATCTGTCTCATTTTAGCCAAGTCTGACTCTCCCGCATTTTTAAAAAACTTAAAATGTAAACAGAAATATAGCAAGAATCCTGAAAGAATAATCCCAAATCCTGATAAATCAGTAGACACCTCCTCTTTGGCAATCTCAGCAAATCGAGTTCATCTTAAAGTTCACAGTGATAGAAGCATTCACCCATGGACATGTGAGATGACATATTTGAATTTAGTCAAATTATCTATGGATATATTGACAGCAGTAATGCAAAACAATGATTATAACTTGGATCAAGGGGAAATAAATAATTCTCCAGCACTTGAAATAATTATGCTAGTTCATTTTCAACTGGAAAAAAAAACCATCAGGAAAGCATCATCATCTAGAACCAGCCAGAACAGTATTAGTTAGAGGGTAAAATAAAATCACATACAGCTACTCATATATAAAGCATATAAGAAGAGAAATGACTTCTTGGCAATCTCCACTTGTTACTGACTCAAACAGCAGAAGTATTCTCATTACCTCAGAACCCTGTGGGGTAAATTTCTGTTGTGAGGAAGTACACTCAGCAGATTCATTCAGGCTGGACAAATAAGTGAGTTAACAAGGATAATGAAAGAACTAAGTACTAGTGATTAAACAGTGAAATAGCCTAGCTCCTGATACCTCTCTTTTTGTAACCCCAATTTCCCGATATCAACATAGGGTCTAAATGACAGCCAGAGGAATGCAAGCAAGGGAAACATTCCATTGTGTTGGTACTTCTTGTTTGAGTGTAAGGACTGTTAGAATGACATTCACAAGTGTCTGACTATTGTACATTCTGAGCTGTACTCCCTTAGATTTCTCTCTCAATAGCGTGGAAGTAGCCTAAACATTCACTACAAACAAGTGACCTTAAAGGCCATGAAGTTGCAGATATGTTTGAAACAAAGAAATGTTGAAACCAAGATCCAACAGGATCCACATGATAATCGTTAAAAATGTCTTAACAGCTTCTAGAGTCGAAGTTAGGAGTGTATCAATACCTTAGCTAACAATGACTACATTAAATTTAAGTGTATGTTCAGCAAAGGTGCAAGGAGGAGAAGCAGAAATGCTAGAAGCAGCTATCTTTGCAGAAGAAATAACTAGCAGGAATTTATAGGAAGCTGGAACATTTCGTGTGGTAGAAAACAGGCAATTTGAGACACTCAGAGTAGCTCCACAGCGGTCATATAGCTCACCCAAAAACAGTTTCACAATAGCAAGATGTCCAGTGAGTAAGGACAAAGAGTAAACAGAGAAAAGAGCTCCATAGCCCCTGTTACTTTCAACATTTCATGTAAGAAGAGCCTTGAAATATAAACTCCAAATCCAAATGCTTACCGGAAAGGGCCCATTCTATTGGCCGGCCGAGGGTCTCCCCACATCTTTCCCTATCCGGTGGACTTCCAAAGATGGATAAATTCCTTCCACAAACAATGACAGACAGCAGAACCTGTGGTGGAAATAGCATGACAATAAGCCTGTAGACATCTATGAAAAATATCACCTGATCAGTTTAAACAAAGTTTTGTATATCTGAGATTCAGAAATATAAGCAACATGCTGCAGTGCAAGAACACAGGAATGCAACAATTAAACTCCTTTTACTAAGTTTATACGTCCCAAACTATTCAACTTTTTTTTTTTAATCAGATTGTCAGAATGGCAGGGGATAGTAATTTAAGATTTGTTTGTCATTTATACCACACTTCCCACCTACTGTGTATTCTAATTTACCATTCACACTCCAATTAGAAAGGAGAAAACACTCAAAAGAAAACACTACAAATCAATAGAGCTGTAATTTTAAAAAAAAAAAAAAATCAATGTACAACATTAATTTTTAACCCAGGCACAATTTCTGCCAGAAGCTCTTGGCTGGCTAAGTTTGGAAACATTTCAATTCAAATGGTCTATCACGGTGGTTCCCAAACTAGGGGCGCCACTTGTTCAGGGAAAGCCCCTAGGGGGGCCGGACCGGTTTATTTACCTGCCGCAACCACAGGTTCGGCCGATCATAGCTCCCATTGGCCGCGGTTTGCCACACCAGGCCAATGGGGGCTGCGGGAAGGGCGGCCAGCACATCCTTTGGCCCGCACCACTTCCCACATCCCCCATTGGCCGAGAACGGCGAACCGCGGCCAGTCAAACCTGCAGACGCGGCAGGTAAACAAATCAGCCCGGCCCGCCAGGGGCTTTCCCTGAATAAGTGGAGCCCGTAGTTTGGGAACCACTGGCCTATCATGTTTATTGTGCTACCTAGAGCCTACTTGGATTAGAAACAAACATCTACTTGTGCTACCTACTTGCATTAGAAACAAACAACTTGCTCACAATTGGTTATATAGGCACCACAATAGTGCACAGTTCTAATCGGGATGGATATATCAGATCACAGGGTAACCTCATTTGGATCTCTTTCCAGAGGCTACAAGAACATCCACAGCAAGTCTAGCCCCCTACTATGTTTCATTCCCACTTTAAGATTCTTCTTTTGGTCTGATTATCATTATAACCATGGGATGCATTCATTGTGCTAGAAGAAAAGCCTCTGACAAAAAAACTTGTAGGACTTGTGGAGAAGACCAGAAGAGGCCCTGAATTAAGCACCACCACATAGATAGCATCTTCCTCATCCCTGACAACAAGACTAGTCTATAAATGCACAGCAGTCTTTTTTGGACAAATGGGCTGCTAAAAGCAGGAAGCCATGGCCTGGAAAAAGGGGAACATGACTACAGAGGATGTATTGCAGGCTCCTGATCAACCACAGGAAAACACAGAACCCTTCAGTGTAAGTGAAGAGTGTTCCACTTTGGATGGCTCATCATGAAAGTTTTCAAAGTGGGAAAGATCAGGAAGGGGAAGAGTTAAAGGAAATTGAGAGTGCATATGATAATTAGTTTTGAAAAAATAGAAAAGTCCAATGGTCGGTCTTTGGAGTTATCACAAAAGTTGGTACTAGCGGGCAGAGAGTAGGTTGTCTCTCACAGCTGACATACTTGCAGTATTGCATAACAAGTAGGGGCAGACAGAAGAGGGCACTACAGAAATGGAACTGGAGAGGTTCCAAAGAGCAGTAGTGGTACTGCTTAAAATTCCCATAGGGCTGTCTTTAGTGTTCCAGCACTATATAGACAACTAGCAGAACAGAGCACAGCACCTGGTGAAGGACAAAGGTGATACTGGATGTGGGATTATTTCAACCCTGAAACAGATGGATAATTTGTCCAATATATCAGAAGTTTGCTAGCTATGGCTTTGACCTTAAACAGCTGGGTATCACATGTATGAAAAAATATTTCAAGGATATACATGAGGTGGGAGTGATATAAGTGATATAAGCAACCAGAGTTAGCTGGAGAATTGCTCGTCAGCACTGCACAACGTTGTCAAGGCAAGCACATTCAGGGCAATGGACGCAGACAACAATCACTCCCACGGCCACCTAGGATGGAACAGCAGACACAGAAGTTTAAGAAAGGTCAAAAATACATCTGAAGAAGCCCTTACTGATTTCTGCCTCTGAAAAGATGCTTCGCCCACGTGGAAGATGAGGATGTCCAGAAGTTGCTGGCTACTGTCAAATCCAGAACATCCAGGTCCAAGTAGTTTCCCCTCCCAAACGAAAAAAGGCTATGGCAGAACTTTGTTGAGCAGCAAAGGATGCAAAACAGCTGGCAACAGACAGCTCCAAGGGGCAGGGGGAGGGGTGCATCAGATTACAGGCCCATTAATGCACACCAGGTCAGCCTTAGCAAACTGATTTGCCAGCATAAGAAACACGGCATGTGTCATTTTGAGAAGCAGCATGCTGTCAGCAATGTATTGGAGGAAATGCATGCTGTAATACAAGCGTGGCTGCTCTCCCACAGCTTTCATGGCCTCTGACACAGGACAAAGCATGAAGCAGCAGCCCATGTCAGCTGTTTCACATTCATATCCTGCTTCATGCTCCCTCAACCAAGCAGCACTGGAGCTTCTCTGAGGAAAGTGAGCAAATGCTGACCTGGTAATTATATGGCCTCCATCACAACACTATTTGAGATCATCAATGATTAACGAATGAACAATCATCAACATTAATGAATTTATCCTAATACCCCTGTAATTTACATACAGAAAACTGAAGTGTAGAGAAACTATGTGACTGTGCCAAGATCACACATGAAATCTGACTGAGCCAGGAACTGAACCCTGATCTCTTAAGGCCTAGTCTAGTACCCTAATCACACAGCCACCTCCTTTCTCCTCCTCTTTTTTGCCTGCACGCACTTCAGCTGGTCTTCCACTACATGTAATGTTCTCCAAGAGATTCAGACGACGCTGACTCTCATGCCATCAGAAGCCAGAGATGGTGACACAACCAAACTGCATGCTCCATACGTTGCATCAGCTCAATAAGCACTGTGCTGCCCTCTGGGCTATACAATGCATTGTGCTGCACAGCTTACAGACCCAGAAAGACAGTAACCTGTATTTCATTTGGTCAGATTGACCTCTCGAAAGGACTATGTGGCATCTAGAGACCGAGGCTTAACTAGCATTAGCTGGGTCATTGGGCTGATCTGCCTACTAACAAAAAGTTCTGTGGTCAAGTTATACAGCCAGTAAAATGACAACATAACTACAGCACAGGCCAAAAACACACTGTGCAAACTCAGAGGTAACTACCACCTCAGAAACAAGAGCACATAGTGACATATGTGAACTGCAGATTAAAAAATACCCTGGTTACCTTCCTCCTGTTGAGGCAGACACCCTACCAAAAGCAAAAATTAAAACATGGACCAAGTACATTCAAGGGGACCCCATCCTAAACTCTTGGAGCAGCATCCCACTCAGACAAAAGGGCAATAACTGCTGCTCAGATGGGAAGACCAGGCACTGTGGAGCAGCCTGAAGGATTTTGAGTTCATTAACATTTCCCCTGCAAGATTCAAATGAAGCCACCACTTCACAAACAGCAGATGGCTACAGGATACAGTTGTAGTGGCTGCTAATACAGACCCCTTATTAAATTAGCAGCTCAAGAGAAATGCAGGGCAGGAACTCTTCCATGAAGCTGTCCCATTGCCTAGGCTGAACCCATTACAGTGATTACTCCAAATAGCTTTTGGATACAGCAGGAGCTATGGACACTGGCCATTAGACCTCCCTCTACAAAGGCTATGTTGAGGATCTCATCAAAATTATTAAATCCCTGCTTCTGTTTAATTATCAAAAGACTGACCGCATAACTACTAGTAGCAGCTGGGAAAAATAGCCTCAGACAAGGATAACATAAGATGAATAGTAATACGTTCTCCCCGGCATGCCCCATGCAAGAAACTAAAACCTGCCAACTGCCTTATGAAGAAAGCACACTTTCTACCTGGGGACCATTACCAACCAGTTAAACGGATGGAAGATGCTAGATAGCACGAGCATTCCCTACATCCCCCCAATCATCAACTAGTGCAGTGTTGTAAATTTAGTCATTTTCCAACTCCTGTAAATTCGAGAATTCCCACTAATTTCAATTCCTGGGGAAAACATTATGATATTACCCTCAATGCTTTAGGGAGTGGCCGCTGGTGTAATAATCCTGACCCTGCTAAAACTGTGATACAGCAGCATAGAATACTGCCCTGGAGGGAGAGAGAGCCAATGAGAGAGCAGCTCAGCTGGGGAAGGGGCTCAGAATTAACCTGAAGGGCAGCTGAGAGATAAAACAGAGGAAGGAGAAGAATCTACATGCTGAGCTAGCACACAATAAAAGTAGGGAGTGAGGAGGAGGAAAGAAGGAAAATAGAAAAGTTTTCAGATCAGGAGAAGAAGAAAAAAAACAGAACTGGGCATGGAAGCAGAAACTGTTAAAGAAGGGAATTCGAGGGAAATAAAATCTACCGATGCACAGGAGAGCGCGCGTCAAGGGGGAAAAATGAAAAAATGTAAATGGTGAAAATGGGAATTGATCAAGAAGTTGTGTGAGATGAAAACAGATCCTGAAAACATTAAAACGGGAAGGCCACCCTCAAAGGACCTAAAGCACATGAACAGAGAGAATAACTGTTTGAACATCTATTGAAGGAACACAGTCCAAAGGTGCTTAATGGACAAGTGAGGGCCCACTAGGTGAACAAACCCAACTTGTGAATAAACTTGGTGCAAAGAGGTACAATCACAGGAACACAATCTAAGGAGCACTCCAAGCCAAAAAGAAGAAAAGGACAGCAAGAGTGGAGCTGGACTTACAGCCAAGGAGAGGAAAAGTTGATTTTTCTCTGAAGTGACACAGGATATTGTTGAGTAATCGCTTTTGCTCTTGCATTTGTAATTTTGGTTGCACTGGATTACAAATGGAAAGATTAATCTTTATTTTTTGCACAAACTCTGCAAAAGGGTACATCTTCCAGAGCAGGACTGTGGGCAGAGAGCAGCTCTAAGGGTCTATTTACTGTGGATAGCAGCTGGTCCCTGCCAGTATTAAAGGGATCTTGAAATTACAGCCCTGCTGGCTGCTCTCCTTCTTGTCCTGCATTATATACAATGCTGAAGGGAACCATCATTCTCCCAAAAAGAAAAGGAGTACTTGTGGCACCTCAGACACTAACAAATTTATTTGAGCATAAGCTTTCGTGAGCTACAGCTCACTTTATTGAATGCATAGCTCATGAAAGCTTATGCTCAAATAAATGTTAGTGTCTAAGGTGCCACAAGTACTCCTTTTCTTTTTGCGAATGCAGACTAATACGGCTGCTACTCTGAAACCTATCATTCTCCCGAGTGCCTTGGCTCAACTTCCTCACACTAAAAGGGTGCTGATACCAAAAGTCTCATTACCAGTAACTTTAAAAAAAGTCTACACTAAGGGCTCACAGGTATTCTTGCCCTACACCTTTCTATCCCCTCCTATAACTCCTGATGTCATATGAACCTCCCATTTGTTCTCTTTTCCCCCTCCTCCCTCTTCTACAACTCAGTCTTCACTCTCCTCCACAATCTCCAAATGAAATTCTATAACAGTGGCTACCCTACTTTCACTGATAACTATCTTATGTTCACAAGAAGATTGGTGCGAACACGTTAAATCAAAATCCAGTTTCTTGTTTGCAAAAGCTATTTGATAACGTCACTCTAGGAGCAGCAGGAGATGGTGAAATTACTTCCCAATACTCATGCCTCCCCCGCCCCCTCAAAAGCCCTATACTTGATTATCAAACTGCTCCACACATAGCAGTTGGATGTTGCACAGCTCTGTCAGCTTTGGTAGAGTCCAGCTGACATGAAACTGATGAACAGGCACTTGTACTCAAGTTTCCAGTTATACAAGTTTCACTAAAATATGATAGGTAGAACCAAGCACCACCAATCCCTTCTTTTTGAGAGCCTTTATCAACAGAATCCCATGTATTCCACAATTCCACAAGAACTGAATTCACCTACTGCCACAGAACTAAGCACCAGAATCTCAGCTTTCATTTTAAAAAAGCATTTCTAGTCCTTACCATTGTGAAGATAATCTGAAAATATAACTCAAGGGTAACTAGAGGATTATAAAAAGAAAAGGAGTACTTATGGCACCTATACACTTTGTTGCTTCTGTAGAATGAGCCCATTGCACATACCAGGTTCCCCTATTGCCACCCCTCCCCCTCCGCAGGTGTTGTGTACCCCTCATTCCTCCTCCTCCACCATGGCAAGGGTTTCATATGCCTCCCACATTTTCCCCTTGCCACATACCAGGCACACATCCTTCATGTCCCCCTCACACTATACCACGCCAGAGGTTCAGTGTATTCTCACCCACCCCCCATATTCTCCCTGTGCCAAGGTCCCCGTTTCCCCCTTCTCTTCATGCCATGAGAACTGGGGGTGTGCCCCATTCCCTCCTCTCTACCACCTCTTTCATTTCTTTGGTTTCTGTTTGTGAGGGAAGTCTTTTAAGATGTCCACACTTTTAGAAACTATATTGGGAGAATCAGCACAGCCGAGATGGATGAGTATATTATGTTGGAATGTTTTGATGACAGCCAGCAACTAGTTCTATAGACAATTACAGAAGTGATCGAAGCAGCTGGGTCTGCTAACCAGAAGCCAGAGGCTTCATGTGTCCCCCATTTTCTGCTTTCAAAATTTTTACCAAAATCAGAGTTCTGCCTACTGATGCTTAGAACAGTCCCTATGCAGTAGTGTTGTAGCCATGTTGGTCCCAGGATGTCAGAAAGACAAAGTGGGTAAGGTAATATCTTGTATTGGACCAACTTCTGTTGGGAAGAGAGACAAGCTTTCGAGCTACACAGAGAACTTCTTCAGGTCTGGGAAACGTACTCTGAGTGTTGCAGCTAAACACAAGGTAGAACAGATAGCTTAGCATAAATAGTTGGCACATATTCTAAGATTCCTTTCAAGGCAAAGAGGCCTGTTAACACCCATATAGTGATAGGGCAAAAAGGGTGGTTAGTGGGTTACACGTTGTTGTAATAAACCATAAACAGTCCCTGAAACTTTGGAATTGAACTGATAATGGCCTTCAAAATTTATCAGACTGAAAAATGCTGTCAAATTGATTGTCAGACCTCACTTTGCTTAGCCAACCAAAGTACTGATACCCTCTTGAGAACGTACAGAGCATCAAACAATAGCTTTAAGAGATGAGAACATTCCCATTCATCTCAATCAGAGCGGTGTAGACTCTGATTCCTTGGCCATGGCATATATTTATTTGTTTATTTTTTGAGATGCCACAAAATTCTGCATTTTTGCTTCACAATTTCCCATTCTGCTGTAGCCAGGTGCTCATCAATGTATTTTCTGTCTCCCTGACTGCAGTGGCCTTTGGGTCTCTAGTGTTCCCCGCAGGGGAAGTTAAGTGGATTACAGTGAGGACAGGGTCCATGGCAACAGGCAGCAAGAATTTGGAGAGTCAGAGCTGAAGTCCAATGGGACAACCAGAAGCTGGGCTGCCTGGAAAGATAAGCTTCTGAAGCCAGGCCCCTCCATCCTTGGCATACACAGGGACAGAGGGGAGAGGTGGTTCTGAACCAGGCAGACTGCAGGAAATCACAGGAGCCAAGGCTTGTGGAGTGGAGCCAGGCCACCTGGAGAGCACAACAAAAAATCCTATCCTTAAAAATATCAATGAACTTTACACCAATTAGTATTGTCAATTGTGAGCCATAACAGTGCATGTGAAGGGGATAGGGATGCAGGATATTACATAGTAGTAAAAAATATTAATGCTAAGGAATTTAGGGTTGTGTCTAAAAATTTAGTCCAATTATTCCAGAGAGTCCTGATTTATAACTCCTTTAAAAAGAGCAGCTATCACTCCAACTACAATGAACATTCAGGAGGTTCCATCTGAACACAACAATATGGGACTCAAATATAAAAATTATAAACACTATGTTACCTTTATTCTCTTCCCCCCCCCACCTAGAAAGTGCCCCCCAAACTTCCTAGTGGAGACATAGAAAAGGGATCTCTCAAGGGAAGGAGGGGAGGATAGATTACTCTTTTGAGGCCCCAGAAGAGAATGACAAATGGGCCAGTGGAAAAGAGGGAGTCAGTGAATGGACCAATGGCCCTTGACTCTCCCAGTGGATGGGGGAAGGGAGGAAAGGGCAGGACTGATCGCAACCTGTCCAAGGCACTGCTCTTCATGCTCACTCTCCCTCCTTTGCCATTACTGTAAGAATTTCCTCATGTGAAGCAATTACAAAAAAAGCGAATATTTGAGGTGTTGTGATGCTTCTTGGGGGTATCCAGGGTTGTGAGGTACCTCACTACCACCTACTCTTGGTGTGAGGAAGGTTTGGGTCAGCTCCCCAACTCCAGCCACCATGGCAACCAGCCCTGCCCTTTAGCAATCACAGGCCCAGCCGTCATTCTACTATGACACATCTGGGTGAGGAAATTGCATGTAGGGCCATGAATGTAGGGCTGGGGAAGGAGGTTGGGGTGTAGGAGGGAGTGTGGTGTGCAGGAAGGGGCTCAGGGCAAGGGGTTGGGGCAGAGGAAGTGTGGGAGGAAGCTTAGGGCAGGGGTGCAGGGAAGGGGGCAGAGTGCCGGAGGGGGCTCAGGGCAGGGAGTTGAGGTTCAGGAGGGGTGCAGCAGGGGGCTCAAGCAGGGGGTTGGGGTGCGGGCTCCAACCTGGCACCACTTACCTGGAGCGGCTCCGGGGTGGCAGCGGTGCACAGCGGAGCCAGGGCAGGCTCCTTACCTGCCCTGGTCCCATGCCGCTCCCGGAAGCAGCTGGCATCATGTCCCTACGGCCCCTCAGGGAGGGTGGGGGGCAGAGGGCTCCGCGCATTGCCCTCACCTGCAAGTACCTCCCCCAAAGCTCCCATTGGTCCAGACCCCCAGTTTGAGAACCCCTGGACTAGATCATGTTGGTCTCTTCTGACCTTGAAGTCTATGAGGCAAACTGACATAATACATGTCTCACTCAGATTTACAGACTGGCTGTAAAGCACTGCTAGGATATTGGGTGAGATAGATATAAGGTTTTTTTATTAATGAAATCTACGCTCTATAATGCATGTTATGATTTTATTTTACACTAGGGCTGTCAATTAATTGCAGTTAACTCTCACAATTAACTCAAAAAAATTAATCGAGATCTAAGTTTCCTGTAAGCTGCGCAGCAGTGCAGCAGGCTATCAAGGGCCACGCAGGCAGGGAGAGGTGCCCCTCCCCCAGCCCCAGCCCCACCCCGCCCCACCAGAGCTACTGCAGCCAGGATAACAGCCAGGAAGAGGCACCTCTCCCCCGGCCCCGCTGGAGACACCCTCCCCCAGCCCAGCTCCACCTGGCCCGGCCAAGCCAGAGCTCCCATAGCCAAGGAGAGGGAACCAGGAAGAGGCACCTCTCCCCCAACCCCGCTGGAGCTGCCGTGGCGCCCCTCCCCCTCCCCAGACCAACTCTGCTGGAGCTGCCACAACTTGGGATAGGAGCTCCTCCACCGGTCAAGCCACAGCTGCTGCGGTCGTGGAGAAGCGCCTCTCCCCTGGCCCGGCCCCAAGCTGCTGTGGCAAGAGAAGCTCTGTCTCAGCCTTGAGTCCCCTCCCGCATCCCGAACCCCTCATCCCTGGCCCCACCCCAGAGCCCGCACCCCAATCCAGAGCCCGCACCCCCTGTACCCCAACCCTCTGCCCCAGTCCCGAGCCCCCCCCACATTCCAAAGCCCTCAGCTCCATACCACCTCCATATTGGTGCACATTACAAAATTCATTCCCCACATGCACATAAAAAATTAAGAGGGAACGCTGATCACAATTTTAAAAATTAATCACAATTAATCGCAGTTTTAATCACCCTGTTAAACAGAACACCAGTTTAAATTTATTCAATATTTTGGATGTTTTTCTACATTTTCCAACATATTGATTTAAATTACAACACAGAATACAATGTGTACAATACTCACTTTATATTATTTTATTACAAATATTTTCACTGTAAAAATGATAAAAGAAATAGTATTTTTCAATTCACCTCATACAAGTACCATAGGGCAATCTCTATCGTGAAAGTGCAATTTAGAAAGATAGATTTTTTTTGTTACATAACTGCACTCAAAGACAAAACAATGTAAAACTGTAGAGCTTACAAGTCCACTCAGTCCTACTTCTTGTTCTGCCAATCACTGAGAAACAAGTTTGTTTATATTTACAGGAGATAATGCTGCTAACTTCTTTTTTACAATGTCACCAGAAACTGAGAACAGGCATTTGTATGGCACTTCTGTAGCCGGCACTGCAAGGTATTTACATGCCAGACATGCTAAACATTCATATGTTTTGGCCACCATTCCAGAGGACATGCTTCCATGCTGATAACGTTTGTTAAAAAATAATGCATTAATTAAATTTGTGACTAAACTCCTTGTGGGAGAATTGTATGTCTCCTGCTCTGTTTTACACCCGCATTCTGCCATGTAGGGTAATATCAGTCTCGGATTATGACCCAGCATGTTGTCTGTTTTAAGAATACTTTCACTGCAGCTTTGACAAAATGCAAAGAAGATACCAATGTAAGATTTCTAAAGATAGGTACAGCACTCGACCCAAGATTTAAGAATCTGAAGTGCCTTCCAAAATCTGATTGGGACGGGGTGTGGAGCAAGCTTTCAGAAGTCATAAAAGAGCAACACACTGATGCAGAAACTACAGAACCCAAACCACCAAAAAAGATAATCAACCTTCCGCTAACGGCATCTGAGTCAGATGACGAAAATGAACATGCATTGGTCGGCACTGCTTTGGATCGTTATCGAGCAGAACCTGTCATCAGCATGGACACATGTCCTCTGGAATGGTGGTTGAAGCATGAAGGGACATATGAATCTTTAGCACATCTGACACACAAATATCTTGCAAAGTCGGCCAGAAGAGTGCTATATGAAACCCTGTTCTCACTTTCAGGTGACATCGTAAACAAGAAACAGGCAGCATTATCTCCTGCAAACAAACTTGATTGGCTGAACAAGAAGTAGGACTGAGTGGACTTGTAGGCTCCAAAGTTTTACATGATTTTATTTTTGAATGTAGTTATTTTTTGTACATAATTTTACATTTTTAAGTTCAATTTTCATGATAAACAGACTGCACTACAGTACTTGTATTAAGTAAATTGAAAAATACTATTTATAATAAATATAAAGTGAGCACTGTACACTTCGTATTCAGTGTTGGAATTGAAATCAATACATTTGAAAATGTGGAAAACACCCAAAAATATTTATATAATAGCATATTATTTATTCGCACAGTTAATTGCAGTTAAATCTTTTAATCACTTGACAGCCCTATTTTACACATAACCTTTTGAATATTTATATTCACTATTACTTGAATCTCTATGCTCTGTTAAATAAACATACCCTTGATTTCACTATAAACGAGGGTGAATTTGATTTAAATCACCAGTGAGGAAGACTCGATTTAATCATGGATTTCTACATAAAAGTGCATTCTTGTTGGCTGTTATAACTGTAACATCTATTACTGAGTTGTGAAGAATATGTACAAGTTTCATTTTTAGAAGGTACACACTATACATTTTTAAAGTGATTTATTTTGAAAACTTTTCAGATTAGTTTTACAGCTATATCAGAAAATGAATGATTGTTTGGTTATTTCATTAACCAAAGGTAATTGAAGCAGATATTTATG
The DNA here is from genome assembly GCF_009764565.3 of Dermochelys coriacea. Taxonomy (NCBI): domain Eukaryota; kingdom Metazoa; phylum Chordata; order Testudines; family Dermochelyidae; genus Dermochelys; species Dermochelys coriacea. Next base: position 49,858,986 of record NC_050074.1, read on the forward strand.
AAGTCATTGGGAGGTGAACTCTCTCCAATTCAACAGGTTAATCATTAATATTTAGAGAATTTTCTTGCCATGCTGTATTAGGAGGAGAACATCACCAGACAGACATTTAAACTGTTTTATTTAACTAAAACAACAAACTTAGGTATTCTGGATTTTTTCTTCAACAGCAAACATATGATATTTTAACAAAACAAGCATATGAATTTTTGAATTTAGTTATACATTGAAGTTTTTTTTAAATCAGGTTTGTTTTTGTTAAAATTCTTTTTAACTAAAATAGTTAAATGAATTTTAAAAAAAATTAAACTGACTGTCAGCCAGGTCATCATGAGAATCTTAAAAGATTGGCTTCTGCAGCTAACTCAATTGCCTTCACCTTCATTTTCCTGTTTGTTCATAATCTAGAAAAGAAAAACAAGCTTTCCTGCTTTTTCAGGTCCCAAACAATTTCTCAATTTGGAATGAATTAGTCCAAAAGAAGAAAATATTCTTTCTACACTGGCAGAAGAAACTACTGCTGTTAAAAGTGAGATTATCACTTCAACGGTCTCTGAATCCAAGTGCTTAAGTGCCTTCCACCAGTTCAATGGTGTGACTTTCTTTAAAACATAAGCAAACATATTTCTTGAATGGGTTCATATTCCCAAACTGGGTCTCTTTTATGGCCTGCTACCATTATAGGTTTCCCCTTCTAGTGAGAGAAGGGTATGGTAGATCTCAAATCAATCAAGGCTACACTCAGAAAGACTTCTGGAATATGCTGCGCAAACAGTTTCACTTTTGTTTCTACTGCTTGTCCCTCCCTTCTCACATTTATCTCCAGACTTCTCCTTGTCCAGAACTACTCCATCCCCAACAATCTTCTATTCATTGAACTTTTTGAAATTTTGCACCCTTACAGAGAGGTAAGGGATTGATTCTGTGTACACAAATTTGCAGAATGCTAATAGGGTTGAGGTCTGTTATTTCTCACCTCTATATACAATTTATTTATTTAAAAACATTTTTGCTGTTAACAAGCATGTTATCTCTGGAGACACAAATCCACAATTTGAGAACTGCAAAACTAAGCATCTCTGATGGTATCTTCTAGACTGAGCATCGAGTCCCATTGGGTAGATAAAAAGATTAACCTAAATAATCTATACAGAAGCCCCTGGAACCCCATAAGATTAGGTCCCTAATCGATGAACTATTGGAACTCATTTACAAAACTTTTCTTAAACATTACATGAATATATTGCCTCATACATACTATAGAATTAGAATTTATAATCCCTATTCCATGATGAGATACCTTTGAGCTATAATGTATCTTGAGATAGATCTGTTTATAGCAGGGTGGATAAAAATCAAAGTGTTGTGAGTTAAGTGGAGCAGTAATCTAAGGTAAAACTGGTAAACTGGGGAGTATTGCTTCTTTGGAAGCAGTGAATCAGTAAATACTGCAAGTGTCCAGAGGACCAGAGGTCAGACACTCCAGGGAGATGCACCCATTGCTGGTGGAGTTGGGGAGATGATCCCTGGCAGGCTAAGACAAGGCTTCCTAACACTAAGTGTTATGCATCCGATGAAGTGAGCTGTAGCTCAGGAAAGCTTATGCTCAAATAAATTTGTTAGTCTCGAAGGTGCCACAAGTACTCCTTTTCTTCTAACACTAAGTGTAGGTGGTAGTGAGGTGCCTCACAACTGTGGGTACTCCCAGGAAGGGTCACAAGTCCCCAGAATGACATTAGCCTTTTTTGTAATTACATCACTTTGTTAGCACATGTTCACTTTGTGATTCACTATAACCCCCTGATCCTTTTCTGCAGAAGTACTGTCTACCCAATTATTACCCATTTTGTAGCTGTACATTTGATATTTTCTTCCTAATGCTTTGTCTACACTAGCACTTCTGTCGGCAAAACTTTTGTCAGTCAAGGGTTTTACACCCAACTGACATAAAAGTTTCACCAACAGAAGCGTTAGTGTGGACAATGCTATGTCAGCAAGAGACACACTTCCACCGACATAGCTACCGCCACTCGTTAAGGGGTGGTGTAATTATACCAGCGGGAGAGCTCTCTCCTGCTGGCACAGAGCAGCTACACAGTGGTGCAGATGTGCCGCTGTAAGGTCTGTAATGTAGACATAGCCCAAGTGTACTACTTTGTACTTGTCTTTACTGAATTTCATCTTGTTGATTTCAGACTAATTCTCCAATTTGTCAGGATAAAATACTTGCAACCCCTACCACCTTGGTGTCATCTGCAAATGTTATAAGCATACTCTCCACTCCATTATCTGAATAATTAATGAAAATATTGCATAGTATCGAACCCAGGACAGACCCCTGCAGGACCCACTAGATACACCCTCCCAGTCTGACAGTGAACCAATGATTTCCTGCTTGCTTTTCAGATCTTGTGAAAGACTTTATGCCCATGGCTACAACTGGGGCATTTTTAGAGCTCTCCCACTGCCATGCTATCAGAATTGTAACCTCTGCTCTGGACGGACAAAAGGAGAGCCATCTAAGCTAGGGCTCCCAACATTGTTGACATCATCCACTAACAAAAAGCTAGAAATCAGCCTTCACCATCCTCCAGAATGGGGCATAAACCATACCATCCATATATTACCCTCCATTTATGGTCCCCAATTTTGAAAACTATTTTGGACTGAATACCCCACTCTATCCCATTCACTGTCCCAATAGTGCCCAGAGATGATGCTCTCCTGATAAAAGACCAGATCATCTTTTTCCACAGCCCAGATTATGTCCACACTGACCCTTCGTCCAATTTTTCTTTTAAAGACAGCAAGCTCTCTAAGGTAGAGACTGTCTCTTCATACATGTCTGTACAGTACATGGCAAAACGAAGCCCTGATCTTGATCAGGGCCTTGGGGTACTACCATAACAAATGATAAAAACCTTAACTACAGACATTTCTGCTCCACCAAAGAGAGTAATAATCTGACTTGACTATACAGGCCACAGATCCCAATACAAACTCACAAGACCAGATAGAGATCCCCTTGTACTGTTGACAGAATAAAAGTGTAATGCATGTTTGTTTCATGAAACAATTAGCAATGTCCTCCCAATAGTAAGGGAGGCAGTATAAAGATTGGTTTGAAATTCTGAGAGAAGTTTCAGAACGAGGTTTTTCATACTATAACCTAGTTTCCTCACTTTCAAATGTCTGTTATACTACCACATTCCAATAAGGTTCTAAATACATATTATATGCGAAAAAACCTACATTAAAAGAAAGTAACAATTGCAGTTAGTTACTCAAGAGCCAAAAAAATGTAGAACTTTTTGGTGAACACAAGTTTAACTCTCCCCCCAGAGCACATGCATCATGTGTTAAGTTTATTCCTAGGCACTGGGGCTACAAAGTTAGACTCACATTCTTCTCCATATTCATAGAGGATGTGTCACTATTGACAATAAGTTTGTACAAAGATCCAGTGTCGAATTACGTATTAAACTATTTATAAAATTACTGCTGTATCCAGGATTGTTCAGGAGAGAAAATACTGGACTCTTTCAGTCCCAGTCCTTTCCACCCATCATTGGACATCTGAGAGTGCAGTTACCTGATGTGTACACAATTGCACTGTGTCCAAGTTATTAAAGCAATTGCACATCTAAATCATGTGAACTCATGGGTACTGACAGTAGACAGTGAACTCATGGGTACAGTGCATCTACAGGCCATTGTAATGCTGTGTTAATCTGAAACTTAGGTTACATTCAAAAGTCTATTTTCATACCCATAAAAACCAGAATGAAACTTAGTTTCTGCAGTGTTAACCTATTACAGAAGCTGATCAAGCAGACTGGAAGTCTGGTACCCCAGGACTATGGTTGTGGGACATTCCAAAAACAATACATAAAAGTTTTCATATAACCTAAAATACAAGCTTTACACCTGTATTAGCAATTATTATAAATATACATGTTAGACTGCAGAAACACCCATATTATATAGTATCATACAACAGGCATTAAATCTTATCTATGCACATTCCAATTGGCCTGGCAACAGACACTGTGAGCCAGCCAGCATTCAACCTTACTGCAAGCCCTCATCCCCACTAATACACCCTAATGTTTTCTTCATTCAACCCTGACAGTCACATAAGTAACCTTAAAAATTATCTGTGCTGTCCCAGGTCCAACACCTCCAAGGCTATGAACCCCTGGAACTGAAACATTCCAGTTCCACAGCAATTTACCACATAGCACTCTGGCTAAGAACCCCACACAGTGGGAACCCCTTTTAGCCCACTGCAAACCCTGTAATCAGCCCACCTCCACCAAAAGCTGCTGGAATCCCCCATGGCCAGCTGCCTGCCCAAATATGGCACCTTCCTAGCCAGGACCCTGCATTACCAAATTCCCTGAAGCTGGGAACCCGTTGGCAGACCCCTCAATTCCCACCCTGTTCTGTCAATCAGGATCCTGCAAGCTGTCCCCATGACCTGAATCCCTCCCCCAACCCAAAGACTGCAGTCTCCCCAGCAAAATGTCACAGGCAGGAAACTCCTATTAACAAAGTGACCCACCCCCAGCCATACTTCCTCACACACCACAACCACACCTCAAACAAGAGCACCTGTCTCTCCATGGCAAATCCCCAGCAAAGCCGCCCCCCCAACGAGCCCTCCCCAAGGCCCATGATGATTAACCTCCCGCCACCCCACTATGACCCCCTCCTCCAATAAGACCTGAGGGGCAACCCCATCACACAGAGACCCCCGCACTAAGAACTTACATAAACAACCACACATATCCCCAGCTGAGACCCACATAAGCAACGCCTCCTAGTGCCTCCCCCGCCCCCGCCAGGAGTACTCCCACTGTTAACGCCCTCACCCCGCCGGAAGCCCATATGCCTGCCACCCAGCTGAAGCCCGCATGCCCCCCCAATGCCCCCACGTTCTACCCCCCACACCTCCAGCGCACCCCACATACACACACACACATTTCCAGTGCCCACTGGACGTCCGACCCCCGCCTACACACACACAGCTCCAGCGCCCCACCCCAGCGCCGGGAGCCCACATGCCCCGACCGCCCCAGCGCCCATCCGCCGTGAACCCAGCCCGCCTCCGGGAGCCCCCCAGCGCCCCGCCCGCGCTCCGCGTGCCCCGCCGCCAGGCGAGCGCGGCTTGGACTGCGCGGGAAGCCGGAGCGGAATGGTGCCGTTCGCCGCCGCCTGCCCGGGGGGCGGGGTAGTTGGAGGCTCTCGCGGCTCCCGCTGTCGCCAACACCCCAGCAAACCGGGCGCCCCCTCACCTCAGACACCAACGGAACCGCCGCCCCGGGCCCGCTGCAGCGCCGAGAGGAAACCGGAACTTCCGGGGCGGCGCCCCCTGGCTGCACCATGGGACACAGAGTCCGGGCGCCCCGCCGCACTACCACTCCCAGCATGCACTGCACTGCCGCCCGCCGCGGCCGCTATGCGAGAGGCGGGTGGTGGACTACAGTTCCCAGGGTGCCTTGCAGTTCATGCACGGACTCCCGCTTCTCCGCTGGGGAGTCGGGAGCATGTTGGGGGATGTAGTTCTGCGGCGTAGGTCCCGTGGACAGGCCGCTCCTCGGAGCCATAGTCACCCTGCTGCTTAGTGTAGAGCCATGGGGCCAGGCGGGGCGGGCACCGAGCTGGGCAGCGCTTCCCTTTGAGGCCAGGCAGTTCAGATTAGCCCACAGCACACACAGCATTCACGCAGGCCTATGCAGCGCCCCCCGAGGCAGTACCCAGGCAGGCCACCCGCTCTGGTGGCACTAGCACTAAAGCCCCAGCTCCTAGAGGCATGTGATTCCATGCGACTCCCTGCCAACATTAAAAGACAGGGAGTTTCTAGCCCTGATGGTTGCAATGAGGCAAATAAAGAAAAAAAATTATGATTTCAAGCTAATCTCAATATGTTGGGGGCCTGCCTCGCAATTTTTTAAAGTTCAAGGTTGGCAAATACCGCAAGAGACATAACTGTGAAACACAGCCACAAATCAATGTGAAGGCAATTGCCAATGAGACACATGACAAGAGAGGGGAAAAGGGATGGCAAGAACATAAGTTACTTCCCTAATAATATCATCAGAATGGCTACAGAAATGAGTGATTGACAAGGAGAAGCGTAACAGAGAATATAACTGGCAGAGCTGAGAACCATAGGCACTGATCTCAGTGGAGCTGCAGAATTTGGCTTTGATGGAGCTAAAGCAATGTCTGGGTGCTGCACTAGACTCGTTTGCAGCGAGTAAGCACTTGCATTATACATCCACAGAGTAAGTCGCTGTCTAAACCTGGCAGTTGTTAAATCACTGGTAACTCAGCCAGAAGAATGATCTGTCTAGAGCATTGAGACAGAATGATTCTGATGACAGCAAGCAAAGGCTTCTGCTCTCTACTGATATGCAATGGAAATGCATCCGATGAAGTGAGCTGTAGCTCATGAAAGCTTATGCTCAAATAAATTTGTTAGTCTCTAAGGTGCCACAAGTACTCCTTTTCTTTTTGTGAATACAGACTAACACGGCTGCTACTCTGAAACCAATGGTTCCACAGACATGATGCTGTCATTACCTTCCACGAACATCACCTATATGTTTTGACTCTCTGGAGGACATAAAAGGTTCCAGCTAGTGGCCTTGCCCATTTCATCTCATCCCAGCTCTTGCTTCGGGATTTGCTAATCTTAAGAGCAGCCCCATGCTTGGCTGGCGAATGAGACCCCTTTGTATAGTAAATGGGGGTACAATCAGGAGCACCCATGCCTCAGTTATTGTAATAATAATATCTAGCTCTTACATATTGCTTTTCATCAGTAGATCTCAAAATGCTTTAAAAATGAGGTATTATCCCCATTTTACAGAAGGGGAAGCTGAGTCACAGAGAAGCAGAATGACCTTCCCACAGTCACAAGCAGGTCTGGTCTCCCGAGATCCCATCCAGAGATTTATTGATTAGATCACATTGCCTCCCTGCTGCCACTATAGAAGTTGGAAAGTGTATAGGCAGGTGTCCCTCAAATACTTTCCTTGTTCAGCACTGGGTTTGGATGGTGTGCAGTGAATGAAGCACAGGGCCACATATAAAGATTAGGATAACAATAAATATTGAATTGTTGCTTCCTTCGCTGAGCATTGTCCATGCTGTGAATTGAATGAGGCAAATATCCAATGGAAAAAATAGCTTGTGACAATGCATTTAAACATTGTGATCATGCAGTTATGCAGATGCACAAGGAGGCAGAGTTAAGATTCTGCAAAGCACATTAATTTAATAATTTCCTGGCTTTTGAGTGCTTCACTGTTCAGCCTTAATGTTATTTTAATCTCATTTTATGTATGGAACTTCCTAGTCTTATTAAAAAGAAATTGAAATTCTTGTTACAAAAGAACGGCCATATGATATGGAAAGGCATATGTGGACAGAGATCAGGGATCCTGCCTCAGTTATTGCATATGCAGTATGCAGAGCATTCTACTGAGGTCTAGCACACAGCATACTATTTTCTTCTGCCCTTCAGTTAATGTTGTCAAAGAAATTAAGGGAAATAAGAAAAGTTTTGTCAAGTGTATTAGCAGGGGAAAGAAATAGTAATTAAATATTAGGATAAGTTCATGGAGGATAGATAAATTCATGGAGAATAGGTCCATCAATGGCTATTAGCCAGGATGGGCAGGGATGGTGTCCCTAGCTCCTGTTTGTCAGAAGCTAGGAATGGGCGACAGGGGATGGATCACTTGATGATTACCTGTTCTGTTCATTCCCTCTGGGGCACCTGGCATTGGCCACTGTTGGAAGACAGGATACTGGGCTAGATGGACCTTTGGTCTGATACAGTATGCTCTGTGACGGGTTGGATCATAGAAACCCTCCTGGAGCTGTCAACTGATGTGCCAAGACTACTTCTGCTCCTGCTTTCCTGCCCTGTCAGCTTAGGACTCCAGCACCCTGTCTTGCTGAGCCAGACACACCAGTGTGCTCCAACACAAATCCTGGCTCTGAACCATGTGCCCCAAAGCTGCAGACTTAACTGAAAGCAATTTAAGAAGTGTTCCAGCCTTTAACACTCAGATGTCCAACTCCCAATGGGCTCCAAACCTTAAATAAATCCGTGTTACCCTGTATAAAGCTTATACAGGGTAAACTCATAAATTGTTCGCCCTCTATATCACTGGCAGAGACATATGAACAGCTGTTTGCTCCCCCCAGGTATTAATACATACTCTGGGTTAATTAATAAGTAAAAAAGTGATTTTATTATTTACAGAAAGTAGGATTTAAGTGGTTCCAAGTAGTAACAGACAGAACAAAGTGAATTACCAAGTAAAATAAAATAAAACACACAAGTCTAAGTCTAGTACAGTAATAAAACTGAATACAGATAAAATTCTCGCCCAGTAAGCTTCCTTTTACAGACTAGTCTCCTTCTAGTCTGGGTCCAGCAATCACTCACACCCCCTGTAGTTACTGTCCTTTGTTCCAGTTTCTTTCAGATATCCTTGGGGGTGGAGAGGCTCTCTCTTTAGCCAGCTGAAGACAAAATGGAGGGGTCTCCCACGGGCTTAAATAGACTTTCTCTTATATGGAGACCCCCTCCTCTCTCCTATGCAAAGTCCAGCTCCAAGAGGGAGTTTTGGAGTCACCTGGGCAAGTCACATGTCCATGCATGACTCAGTTTTTTACAGGCTGCAGCCATTGCCCACATGGTATCTTGAATGTCCCCAGGAAGACTTCTTATGTGGATAGGAGCCTTCCAACATCCATTGTTCATTAAAGGCTTCTTGATTGGGCACTTAACTTTGCAAATTCCTTTCTAAAGAAGCTGACCAAATGCCTTACTAAGGTTATTTAAAATCAGACAAGTATACAGCCAATATTCATAACTTTGAATACAAAAATGATACATGCATACAAATAGGAGGAACAGATTCAGTTGATCATAACCTTTACAGAGATATGTTACATGGCATGTGTAGCATAAAACATATTCTAGTTATGTTATATATACATTCATAAGCATATTTCCATAAAGCCTTATGGGGTGCACCGTCACATGCCCATTCTTATGTTAATCAGAAAGTTGATCTATTTAATAAATGAGGGTGTGTGAAATTAATGCGGGTTCAAAAATGGTTGTAATCCTAACAAGAAAATAAAGAAAGGCTGGGATAATTGACCAAGTCAAGCAAGACCCCTCACTAGAGTTACCATCTGGCTGGTATTCAACTGGCCTGGCCTGTTTTTTTATGGATTTGCCAGTTGCCAGAAAAACAATTTAATCTGCTGGGGTTTTTTACATGGGTCTAAATGTTTGCATTATTATCACAATACACTGAGATAGCTAATGTTAAAAGGTTCTGTGTCCCACTAAAAATGCTGCAGTTTTCCCACTTCCTCAATTTAAGCAATACTAGATCAAAACTCTTGAAAATACAGCAGCTGCCTGCCCACCAACACGCAAGCACACCTCCTGGGTGTGAGAGAGGATTTGAGTCACATATGTGAGACATTATCAATCTTATCTCTATGGGTGAACTCTCTAGATACTATAAGTGGCTGTTGAAGAGGGTGAGGGTTGTGGAGTTGCTTTGTGGTTGGGGTTGTGCCAGGCTTGCCTTGTGGGAAGAGTGCTGGGTTTTTTGTATTTCAAAGGTGGTAACCCTCCCCCTTCCCCCCACTCAGGCAAGCTCCCCATAGCTGCCCCCCACACTCCAGCTAGATCCCCACACTCAGGCCCCTCACCTCCTGCCACTCTTGCTAGGCCCCCCCTACTTTAGCCAGACCCCTGCCACTCTGGCCAGACCCCCACAGCTCCTTCACACCCCGCCTCACTCTGGCCAGCCCTTCCAACCAGATCTCCATTTGCACTTAAAAAATGGGATAACACAGAGAGCTCGACCTACATGATGAAAAATGAAGAGCACCACTCTCTAGCAGAAAGTAAGGAAGACTTTGTAAACACAGTTATCAATAGCCTAGAAATGGAGAAGGAGGAACAGTCAGAAAATAGAAAGTTATGGAGTACATGGCACCTGTGATGGGGTGTCCACCCCACACAAACCCTGAGCAGGTTAATGTGGGTCAGGAGGAGCCAATTTACCTTAGACACTGCACTGGGAGCAGAACCAGGGATTGATAGCACCTAATGGTAGATGAAGCCCAGCTGGGAAGGAGCTGGGATAGGATTTTAAAACCAGGAAGGGAGCACAGGGATGAGGTTTGTAGTTATTCCCTATGTTATTCTGGCAGGTGGACTTGAACCTGGGACTTCTAGAGCTTAATACCTGAACCTCTACTGTATGAGCTAAAAGCCATATGGCTCTTAGCTAAGGCTGTAGAGCAGACTCCTTAATCTCTCAGTGGTCTTGATGCCACTGGATGGAACAGAATATCACACCCAGAAGGCGTGTGGGTTACACCTAGAGGGAAGGGGAGTTGGCTTGGGAAAAGGAGGTGCTGTGCTGTAGAGGGAGAATAGCCCTGGGGTCCTGCCTGGACTAGGGAGTTGTACAAGAAGCCCAGAGGGATGAAGTAGCCATGGGAAGAGGAGGAAGCTGTAGTGGTAAATCAGGAGATAGAGGGGAAGTGGGGAAGAACCCAGGGAAACAACAATATGGCTTGGGACTGAGCAGACCTATGTTGCTAGTCCTAGGCCCCTGGGCTGGAACCTAGTGGGACTGGCTTTCTCTACTAGCTGCTGCCATAGGACCCAGAGTTGGGACAGAAAACTACCTGAGGTGGCTTTTGGACTGTGTTCAGGTGGACTCGGTTACCCTTGAAGGTGGGGAGATTACATGGTGACCTGGCTAGAAGGCTGAATCACAAAAAGGGAGCACCTTGAGTCATGGGAAGAAAGAGAGAGAGGAGCCACAGCATGAGTAACTGATGGAAGAGGGTGCCAGATGGGGGCAAGAGCTAATTCCCAGACCTAGCCCAAGGAAGTGCACGTGCAGTGAGTGGAACCCCTTCACTATGCCTGATGCCAAACTCATCCCTACTGTAACACTCCTGACTTCGGTGAGGTTACCCTGGGCATGAGCTTAGCCTCTAGAGCATGAAGAAACAGAGGAAGATGTTTTTGAGAAATCTAGGAAAGCCCCGGGATGGGAAGAGAAACATGAATGCAATTCTGAGCTCAAAAAAAGGACAGGCAATTACTGTCTGGCAAAATAATGGAATAGCTAAAAGTCTGCAAACATAAGAATTCCTAGGCTGTCTCCAAGCCAAGGTCCACCAAGTCTGGTATCCTGGGGCTGCTACCAGATGCTGCAGAGGAAAATAAGAATCCTGCACAGTAGCAGATATGGGATAACCTGCCCCCCTCATTAGGTCTCTTCCTGGCCTCTAATAGAGACGGATTTAAGTCCTGAAGCATGAGGTTTAATTACCCCATCCAAAATTTGTGTTGTCACAAATTATGACAGCTATGGATAGTCTTGATATCATATGAATAACCAATGCATTTTTAAATCTTAATTCTTTGCCTCAATAACATCCTGTGGCAGTGACTTCTGCAGTCTAATTACAGACTGTGAGGGGGAGAATTCCTTTTATCAGTTTCAGATTTCCTACCTTTTAACTTTGTGTCCCTTGTCCTTGTATTATTTGACAGGGAGAACAGCTGCTCCTTATCTGCCTTCTCGAGACCAGGTGGGTGATGGAATAACTTTTATTGGACCAACTTCTGTTGGTGAGAGAGACAAGCTTTTGAGTAACCTGAGAAAGCTCTGTGTAGCTTGAAAGCTTGTCTCTCTCATCAACAGAAGCTGGTCTAATAAAAGCTATTACCTCACCCACTTTGTCTCTCTCATATCCTGGGACCAACCTGGCTACAGCTACACTGCCTACAATTCTCTAGAATCGATCAGTCATTATTTTATATGTGTTTATCATCTCCCCTCTTATTCATCTCCTTTCTAAGATGACAATCCCAGTCTTTCCAATCTCTCTTCCTGGGAGTTTCTCCAGACCTTGGATCATTCCTGTTGTCATTCTCTGAATAGCAATTCTGCAATATCCTATGTGAGATGGGGTGTCTAGTACCACACATAGATGGGGCCACACTGTTGCTTTATATAAAAGTAGTAGAGTATTCTCCATATTCTTCTCCATCCCATTTCCTATGCAGCCAAACTACAGCTGGGTGAAATTTTTCAGCAGGAAACTTTTTTCCACCAAAAAATGCAGGTTTGGGTCAGCTGAAACATTTTTCAAATGCATGTCAAAGCTACTGAATTGTTTTGGTGGCAGGCGGGGGAAAAAATTTGTAAAAAAAAAAAGTTTAATTTGGACATTTTCAAAACAATGTTTTGATTTTTTTATTCAAAATAACTTTTTGTTTAGAATTTTATTTGTTTTATTTTAAAGTGGGGGAAAATCGAAACAGAAATCATTTTAGTTCCAAGTAGAACAAAACATTTAATTCTACGTGAGACAAATTTCTTCTTTTTCATTTCAGCCACTGAACTGAAGAATCAGTTATTTCCACAGCGCTAACCCGAACATCTCATTAGCTTGTCTGACTGCACCTGCCCATGGAGCAGCAGTATCCACTGAGCTGTCCTACAGTGACACCTAGATCCCTTTCTTGTGTTGATGCAGTTAAATTGGACCCCTGAAAGACATCAGGTAACTTAACATTTGCCAACAGTGAATTGCATTTGCTGTCATATTGTCTATTCCCTTAGCTTGGTTAGGTTTCCCTGAAGTTCGGCACAGTTCCCTCTGGTCCTAACCTAAATAGCTTTGTGTCCTCAGCAAACTTTGCTACCTTACTACTCACCCACCTCTCCAACCATCTATATAGAGCCATAAGAATTACAGAAAATAAACATTGGTAAAACACCGCAGTGATGCCAGAGCTCAGGTGTACAGACGCTGGTGCAGCGCATTGGCTGTGAGTCACTGGTGCAGGCTTCTCTCTGCTCTCATCAGAGTTCAGGCTGCTGCTCTGCTTCACTCTCTCATCAGAAAGCCTCCTTGTACTGAACTTGTTCCTCTCCCTGGAACAGGATGACCAGACTCCCAGTGCAAGTGGGATCATCCTGATATTAGGGGCTTTGTCTTATATATATGTCTTATAGCATACTGAATTTTCCACACTTGCTATCTGGTCACCCTACCCTGGAAGCAGAGGTATGTTATTAGACAGGCATAGCCCCTGGGCTTTGGTCAGCCTCTGGGTCTGGTTGCCTCCAGGACCGCAGTGCAATGGAAATAGAGGAGAACATTTACACAGGCTGCTCTGCTCTAAGGGTTTCGCAGCAGTAGCTTGCATCAAACTGTGCTGGACAAAGCACTGGTGACCGCTGCGGGGACCAATGCTGCACTATTCCCCAGCGTGGGGGAGAATGGACAGCCCAGGTGACCCGTGAAGCCTTTTTCATCTGGCAAGTGTCATAGCGGCCCAGCAGACTGCACCGAGTCCTTGTGGACTACAATCCCCAAGCTGCACTGGGGTATGTGACACTGGAAACGGAGCTAGAGCAAAGCAGCTGTGCAGTACTTTCCTGGCTGGACTCTGCAGAAGCAGGAGCAAGCTCAGCTGGTGGCCCTGGGCAGTGTGTTTGCGATTACAATGACAGTGTGTCCAGAGGAGGCAGCAGCAGGCAGGCCGAGGGCCTCCCCGGGCATCCCTCCCTCCCACTTTGTCTAGGCTTTGCAGAAGCAGCCACTGACGCTGGGTCCCTGCCAGAGCTGCGAAGCAGGGCCTCCTGAGCACAGCTGGGAGAACCGCACAGGTTGGTCCCTTTGAGTCTCTCTCTGTCCTTGCGTGTCCCCAGCACTGCTCTTCAAGGTCCAGCTGCCTCGGGGAACCTGCCCTCTCTGGCCGTGGCCCTTGGGCACCGCCACCTCCAAGACATCTTCTAGGCATAGCGAGTGGGGTCTTCAAGGAAGGGTGCCCAAGTGAGAGATGTGCCTGATCTCCCTCTGGCAGCGAGCTGCCAGCGTTCCTGTGTGGGGAGGGGCTCCTCCTGTGTTGGGAGTGAAGGCAGGATCAGAGTGGAGGCAAGGACAGTAAGGGGAAGACAGGGGCATCCCCGCACCCCTGGCTGTGCTTCTGTCTGGTCTTACCCCATCTCAATTTGGGAGCGGGTGGGGATGATGAGGGCAGACAACACAAGCCCAGATTGGTGCTGGTGGAAGCTGCCAGGCTGGGAACCCTGGAGCCTGAACAATCACAGCCCCCGGGGCACCAGGGCATGCTCTTCCCCTGCCACCCAAGGGACCTCATGCCAGGTGCTGGGCCATGCCAGTGACAGCGATGGGTTTCCAGTGACTGTGGTCTTGATGTCAGCACCTGCCCGTGAAGCCTATTTCCCACAGCCCACCTAACTATCCTCAGTTGGGAACCGCGATCACAACCATCTTGGGCCAAAGTCAAACCAGCAGCCCAAAGGCTCTGTATCCCATTCCCTGTGTCTGTCACTGGTGAAATCCCACTGCTGGGAAGTGAACAATGAGACCCTTCAAGCTGAGTGCAGCAGAGACCTCTTCAGCTGCTTTCCAGCTGGGCCAGTCAGAGAAACCACTGCAGCCCCTGGCCCTTGTGCTGCCAAGTGATGCCTCTGCCCGCCAACTCCACACTGGGGAACCCCTGCTGCCAGCGCCCAGAGAAGCCATAAGTGGCTACTTGACAGAGGGTTGGAGCAACTGGAAGGGGAAGCAACAGGGCTTAGGGTTAGATCTGCCGTGACTGGAAACGGCAGCTGCACTGGACAGTACCTGGTGTGCTAGAGCAGGGCTCTGTGTGAGAAGCTTCTAGCACGCTGCACATTTTAAAGAAAACTAAAAATTCATTGTAACTTAGGTACACATGACCATGAATTGATTGCATTCATAACGTGCAAGCAGAGTAATGATCAGACCAATGATATATACCCTTGGTGCTTTAATAGTGCTGAATTCACAAAGCTGAAAATAATTATGAGCCAAATCAGCTGGGAGGATGAATTTAATCAGAAAAATGGGAATGATAACAGGGAATCATTTCAGAACATTTGTTAGCAGATGCCTGAAAAGCCACAATCAAGGAGGGAAGGCTGTACTGGTTAAAAAAGCTGACATGGTTTAGAGGGGAAGTGAGGACAACTATAAAAAAAATACAACAAATGGAGGAAAAGGGAAGTTGATAGTAATGAATATAAATCAGAAGTTAAGAATTGTACAAAACTGATAAGATAGCCAAGGGACACGAGAAATCTATGACCAGCAGAGTTAAGGACAATGAGTTTTTAAAATATATTGGGCACAAAAAATGTCCTGATAATGGTCTTGGTCCATTACTAGATGGACACGGTGGAATCATCAGTAATAATTGCAGAAGTGCTCAATAAATATTGCTGTTCTGTATTGGAGGGGGATCAGATGATATAGTCTCATCACATAGTAACTACACTCTTTCCATTTCACTAGTATCTCTGGTGGATGTTGAACAGCAGCTACTAATGTTAGACATTTTTAAATCAGCAGATCGAACTTGCATCCAAGAGTTTCAGAAAGGCTGGCTGAGGAGAGTGCTGGACTATTAATATTGATTTTTTAAAATAAATCTTGGAGCATTAGGGAAATTCCAGAGGAGTGGAAGACCACTAATGTTGTGCCAATTTTTAAAATTGACCTGGGTAATTATAGGCTGGTCAGCCTGACATGGATCCTGGGCAAGAAAATAGAGCAAGAGAATGATATGGGACTCGGTTAATAAGGAGTTAAAGGAGGATAATTCATGCAAATCAATGGGTTAATGGAAAATAGATCCTATCAAACTACCTTGATATCTTTTCAAGTTTGGTTAATAAAGGTTAATGTAATATAGTTAGACTTTTCTAAGGTGTTTGATCTGCACCACGTGACATTTTGGTTACCTAGGGAGGTGGTGGAATCTCCATCCTTAGAGGTTTTTAAAGCCTAGCTTGACAAAGTCCTGGCTGAGATGATTTAGTTGGGGTTGGTCCTGTTTTGAGCAGGGGGTTGGACTAGATGACTTCCTGAAATCTCTTCCAACCTTAATCTTTTATGAGTCTATGATTTAAAAAAAAATAGAATGATATAAAATGTACATGACCCACATTAAATGGATTAAAAACTGGCTGACAGGTCGCAATGTAACTGTAAATTGGGAATTGTCATCAAGCGGGTGTGTTTCCATTGGGGATCAGTTCTTGGCCCTATGCTATTGAACATTTTTATCAATGACCTGGAAGAAAACAAAATCAGGGATAAAGTTTGCAGATGACCCAAAAATTGCAGGAGTGATAAATAATGAAGAGGACAGGTCACTGATTCAGTGTAATTTAGCTTACTTGGTAAACTGGCTGCAAGCAAACAATATGTGTTTTAATACAGCTAAATGTAATGGTACACATCTAGGAACAAAGAATGCAGGCCATACTTACAGAATGGGGGACTCTATCATGGGAAGCAGTGACTCTGAAAAAGATGTGGGGGAGTGTGGCGGATAATCAGCTGAACATGAGCTCCCAGGGTAACAAGCAAATGTGAGTCTGTAAGGCATAAACAGAGGAGTCTTGAGTAGGTGTCGAGGTTATTTTATCTCCTTACTTGGCATTGTTACGACCGCTGCTGGAATCCTGTGTCCAGTTCTGGTGCCCACAACTCAAGCAGGATGTTGATAAACTGGAGAGGTTTCGGAGAAGAGCCATGAGAATGATTAAAGGAGTAAAAACTGTGCCTTATAGTGATAGACTCTGTCCATTTAGCTTAACAAAGAGAAGGTTTAAGGTGATCACTATCTATAAGTACATGGAAAACAAATATTTAATAATGGGCTCTTCAATCTAGCAGACTGCACTATACAGCTTGACAAATTCAGACTGGTAATAAAGTGTACATTTTTAACAGGGAGTGCAATTAACCATTGGAACCATTTACCCTGGGTCGTGGTGGATTCTCCATCACCGACAATTTTTAAATCAAGATACTTTTCTAAAAGATCTGCTCTAGGAATTATCATGGGGCCTGTCCTATGTGGGAAGTCTTGGTCTTCACAGTCAAGGGCAGCTCTCAGACTGCTGCACTGGGCAACACAGTATGGGGAGGAGGTGAGCAGCCCTCAGTGGTGAAAGAACAGGTTAAGGGCTATTTCGAAAAGCTGGACATGCACAAGTTCATGGGTCCAGATCTAATGCATCCAAGGGTGCTGAGGGAGTTGGCTGATGTGATTGCAGAGCTGTTGGCCATTATCTTTGAAAATTCTTGGTGATCGGGGGAAGTCCCGGACGATTGAAAAAAGGCAAATATAGTGCCCACATTTTAAAAAGGGAAGAACCAGAACCCGAGGAACTAAAGCCTCACTTCACTCCCCAGCAAAATCATGGAGCAGGTCCTCAAGGAATCCATTTTGAAGCACTTGGAGGAGAGGAAGGTGATCAGGAACAGTCAACATGGATTCACCAAGGGCAAGTCATGCCTAACGAACCTGATTGCCTTCTATGATGAAATAACTGGCTCTGTGGATATGGGGAAAGCGGTGGATGTGATATAGCATGACTTTAGCAAAGCTTTTGATCAGGGCTGTCCCTAGCCATTCTGGGGCCCTATGCAGCCCCCCTCATGGGGGGGGGTAGGAGTAGGCTTGGAGGGCAGGGGGGAACCGCCCCTGAGCACTCACTGGTGGCACAGCTGGGGCCAGGTTGCTGCACTTCCCGCCACCGGTGAGTGCAGGCCCAACCCCTGCTACAGTCCTCAGGGGAGTGGGGATGGGGATGGTGTGGGAAGGGGTAGGGAAGGGGTGGAGCAGGGTAGGGGCTTTGGGGAAGGAGTGGAGTGGAGGTGGGGCTGGGGCGGAGCAGGGGCAGGGGCCATGGGGAAGAGGCGGAGCAGGGGCTGGAGCAGCACCCAGCTGTGCAGGGCATCAGGAAATGTGGTGCCCCAAATTTCTTGGTGCTCTACGCAGCTACATACTTTGCGTATGGATAGGGACGGCCCTGCCTTTGATATGGTCTCCCGCAGTATTCTTGCCAGCAAGTTAAAGAAGTATGGATTGGATGAATGGACTATAAGGGGGATAGAAAGCTGGCTAGAACATTGAGCTCAACGGGTAGTGATCAACGGCTCGATGTCTAGTTGGCAGCCAGTATCAATTGGAGTGCCCCAAGGGTCGATCCTGGGGCCAGTTTTGTTCAACATCTTTATTAATGATCTGGATGATGGGCTGAATTGCACCCTCAGCTAGTTCCCAGATGACACTAAGCTGTGGGGAGAGATAGATATGCTGGAGGGTAGGGATAGGATCCAGAGTGACCTAGACAAATTGGAGGATTGGGCCAAAAGAAATCTGATGAGGTTCAACAAAGACAAATGCAGAGTCCTGCACTTAGGAAGGAAGAATCCCATGCACTGTTACAGGCTGGGGACTGCGTGGCTAAGCGGCAGTTTTGCAGAAAAGGACCTGGGGATTACAGTGGACGAGAAGCTGGATATGAGTCAACAGTGTGCCCTTGTTGCCAAGAAGGCTAACAGCATATTGGGCTGCATTGATAGAAGCATTGCCAGCAGATCAAGGGAAGTGATTGTTCCCCTCTAATCAGCACTGGTGAGGCCACATCTGGAGTATTGCGTCCAGTTTTGGGCCCCCCACTACAGAAAGGATGTGGACAAATTGGAGAGAGTCCGATGTGGGGCAATGAAAATGATCAGGGAGCTGGGGCACATGACTTACGAGGAGAGGCTGAGGGAACTGGGGTTATTTAGTCTGCAGAAGAGAAGAGTGAGGGGGGATTTGATAGCAGCCTTCAACTACCTGAAGTGGGGTTCCAAAGAGAATGGAGCTCGGCTGTTTTCAGTGGTGGCAGATGACAGAACAAGAAGCAATTGTCTCAAGTTGCAGTGGGAGAGGTCTAGGTTGGATATTAGGAAACACTATTTCACTAGGAGGTTGGTGAAGCATTGGAATGGGTTACCTAGGGAGGTGATGGAATTTCCATCCTTAGAGGTTTTTAAGGCTGGGCATGACAAAGCCCTGGTTGGGATGATTTAGTTGGTGTTGGTCCTGCTTTGAGCAGGGGGTTGGACTAGATGACCTCCTGAGGTCCCTTCCAACCCTGATATGATCACAAGGGTCCCTTCTGGCCTTGGCATCTCAGAATCGAAAGCCCTTCCAAATGGGAGTTGATTGATAGGGTGCATCTGATACTGGTAGTAACAGATACACACTTTGTCCAGCAAGTTCTGCCTTTTACTTCTTGCATTTGGTTTTGCTGCAGAGAACTGTGGGTGAAGGAGGGAGGGAGTATTTCAGCACAGGAATTGAGGAGGACAAAAGTTTGTTTGTTTAGCTGTTTATTATCCCAGAGCCAATGCCACCCTCATTAGAGCTGTAACTCATTAAACAGAATGACAGCTGTAAGATGCCTTCAAATAGTAAAAGGGAACGTGATCTGAAAGGGGGGATATACATGGAGATGTGTCACGTACAAATGGCTGCATTTCAGAATTGTGGAAAATCAGTTAATCCTTTGGGGCCGCAGCCAGGATCTGAGGTCAGAGCTTCCCCTGTAATAGATGATGCCTTGTCACCCTTAACGCAGCAGGACACATGCAGTTCCTTGAGTTGCGCTAAGCATTGTGCAAGCCGCTGTTGGAGAAGCAGCACAGAGCCCTGAACTCTGGTCTTTTCAGACTGTGTTTAAGGACAGGAGATGATGCAAACTGTTGAGACAAACTACAGGGCTCAGAGTCTGCACTGTGGCAACTGTCCTCACATACATGCCCCAAATAAAGATAGTAAAGCTAAAGTATCAGAGCTAGTCCCAGATCAGGTTCATGCACTGCCTTCAGGTCCCGCTTTTGCTTTTAGTTCCCTTTGCTAGTTCCTGAAATGTGCTTGTTTCGGAGAGAAGAGAACAGTCTGTTTGTCTGCCTGAGTATGCAGTGTTGTTGTAGCCATGTCAGTCCCAGGATATTAGAGAGCCAAGGTGGGTGAGGTAATATCTTGTATTGGACCAACTTCTGTTGGGGAGAGAAACAAACTTTCTAACTACACAGAGCTCCTCTGCAAGTCTGGAACAGGTATTCAGTGTCACAGCTAAATATGAAGTGGAGAAGGTCGTTGAGCACAAGTAGCTAATGGTCCCTTGCAATATACGTGTTAACTGCTTATGTCTGTCCTTAGTGTAATTCCAGCCAAAGCAGGCCTGCCACTTTGTGCACCGCTGTGATAGACGTACATTGATCCAGATTCTATTTCAGCCTCTGCTCTGCCCACGAGCAGAAAATTGAACGAGTCTAATACCTAGCCTCCAGGGCTTTACATTCTGCCATTCAGAACATTTGGGCCCTGTAAAATTATAAGGGGATACCTACCATCCCACTGAGATCAGAGGCCAGCAGCTGGTTGGCTGATTAGCTCTGCTGCTGCACTTGGGAAAAGAGACCTGCACCTTAACTGGCTGAATCTCATAGAAGGAGGAGCAGGAAATGGAGTGGATGGAGCGGGGGCTGCGATACCTGCAAGAGGCTGCGGCAGCTGTTGGGTGGAACTGCTCTAAGAGACAAATGAACAGCGCCAGACTGTGGGAAGTCCTGTTACCACAAGGCTCTGAGGTAAGAGCCAGGAGCTTTTGGGGTTATGAACTTACAGATGTGAGGGGCAGAGGTGGGGAAGATTGATCTTGTTTGTTGAGGAGACTTGCAATAAAACAAATAGAAACCACGTTCCCTGGGCTTGGTGAGAAGGTTTAAGGCAGAATTCCCCCAGGGAGAACACTGGCCCAGCAATTGCAAGCCTAGAAGGGGGGCGCTATAAGGCAGGCCCCAATCATTTAAAGTGTTAAAGGTGGCAGCTCATTTCTCCCCACAGGTCTTGAGCTGGCCCCGTGACTTCAGTGGGCTCAGGCCCCCCCGCCCCATGTGTTCATGTGCCACTGCTGTGCTGTGACTCCTGCATGTGAAAACATAAACCATGCCACTGCGCTCAGTGGCCCATGCTCTTACTTGATCTCTGCAGCCACGCGTGGGATCCATGGGCTCACCTGGCGTCAGCCTCACTTAAATAATTGCATCTGACCATTGGCCCTGTTCACCTCACTTGCAGCTGGAATCTGGTTGCCCAACGACATCTTGCCAGCCTAAGCAGAAACGTTTCAGAGCTATGTGACAGGCCTGGGCTGGCCAAGTCATGTCCCAAACTCATGCTGGCTGTGGCCCAACACAAATCCGGCTGTCTTGTAGCATGGCAATTCCTGATGGATCACCACCCTCCTGCGAGGCTGGGGGAGGGTCTTCTGTGCAAAGCATCACTACATTCTGAGTTAGCAGGTGTAAGCTGTGGATGTGACCCCTTGGGGTTGTCACATGCTAGTGACCTTGCTTACATGCAACTTCATTGTGGGACAGAATCCTGCTTTGGAGGGGGGAATCCAATTGGACCCCAAGGGGGGACCCCAAGTCAGGCAGGAAATTCAGGTCCCTGCAACGCTCACCATAGTAACGATGATAAGGGGGGTGGTCTATCTGGGGTGCAACAAAAGCAGCCCTGCAGGGACAGCCTCCCTCCAGCAGAAGAAGAGAGCGTACCCAACCCAGAGCAGGGGCCAGTGACTCCAATGCATCTTTATTATGAACTGTAGCACCTGAAGACTAGAAGTCCCAGCATCCAACACTTCATGCTCAGCTCATGTGGGAGCAGGGCATGCTGGGAACTGTTGTCTCTTACAGCAGCACTTCACAGTGGAGAGGTCAGACTGGGTCCTGCCATTGGGTCTCTTGGATTAGAAGATGTAATCATGGTGCTGGGAGGCTTCCTGGAGGTTGCACACTTTGTAGCGTATGTAGGCCATGAGCTGTCCACCCAGCCAGGCACGATAACCTGTTTCACCTAGCCTTGTTCTCAGAAACTGCTGGATTGTTCTAGTTGAAAAATTACAGCTCAGTTCAGCCAGAGGCAGATGCCCAGCACAGAGAATTTCAGGCTGAATGGTGAAAGTTTGGCTGAGTTATGAGCAACTGAAAACAGGACTATATAATTGGAAGCATCAGGAAACCTTACCTCAAGGGTCACCCCCATACTTGTTGGCTTATATAGGCCAAGCTGGCCACCCAGCCAGAGCACTCACCCCCGTTTGGTCACTCCGGATACAGGAGTGCGGGAGCTGGCCAGAGTGGGGTGAGGCAGCCCACTACCCCTACCCTGAGGTCATTGCCTCAGTCTCTGTATCCAGAGTGACCCAAGGTGATGTGAGTGGAAATGAGATTGTTCCGGAGGTCTGGTTTTCTCCCAAGTCAGCAGGGTTCTTGCCTGGAACATTTCCTGAAATTCTGGAATTGATCAAACACATTATCTGCTTTACAAACAGAGCAGTGCTGTGAGTTTAGTGTAGGGCTTTGCTTTGCTCTGCTAGTTTAATCAGTGGAGCTCCCAACCTCGCCAATAATTAGAGTAGCTCTGT
The DNA here is from genome assembly GCF_009764565.3 of Dermochelys coriacea. Taxonomy (NCBI): domain Eukaryota; kingdom Metazoa; phylum Chordata; order Testudines; family Dermochelyidae; genus Dermochelys; species Dermochelys coriacea. The sequence continues at coordinate 49,881,404 of NC_050074.1, forward strand.
AATGGCTTTTACTCCTCTTAAGTTACTGATATGTACCCTGAAACTTGACTCCATCTGAATGTACAGAATAAGGCTGCAGGATTTTCTCTGTAAAGCCTAGAATGCCTGTTGAATCAGGTTGGAGCAATGAAAGAGCTACAAGCATGGCTGAGAGCATTTTGTTAGGATATCCCCAGGTTCAGTCATCATTGGGCTGCGTGGTCTGTTACTGTCTAAATTATTACATTTGCAGACATTATGGTTTTACAAATTGCCATGCCAAGAATCCCAGGCTGTTGTGGTATCATAAGAACATAAGAATGGCCCTATTGGGTCAGACCAAAGGTCCATTTAGCCCAGTATCCTGTCTTCTGACAGTGACCAATGCCTGGTGCCCCAGAGGGAATGACCAGAACAGGTAATCATCAAGTGATCCATCCCCTGTCGCTCATTCCCAGCTTTTGGCAAACAGAGGCTAGGGACACCATTCCTGCCCATCCTGGCTAATACCCATTGATGGACCTCTCCTCCATGAATTTATCTAGTTCTTTTTTGAACCCTGTTATGGTCTTGGCCTTCACAACCTCCTCTGGCAAGGAGTTCCACAGGTTGACTGTGTGTTGTGTGAAGAAATACTTCCTTTTATTTGTTTTAAACCTGCTGCCTATTAATTTCATTTGGTGACCCCGAGTTCTTGTGTTATGAGAAGTATTAAACAACACTTCCTTATCTACTTTCTCTACACCAGTCATGATTTTATAGACCTCAATAATATCTCCCCTTAATCTCTTTTCCAAGCTGAAAAGTCCCAGTCTTATTAATCTTTCCTCATACGGAAGCTGTTCCATACCCCTAATAATTTTTGTTGCCTTTTTCTGAACCTTTTCTAATTCCAATATATCTTTTTTGAGATGGGGCGACCGCATCTGCACACAGAATTCAAGATGTGGGTATACCATGGATTTATATAGAGGCAACATGATATTTTCTGTCCTATTATCTCTCACTTTCTTAATTATTCCCAGCATTCTGTTTGCTTTTTTGACTGCTGCTGCACATTAAGTGGATGTTTTCAGAGAACTATCCACAATGACTTCAAGATCTCTTTCTTGAGTGGTAACAGCTAATTTAGACCCCATCAGAGGTGACTCAACCAATCACCAACTGTTACTCTATAGATAATGTGCATGTAACAATTTCATTGGTTGTATGAGGGAGACTTGCACAAATGGTGCAATTGCAATGCCTGTGGAGCAGCAGTGGGCTTTGGTCTATGACCCAAAGTGCCAAACTGGAGCTGTGAGAGAACCAGAATGTCTGTCCCAAATGGAATTTCCAAAAGGAGTTTGTTCCAGATCTTTCAGCCTGTAGCCTGGGGAACTGAGAGATTCAGTAGACCATAACCTTTACATAGATATGTTACATGGCAGTGCAGGAAGTCAGCCAGAACTGGCTACCAATCTTCCCTAGGAGTCAGGAACCTGACAGGCTATCACGGAGCTGGAGTTTTCTGATGAGAGAGCGATTCTGGGAATTTTAAATTGGGGGTCCTCTAAAAAATGTAGAGCCCTGTGAGTGACCTTTGTTTTGCGTCATGAAAGATGTTAACACTGAATTCTGCAAAGGCTACATTGGAAGAGTTTCGTCCCAGGATAATGGGCTGGTTTTTTACTCTGAAGAGCTGTTTGTTCGATGGGACTGACATTATTGCCAGCTCACGAGTCTAGTGGTTTGGGGTGGGGTTTTGTATGTCTTGTGATGGCTTTAAGGAAATATGCTTATGAATATATATGACATAACTGGAATATGTTCTATGCTACGTATGCCATGTAACATATCTATGTAAAGGTTATGGTCTACTGAATCTATAAAACCTATTTGTATGCATGTATCATTTTTGTATTTGAAGTTATGAATATTGGCCATGTATTGGCTTGATTTCTAAATAACCTTAGTAGAGCATTTGGTCAGTTCCTGGAGAAAGGAATTTGCAAAGTTAAGTGCCCAATCAAGAAGCACTTAAGGAACAATGTATCTTGGAATGCTCCAATCTACATAAGAAGTTTTCCTGGAGACATTCAAGATGCCAGGTGCGCAATGGCTTCTGCCTGTAAAAACTGTGAGTCATGCATGGACATGTGACTTGCCCAGGTGACTCCAGAACTCCATCTTGGAGCTGGACTTTGCATAGGCGAGAGAAGGGGGTCTCCACCCCCAAGAGAAAGTCTGTTTAAGCCTGTGGGAGACCCCTCCATTTTGTCTTCAGCTGGCTAAGGAGATAGCCTCTCCACCCCCAAGGATATCTGAAAGAAACTGGAACAAAAGACAGTAACTACAGGGGGCGTGAGTGATTGCAGGACCCAGACTAGAGGGAGATTAGTCTGTAAAAGGAAGCTTACTGGAACTGAGGAAGCAAAAGTGGATGGGAACCTGGGAGACAGTGACCATGACATGGTCAAGTTCAGGATCCTGACACAAGGAAGAAAGGAGAGCAGCAGAATACAGATCCTGGACTTCACAAAAGCAGACTTTGACTCCCTCCGGGAACTGACGGGCAGGATCCCCTGGGAGAATAACATGAGGGGGAAAGGAGTCCAGGAGAGCTGGCTGTATTTTAAAGAATCCTTATTGAGGTTACAGGAACAAACCATCCTGATGTGTAAAAAGAAAAGTAAATATGGCAGGCGACCAGCTTGTTTTAACAGTGAAATCCTTGCTGATCTTAAACACAAAAAAGAAGCTTACAAGAAGTGGAAGCTTGGACAAATGACCAGGGAGGAGTATAAAAATATTACTCGCGCATGCAGGAGTGAAATCAGGAAGGCCAAATCACACTTGGAGTTGCAGCTAGCAAGAGATGTTAAGAGTAATAAGAAGGATTTCTTCAGGTATGTTAGCAACAAGAAGAAAGTCAAGGAAAGTGTGGGCCCCTTACTGAATGAGGGAGACAACCTAGTGACAGAGGATGTGGGAAAAGCTAATGTATTCAATGCTTTTTTTGCCTCTGTCTTCATGAACAAGGTCAGCTCCTAGACTATTGCACTGGGCAGCACAGCATGGGGAGGAACCCTCTGTGGAGAAAAAAGTGTTTCAGGACTATTTAGAAAAGCTGGACGAGCACAAGTCCATGGGGCTGGATGCGCTGCATCCAAGGGTGCTAAAGGAGTTGGCAGAAGTGATTGCAGAGCCATTGGCCATGATCTTTGAAAACTCATGGCAAGTGGGGGAGGTCCTGGACGACTGGAAAAAGGCTAATGTAGTGCCCATGTTTAAAAAAAGGAAGAAGGAGGATCCTGGGAACTACAAGCCAGTCAGCCTCACTTCAGTCCCTGGAAAAATCATGGAGCAGGTCCTCAAGGAATCAATTCTGAAACACTTAGAGGAGAGGAAAGTGATCAGGAACCGTCAGCATGGATTCACCAAGGGCAGGTCATGCCTGACTAATCTAATTACCTTCTATGACAAGATAACTGGCTCTGTGGATGAGGGAAAAGCAGTGGACGTGTTATTCCTTGACTTTAGCAAAGCTTTTGATACGGTCTCCCACAGTATTCTTGCCAGCAAGGTAAAGAAGTATGGGCTGGATGAATGGACTATAAGGTGAATAGAAAGCTGGCTAGATCATTGGGCTCAATGGGTAGTGATCATGGCTCCATGTCTAGTTGGCAGCCGGTATCAAGCAGAGTGCCCCAATGGTCGGTCCTGGAGCTGGTTTTTTTCAATATCTTCATTAATGATCTGGAGGATGGCATTGACCGCACCCTCAGCAAGTCTGCAGATGACACTAAACTGGGAGGAGTGGTAGATACGCTGGAGGGTAGGGATAGGATACAGAGGGACCTAGATGAATTAGAGGATTGGGCCAAAAGAAATCTGATGATGTTCAACAAGGACAAGTGCAGAGTCCTGCACTTAGGACGGAAGAATCCCATGCATGGTTACAGGCTGAGGACCGACTGGCTAAGCGGCAGTTCATAGAATCATAGAATATCAGGGTTGGAAGGGACCTCAGGAGGTCATCTAGTGCAACCCCCTGCTCAAAGTAGGACCAATCCCCAACTAAATCATCCCAGCCAGGGCTTTGTCAAGCCTGACCTTAAAAACTTCTAAGGAAGGAGATTCCACCACTTCCCTAGGTAACTCATTCCAGTGTTTCACCACGCTCCTAGTGAAAAAGTTTTTCCTAATATCCAACCTAAACCTCCCCCACTGCAACTTGAGACCATTACTCCTTGTTCTGTCATCTGCAACCACTGAGAACAGTCTAGATCCATCCTCTTTGGAACCCCCTTTCAGGTAATTGAAAGCAGCTATCAAATCCCCCCTCATTCTTCTCTTCCGCAGACTAAAGAATCCCAGTTCCCTCAGCCTCTCCTCATAAGTCCTGTGTTCCAGTCCCCTAATCATTTTTGTTGCCCTCCGCTGGATGTTTTCCAATTTTTCCATATTCTTCTTGTAGTGGGGGGCCCAAAACTGGACACAGTACTCCAGAAGAGGCCTCACCAAAGTCTTCTCATCCACTGTATTCCCCAGAAGCTGGATATGAGTCAACAGTGTGCCCTTGCTGCCAAAAAGGCTAACGGCATTTTGGGCTGTATAAGTAGGGGCACTGCCAGCAGATCCAGGGACGTTATCGTTCCCCTCTATTCGACATTGGTGAGGCCTCATCTGGAGTACTGTGTCCAGTTTTTGGCCCCACAGTACAAGGAGGATGTGGAAAAATTGGAGAGAGTCTTGCAGAGGGCAACAAAAATTATTGGGGACTGAAACACATGATTTATGAGGAGAGGCTGAGGGAACTGGGATTGTTTAGTCTGCGTAAGAGAAGAATGAGGGGGGATTTGATAGCTGCTTTCAACTACCTGATAGGGGGTTCCAAAGAGGATGGATCTAGACCGGGGGTCCCCAATGCGGTGCCCGTGGGTGCCCTGGCGCCCGCCGGGGCATTTTTGTGCGCCCCCAGGACACCCCACCGCCGAAATGCCACTGAGAAGCATTGTCATTTCTCGGCGGCATTTTGGCGGCGGCGCTTATTGCCACTGCTGCTTCTCGGCAGCGGCATTATGCTATTCCCACAAGAAAGATTGGGGACCACTGATCTAGACTGTTCTCAGTGGTAGCAGATGACAGAACAAGGAGTAATTGCGGTGGGAGAGGTTTAGGTTGGATATTAGGAAAAACTTTTTCACTAGGAGGGTGGTGAAGTGCTGGAATGCATTACCTAGGGAGTGGTGGAATCTCCTTCCTTTGAGGTTTTTAAGGTCAGGCTTGACAAAGCTCTGTCTGGGATGATTTAGTCGGGGGTTTGGTCCTGCTTTGAACTGAGGGTTGGACTAGATGACCTCCTGAGGTCCCTTCCAACCCTAATATTCTATGATTCTATGGTGAGGTTTTGTCTGTATTCAGTTTTATTAGACATAGACTTGCGGGTTTTATTTTATTTTGCTTTGCTTGGTAATTCACTTTGTTCTGTCTGTTACTACTTGGAAACACTTACGTCCTACTTTCTGTATTTAATAAAATCACTTTTTACTTATTAATTAACCCAGAGTATATATTAATACCTGGGGGGGGGGGGCAAACAGCTGTGCATATCTCTCTATCAGTGTTACAGAGGGCGAACAATTTATGAGTTTACCCTGTATAAGCTTTATGCAGAGTAAAACTGATCTATTTAGGGTTTGGACCCCACTGGGAGTTGGGCATCTGAGTGTGTCATAAAAATAAAGGGAAGAGTAAACACCTTTAAAATCCCTCCTGGCCAGAGGAAAAACTCTTTCACCTGTAAAGGCTTAAGAAGCTAGGATAACCTCGCTGGCACCTGACCACAATGATCAACGAGGAGACAAGACACTTCCAAAGCTAGATGGAGGGAGAAACAAAGGGTCTGTGTCTGTCTGTGTATTGCTTTTGCCAGGGACGGAACAGGAATGGAATCTTAGAACTTAGTAAGTAATCTAGCTAGATATGTGTTAGATTATGATTTCTTTAAATGGCTGAGAAAATTAAGCTGTGCTGAATAGAATGGATATTCCTGTCTTTGTGTCTTTTTGTAACTTAAGGTTTTGCCTAGAGGGATTCTCTATGTTCTGAATCTAATTACCCTGTAAGATATTTACCATCCTGATTTTATAGAGGTGATTCTTTTGACTGTTTCTGCTATTAAAATTCTTCTGGTAAGAAACTGAATGCTTTTTTCATTGTTCTTAAGATCCAAGGGTTTGGGTCTGTGATCACCTATGCAAATTGGTGAGGATTTTTATCAAGCCTTCCCCAGGCAGGGGGTTGCAAGATTTTGGTGAGGATTTTGGGGAGAAAGACGTTTCCAAACAACGCTTTCTCAGAAATAAACCCGGTGAGATGTGGTGAGTGGTGGCAGTGGAAGTCCAAGGGCAAAAGGTAAAATAGTTTGTATCTTGGGGAAGTTTTAACCTAAGCTGATAAAAGTAAGTTTTTTTCATTTTTCTGTAGGCTGACAATCACTATCAGAGAATAGGTATCCTATTACAGCACAGCAAAATTTTACAAGCCAAGTTTTGTTTGTTTTATTTCTAACCCTCTGGTGTAAAGTTAGTAAAAAACAGAGAGGTAAAGATGACAGAAACTAAGACACTACACAAATTGGAGTTAGCCAGAAAGGAGGCAGCGAGAGAGGCAGAACAACACCAATCAGCTTCTCACAGGAGAGCAATGGAGGCCAAGGACAAAGAAATTGAGGCAAGGGTAAAAGAACTGGAGGAGAAGGAAAAAGAGAGGAAGCATGTGGAGGAGGAGAAGGAAAAAGAGGAAGCATGCACTGGAGATGGAGAAGGCAAAGGCTCAGCAGAATATACCAACAAACCCTAGCAATCCTTCTCCAGGAACCACTTCCCATCCCAGAAAGTTCCCCACCTACAAGGCAGGCAATGATACTGAGGCCTTCTTAGAAAACTTTGAAAGGGCCTGCCTTGGGTACAGCATCTCTACAGATCAATACATGGTAGAGCTGAGGCCACAGCTCAGTGGACCCTTAGCTGAGGTGGTGGCTGAAATGCCTAAGGAACAAATGAACAAGTATGAACTGTTTAAAACCAAGGTGAGAGTCAGAATGGGACTAACACCTGAGCATTCCCATCGGCAGTTCAGAGCCCTAAGGTGGAAACCAGACGTGTCATTTACCCGTCATGCCTACCACATTGTGAAACATTGGGATGCCTGGATATCAGGAGCAAGTGTTAAATCTCCAGCAGATTTGCCCTTCCTAATGCAAATGGAACAGTTCTTAGAGGGTGTTCCTGAGGAAATAGAAAGATACATCCTAGATGGGAAGCCCAAAACTGTAATTGAGGCAGGGGAGATTGGAACCAAATGGTGGAGGTGGCAGAGAAAAAAAAACTGGTCGCGGTTGGAGTGGATACCAGAAGGGACAACCTCAGACCACACCCTACTACTGGGGGCTGCCCAAGGCCCCACCTACCCCCCAAGGAACCCTCCAGCCACCTTATCGTCCCACCACGCCGTTCTCCAGCAACCCACCTCACCCCAGTGACACATCAGCTGGACGATGTTTTAAATGTAACGAGCCAGGATATGTGAAGGCCAACTGCCCCAAGAACCCCAACAGATTACAGTTCACTGCACCGGAATCACAGCAGAGGTCCTCAGGCCAAGATACCTCCCAGATACTCTTGGAGCGGTGGGAAACTATGAGTGTGGGCGGGAAGAAAGTCACCGCGTGGAGGGACATCGGAACACAGGTGTTGGCTATCCATGCTTCCTTAGTGGACCCCAGTTTAATCAACCCAGAGATCCAAGTGACGATTCAACCCTTCAAGTCCAACTCTTTCAATTTTACCTACAGCCAAGTTGCCTGTCCAGTACAAGGGCTGGTCAGGAACGTGGACTTTTGAAGTCTATGATGATTATCCCATCCCCATGCTGTTGGGGGAAGACTTGGCCAACTATGTGAAGTCAGGCAAGAATGTGGGAATGGTCACCTGCAGCCAGACATCCTCACAGATGCAGGAACTAATTTCCTGGCAGGAACTATGGAAAGCCTTTGTGAAGCTCATGGGGTAAATCACTTGGTTGCCACTTCTTACCACCATCAAACAAATGGAGAAGTTTAATGGAACTTTGGGACCATGATACATAAATTCGTTAATGAGCACTCCAATGATTGGGACCAGTGTTGCAGCAGTTGTTCTTTGCCTACAGAGCTGTACCACATCCTAGTTTAGGGTTTTCACCATTTGAACTTGTATATGGCCGCGAGGTTAAGGGGCCGTTACAGTTGGTGAAGCAGCAATGGGAGGGATTTACACTTTCTCCAGGAACTAACATTCTGGACTTTGTAACCAACCTACAAAACACCCTCCGAACCTCTCTAGCCCTTGCTAAAGAAAACCTACAGGATGCTCAAAAAGAGCAAAAAGCTTGGTATGATAAACATGCCAGAGAGCATTCCTTCAAAGTAGGAGACCAGGTCATGGTCTTAAGGCTCCAGGCCCATAAAATGGAAGCATCGTGGGAAGGGCCATTCACGGTCCAGGAGCTCCTGGGAGCTGTTAATTATCTCATAGCATTCCCCACCTCCAACTGAAAGCCTAAGGTATACCATGTTAATTCTCTAAAGCCCTTTTATTCCAGATAATTAAAAGTTTGTCAGTTTACAGCCCAGGGAGGAGATGACGCTGAGTGGCTTTAAGGTGTCTACTACCAAGGGAAAAGTGCTGGTGGCATGGAAGAGGTGAACCTCTCCATGACCCTTGGGCGTATGCAGCGACAGCAGATCCAGGATCTGTGCACTAGCTACGCGCCGACGTTCTCAGCCACCCCAGGACTGAAAGAAGTCAAAGAAACAGGTTCAATCCTTTTTAGGTTTGGCTGATTATTACAGACGATTTGTACCGCAATACAGCCAAATCGCTGCCCCACTGACAGACCTAATCAAAAAGAAACAGCCAAATGCTGTTCAGTGGACCGAAGAGTGTCACAGGTCTCTAACCAACTTAAAGTGACACTCATGTCTGACCCTGTACTAAGAGCCCCAGACTTTGACAAACGGTTCCTAGCAACCACAGATGTGTCCGAGCGTGGTGTGGGAGCAGTTTTAATGCAGGAAGGACCGGATCAAGAATTCCACCCTATAGTGTTTCTCAGCAAAAAAACTGTCTGAGAGGGAAAGCAACTGGTCAGTCAGTGAAAAAGAATGTTACGCCATTGTCTGCGCTCTGGAAAAGCTACACCCATATGTTTGGGGACGGCGTTTCCACCTGCAAATCGACCATCCTGCGCTACGGTGGATTCATACTGCCATGGGAAATAATAAAAAACTTATTTGATGGAGTTTAGCTCTCCAAGATTTTGATGTCGACATCCAACACATTTCAGGAGCTTCTAACAAAGTGGCTGATGCACTGTCCCGTGAAATTTTCCCAGAATCAACTGGTTAAAATTGTCCTTGAGATGTGGAAAATATTGTTAGTCTTTATATACTTGGTAGTATATTTAGAGGTGCATGTGTCTTATTAACTCTGTTTTTTTCCTAGCGCTCCAGGAGGAAATCTCAGCCAGCGTTTCACCCTAGCTGTGATTTGGGGGGCGTGTCATAAAAATAAAGGGAAGGGTAAACATCTTTAAAATCCTTCCTGGCCAGAGGAAAAACCCTTTCACCTGTAAAGGCTTAAGAAGCTAGGATAACCTCACTGGCACCTGACCACAATGACCAATGAGGAGACAAGATACTTTCAAAGCTGGAGGGAGGGAGAAACAAAGGGTCTGTGTCTGTGATGCTTTTGCTGGGGACAGAACAGGAATGGAGTCTTAGAATTTAGTGAGTAATCTAGCTAAATATGCATTAGATTATGATTACTCTAAATGGCTGAGAAAATTAAGCTGTGCTGAATAGAATGGATATTCCTGTCTTTTTGTAACTTAAGGTTTTGCCTAGAGGGATTCTCTATGTTTTGAATCTAATTACCCTGTAAGATATTTACTATCCTGATTTTACAGAGGTGATTCTTTTGACTGTTTCTGCTATTAAAATTCTTCTGGTAAGAAACTGAATGCTTTTTTCATTGTTCTTAAGATCCAAGGGTTTGGGTCTGTGATCACCTATGCAAATTGGTGAGGATTTTTATCAAGCCTTCCCCAGGCAGGGGGTTGCAAGGTTTTGGTGAGGATTTTGGGGAGAAAGACATTTCCAAACAACGCTTTCTCAGAAATAGGTCCTGGTGATGTCAAGGAATTATGACGTGATTGGAATAACAGAGACTTGGTGGGATAACTCACATGACTGGAGTACAGTCATGGATGGTTATAAACTGTTCAGGAAGGACAGGCAGGGCAGAAAAGGTGGGGGAGTAGCACTGTATGTAAGGGAGCAGTATGACTGCTCAGAGCTCCGGTACGAAACTGTGGAAAAACCTGAGTGTCTCTGGATTAAGTTTAGAAGTGTGTGCAACAAGAGTGATGTCATGGTGGGAGTCTGCTATAGACCACCGGACCAGGGGGATGAGGTGGATGAGGCTTTCTTCCGGCAACTCACGGAAGCTACTAGATCGCATGCCCTGATTCTCATGGGTGACTTTAATTTTCCTGATATCTGCTGGGAGAGCAATACAGCGGTGCATAGACAATCCAGGAAGTTTTTGGAAAGCGTAGGGGACAATTTCCTGGTGCAAGTGCTAGGGGAGCCAACTAGGGGGAGCGCTTTCCTTGACCTGCTGCTCACAAACCGGGTAGAATTAGTGGGGGAAGCAAAAGTGGATGGGAATCTGGGAGGCAGTGACCATGAGTTGGTTGAGTTCAGGATCCTGACGCAGGGAAGAAAGGTAAGCAGCAGGATACGGACCCTGGACTTCAGGAAAGCAGACTTTGACTCCCTCAGGGAACAGATGGCCAGGATCCCCTGGGGGACTAACATGAAAGGGAAGGGAGTCCAGGAGAGCTGGCTGTATTTCAAGGAATCCCTGTTGAGGTTACAGGGACAAACCATCCCGATGAGTCGAAAGAATAGTAAATATGGCAGGCGACCAGCTTGGCTTAATGGTGAAATCCTAGCGGATCTTAAACATAAAAAAGAAGCTTACAAGAAGTGGAAGCTTGGACATATGACCAGGGAAGTGTATAAAAATATTGCTCGGGCATGTAGGAAAGATATCAGGAGGGCCAAATCGCACCTGGAGCTGCAGCTAGCAAGAGATGTCAAGAGTAACAAGAAGGGTTTCTTCAGGTATGTTGGCAACAAGAAGAAAGCCAAGGAAAGTGTGGGCCCCTTACTGAATGAGGGAGGCAAGCTAGTGACAGAGGATGTGGAAAAAGCTAATGTACTCAATGCTTTTTTTGCCTCTGTTTTCACTAACAAGGTCAGCTCCCAGACTGCTGTGCTGGGCAACACAAAATGGGGAAGAGATGGCCAGCCCTCTGTAGAGATAGAGGTGGTTAGGGACTATTTAGAAAAGCTGGACGTGCACAAGTCCATGGGGCCGGACGAATTGCATCCGAGAGTGCTGAAGGAATTGGCGGCTGTGATTGCAGAGCCCTTGGCCATTATCTTTGAAAACTCGTGGCGAACGGGGGAAGTCCCGGATGACTGGAAAAAGGCTAATGTAGTGCCCATCTTTAAAAAAGGGAAGAAGGAGGATCCTGGGAACTACAGGCCGGTCAGCCTCACCTCAGTCCCTGGAAAAATCATGGAGCAGGTCCTCAAAGAATCAATCCTGAAGCACTTAGAGGAGAGGAAAGTGATCAGGAACAGTCAGCATGGATTCACCAAGGGAAGGTCATGCCTGACTAATCTAATCGCCTTTTATGATGAGATTACTGGTTCTGTGGATGAAGGGAAAGCAGTGGATGTATTGTTTCTTGACTTTAGCAAAGCTTTTGACACGGTCTCCCACAGCATTCTTGTCAGCAAGTTAAGGAAGTATGGGCTGGATGAATGCACTATAAGGTGGGTAGAAAGCTGGCTAGATTGTCGGGCTCAACGGGTAGTGATCAATGGCTCCATGTCTAGTTGGCAGCCGGTGTCAAGTGGAGTGCCCCAGGGGTCGGTCCTGGGGCCCGTTTTGTTCAATATCTTCATAAATGATCTGGAGGATGGTGTGGATTGCACTCTCAGCAAATTTGCGGATGATACTAAACTGGGAGGAGTGGTAGATACGCTGGAGGGGAGGGATAGGATACAGAAGGACCTAGACAAATTGGAGGATTGGGCCAAAAGAAATCTAATGAGGTTCAATAAGGATAAATGCAGGGTCCTGCACTTAGGATGGAAGAATCCAATGCACCGCTACAGACTAGGGACCGAATGGCTCGGCAGCAGTTCTGCGGAAAAGGACCTAGGGGTGACAGTGGACGAGAAGCTGGATATGAGTCAGCAGTGTGCCCTTGTTGCCAAGAAGGCCAATGGCATTTTTGGTTGTATAAGTAGGGGCATAGCGAGCAGATCGAGGGACGTGATCGTTCCCCTCTATTCGACACTGGTGAGGCCTCATCTGGAGTACTGTGTCCAGTTTTGGGCCCCACACTACAGGAAGGATGTGGATAAATTGGAAAGAGTACAACGAAGGGCAACGAAAATGATTAGGGGTCTAGAGCACATGACTTATGAGGAGAGGCTGAGGGAGCTGGGATTGTTTAGTCTGCAGAAGAGAAGAATGAGGGGGGATTTGATAGCTGCTTTCAACTACCTGAAAGGGGGTTTCAAAGAGGATGGCTCTAGACTGTTCTCAATGGTAGCAGATGACAGAACGAGGAGTAATGGTCTCAAGTTGCAATGGGGGAGGTTTAGATTGGATATTAGGAAAAACTTTTTCACTAAGAGGGTGGTGAAACACTGGAATGCGTTACCTAGGGAGGTGGTAGAATCTCCTTCCGTAGAGGTTTTTAAGGTCAGGCTTGACAAAGCCCTAGCTGGGATGATTTAACTGGGACTTGGTCCTGCTTTGAGCAGGGGGTTGGACTAGATGACCTTCTGGGGTCCCTTCCAACCCTGATATTCTATGATTCTATGATTCTATGAAATAAACCCGGTGAGATGTGGTGAGTGGTGGCAGTGGAAGTCCAAGGGCAAAAGGTAAAATAATTTGTATCTTGGGGAAGTTTTAACCTAAGCTGCTAAAAGTAAGCTTAGGAGGTTTTCATGCAGGTCCCCACATCTGTACCCTAGAGTTCAGAGTGGGGAAGGAACCTTGACAGAGTGTCAAAGACAGGAACACTTCTGTAAGCCTACAGCTGTTAGGGGATGTGGTTCAGACCTGGGTCTGGGTTTGCACCAGGCTAGCAGGTCTGGCTCAAACCAGGCAGGGCATTGAAATCCTAAGCTGCCAGGGCAGGAAAGCAGGAGCAGAAGTAGTCTGGGCACATCAGGTGGCAGCTCCCAGCGGGTTTCTGTGATTCAACCCGTCACATGTGTCTTATGGAAATATGATAAAAGGCGTGCCACCAACTCATGAATTTTCTCTCATTCAAAATGGCCACCTTTTCCCATTCCTGGCAGTGAGGCCTCCATTTCCCTACAGGCTATCTGCATGAGAGTGGAAAGCTGCCCTGAATAAAGCTGGCTGCTGCCTCCCACTGTTTTCAATTAGATTGACGCTATGCCCACAGGCCCATGGCTGCCAGTCTATGGCTCAGGGGGGTGAATGGGCCAAAGGGACTGTGAGGAGCAGCAGAGACCCTGTGAAAGGGGGATGGGGAGCAGGCATGGGGGGGCGGGGCAGGAGGCAGGTTTAGGGGGATGTGGGGACAGGAGGCAGGCTGAGGGGGTGCAGAGGACAGTGATGGGGGGCAGATGGAGGGGACAGCCTGGCACATCCCCCAACCAGGTGGGTGAGGGGAGTCCCCTCCCGGCAGCCAAGGGAAGGCAATATTAGTGTTGCCAAGCCAACACTCATGAACTGATCAGGAGTCACAGGGTTTGACACCTACAGGGGTTCCAGAGCAGCAAGCGGCAATGGAGGGGGTAATCGGGGAAGAGCTGCTGCTGGGTCCAGGGCCCTGGACCCACCAGCAATGCCTCCCGCTGCCTCAGCGCTTCTCCTTGCCTTGGGTTTCAGGTAGGAGAAAAGCCCAGGGGGGCAGCAAGCCCGGGATGGGGAGTCAAGCCAGTAATAGGCAGGGGATGGCAGCTCCCCATCTCAGGGGTGTACGGATAGGGTAAGTGGGGGCTGCCTCTGAGCAGCCAGGGGAGGTGTGTATTTCAGTGTGTCCTGCAGGTTGCCTTGTCAACCTGAAAGGATCACACATGCAGCGCCACAGGAATGGAGGGGAGTTAGAAAGGCAAAAGACAGGCTGGGAACTATGGTCTGAGGATGTTTTTGAAGTCCCATGATTTGGAGGGCCAACCGCATGATATGTGGAGGTCCACTCATGAGTTTGGCTCTCCTGAGATTGGCTATACTGGATAAGGAGGCTGGATGAATAATAATATTCAGAGAATTCCACAAAAATCTGCCCGCTTTCAAAACAGTTGCGGTCTCCCACTGTTCTCTGAGGGCCACAGGCTGCCCATGTCTCCATTCACCTGTTCCTCACAGTACTTTTCTCTTCCTCAGCATGGGAGGTCCACCTTTCCTCTGAAGGCAGCTTGGTTTCCCTCATGGTAAGAGGAATAGGCAATGGTGGCCTTTTTGAATAAAGGCAGCTAAGCTGAGGGAACCCTGTGGCCTCAGTCCTCTTTGAAGCCCTAGGAGAGAGTGGCCAATTCTCCATGGGTTTCTCTGAAGATTTCATGGGCCAGGTTCTGCTGACAGATGAACCATCAGTTATGAAAAATGGTGGCCAAACATGAGCATATTTAATCTAAAAAACAACTTATTGCACCATGAGGGAAAACAAAGTTGAGGGTCACACATGGCATTGCTTTTGTAGGCTGCACTTGGTGAGTTATCCAACTTTTTATGTGCAAATAGCTTGTCAGGTTTTTGGGGGGGAAACCCCCCCCATCCAATGAGAGAGGCTATCACCGCTAGCAACTTTACAGGCTACTGCAGGGTGATTCAGTGGACTGGGACCCCGGAGGCCTGGGACTAATATTTGGCTCTGCCATTGCTTTGCTGGTTGATCTTGGGCCAGTCAGTCCCTCCCTGTGCCTCAGTTTCCCCATTAGTAAAATGGTGATAATGGTACTGATCTCCTTCTTAAACACTTTGAGATCTATCAATGAAAAGCACTAGGTAAAAGCGAAGTATCGATATTGTTCAGTTGGCTAAGCCACTCCTTCTCTTTTCTTTATCCATTTCAAATACACACACCGAATGCAGGGAAAGGTGAAGCAGTGCCAGTGCAAAGGGAAGGCTGCCATTCCTCTCTGGGCAGAGGAGCCAGCGCATGGCCTAGTGTCACAGGACTCCAGTGTGGTTTGAGTGGTGGCTAGGCACTCACATGGCACAAAGGTGAATTCAACCCAAACCCAGGACAAGTAAGAAGGGGACCAGTGAGTTGGCCTCAGACCCTAGAAAGAGAAAACCAATGGGATCAATTAAACGGGACTGTGGAAGAGAAGAAACCCTGCCGGCATTAGAGCAGCTTTTGTGATGCCTTTCCAGGAGCTTTGTTCACCCCAACCGAGTCAGGAGAATTAGGCGGTGAATGCTAATGTGAGCAAAATCTCAGCTCTGCTCAAGATCTAGGCAAGGAGGCTGAGCTCTTTTATCTTTAGCTCTCAAAGTGTATTACAAGAAGGTCAGCATCATTGCCATTTTACAGATGGGGAAACTGAGGCACAAGGGCGGTCACCCAACAGCAGAACCAGGAATAGAGCCTGCCTCTTCTGAGCCCCCCTACAGCACTCAATTCACTAAGCTACCCTGCTCCTGGGAGAGTTTGAGCCTCATCTCTAGCCATTTCAGTACATTTTTGCTTGACACCAAGAAAACAATCAGTAGCAGTGGTGGGATGGTGCTAGTGACAGGCCTAAGAACAAAGGGGGGCAGGGGTGGGCACAGACAGGAAACCTATCTCTTTGGCCTCCTCTGTGCTCCCCCATCACTCCCCAGCGAGTGAGTGGCTGGGATGGATCTGCTTAAGCTAGCAGTGTGGGGAGCTCTTCCTCATGAAAGCCAAGCCCTTGGGAGCGTGAGGGGGGGGGGATTCTCACACCGGAAGGGCTCCAGGCTCCACTCCAATTCCTCCTGCCCACATTCTCCCGCTGGACCAGTGAGGTGCTGGCATCCAGCTGGTTCAGGAGTCTGGTTGGGATTGGGGGCCAGCCATGGGGAAGTGACTGAATGAGCATGCTTGACTAACTCCCCATGCCAGCTTCTCATCCTTCCCACCCAGCTCCCACCTCCTTTCATTATGTTACTGCTCTAGGGATCTCTAGAGCCATCACTTCCCCTCATTCAGACCAACCGGCCCCATTAATGAGGGATGGGTCTTGTTCCCTCTGACCACCCTTCCCCACTCGGCTCCTCCAACTGGCCCTTCTGGCCCAAAGCAGCCAATAGCGCTCCAAGGATCATCCCAAGGCTTCTGCTCCACACGCCCCCACTGAAAGCTTGTCAGGGCTTCTCAGAGGACGTGCCCTTTCCCTGGTCACTCTCCCCAGGACCTGCCCCCATATACCACTGTCCCTTTTGTGGCATGGCTCCCACAACGGAAGAGAGAACTCCAAGCCCTTCCCATGGCTGAGTAACGCGGATGTAATCTCAGCCTGGGCATAGAAGAGGTACCTCCTGTAGATGTGTCCCACCTGCTATGGATAGGTAGTGCAGAGATGGCTTTTACACTCCTGCTCCATGTGCTACCAGAGATATGCCCAGCTGTTACCTTCCCCTAGTGAGCTCCAGACCATGATCAAAGAGACCTGGTGAGACCTCACCTAGAATACTGTGTGCAGTTCTGGTCTCCCATGTTTAAAAAGGATGAATTCAAACTGGAGCAGGTACAGAGAAGGGCTACTAGGATGATCCGAGGAATGGAAAACTTGTCTTATGAAAGGAGACTTAAGGAGCTTGGCTTGTTTAGCCTAACTAAAAGAAGGTTGAGGGGAGATATGATTGCTCTCTATAAATATATCAGAGGGATAAATATAGGAGAGGGAGAGGAATTATTTCAGCTCAGCACCAATGTGGACACAAGAACAAATGGGTATAAACTGGCCACCAGGAAGTTTAGACTTGAAATCAGACGAAGGTTTTTAACCATCAGAGGAGTGAAGTTTTGGAATAACCTTCCAAGGGAAGCAGTGGGGGCAAAAGATCTATCTGGTTTTAAGATTCTACTCGATAAGTTTATGGAGGAGATGGTATGATGGGATAATGGGATTTTGGTAAGTAATTGATCTTTAAATATTCAGGGTAAATAGGCCAAATCCCCTGAGATGGGATATTAGATGGATGGGATCTGATTTACTATAGAAAACTCTTTCCTGGGTATCTGGCTGGTGAATCTTGCCCATGTGCTCAGGGTTTGGCTGATTGCCATGTTTGGGGTCGGGAGGGAGTTTTCCTCCAGGGCAGATTGGAGAGGCCCTGGAGGTTTTTTTGCCTACCTCTGTAGCATGGGGCATGGTTGACTGGAGGGAGGCTTCTCTGCTCCTTGAAGTTTTGAACCATGATTTGAGGACTTCAATAGCTCAGACATGGGTGAGGTTTTTCATAGGAGTGGTGGGTGACATTCTGTGGCCTGCGCTGTGCAGGAGGTCGGACTAGATGATCAGAGTGGTCCCTTCTGACCTTAATATCTATGAATCTATAAAGAGAACTGAGCTACTTACTCTCTTTCCATTCTAGCCCGTTCCCCATTGCTGCTGTCATCCCACACAGACATTCCTGGTTAGGTTCCCCCCTCACCACGGCTCTGATGTGATGCTCACTATGTCGTGGTGCTTCCGTCTGCCCATGCTGGGGAGCAGCAAGACCAGGCGAGAGAGCAGCGGGACCTGGAGGGCTGACAGTCTTCTTTGTGTGCAGGTCCCTGCCAGCCTCTGAAGAATGGCTGCTGATGTTCATAAGAAGAAAGGCTGGGAAGTCCCCAACAGGTCCTTGGTGCCAACAGATGGTCAACCCATGGAGAGGTCAGAGAGCCCCACCCCAGGACTGGTTCAGGGCACGGAACCAGGTAGGGGCAGGGGATTATTGCATGATTCATAGGGGCCATACTCACTCCAGCTGTGTGATTGCTCTGCTGAACTGGGGGGGGAAGAGGCCGAAAACAACTTCCTCTTCCACTTCCCGAGTTAGTTTGGGAAGGAGACTGGGAGCAGCAGGCCACCCTAGCTGAGGTACCGTGGCTGGGACAATGGACAGGCGCAGGCCAACCAGCAGGAATGATGTGAGTGAGGGCCTGTCTCTGGGCTGATTACGTCACGTTATCCCCATGGATTAAGCTGTCCCATGCATAGGCGCGGGAACTAGGGGTGCGGGGAGTGCCTGCCACCCTGAGCCCAGGGTCCCAGCTGCCAGCCCTGCATGCGGGCTCCCAGCTGCCAACCCTGCTCCGGGACTCTGCTCCCCCGGCCCCGCACGCAGGCTCCCAGCCCTGCACCCAGGGCTCTACTGCCAGCCCTGCCCCTGCCTCCAGCTGTCGCACCAGCCTTGACCACTTTCCCCTTTCCAGGAGACATGGCTCCCTGCTTCCGGAGACATGGCCCTCTGCTCCCAGCCCCAGATCTTGGGGAAGGGGGGAAATGGACAGGGGTCAGGCTTTCAGCACCCCCACTATTAAAAGTGTCCAGTGCCACTGGTCCCATGGTGGCAGAGCTAGTGGTGGGAGTGACCCTGGAGCCAGCATGGGGAAGAGTCGCCATCCTTGCTCTGAAGCTGCTATGGGATTAGTACAGATGTCATAACTGAGCTGCTTTCTCCACCTGGGAACAGATCAGGAGAAGGGGCCCGACTCCACAGCTGGGAAGATCTCAAACTCTGACTGGCGCCCCAAGTCATGCCCACAACAAAAATGGCCACCTGACCTTCTGACCCCATCCCTTCCTGATCCCACATAGTGAATTTCTTCATGAAATATCCTGGGTGGAATGACGGGGGTTGGCTGGTGTAACGATGCAGCCTTTGATGGGACATTACTGAAAGTATCAATTGAGGACAAATTGCTTAGAGCAGGGCAGTTACAGCCCAAAACTGGAGTTCCTTTACAGTTAAGGCATGCCAAACCAGCCAAACAGAGAGGACTTTGGTTTTACCCTACTGGCTAACCATAAGTCATACAAGCAATTCCCTTAGATACTCCAGTTCCCTTGTATCACCACCAGTGCCACTTGTTATGGGGATCAATGGTTATGAAAAGCAATACAGCAGTAAAAGAAAAAGGTTCTCCCGATCCCAAACGACCAAGCCCAGACCCAGGTGAATATACAAATCAGTTCTTACCCACAAATCATGCTGTAGCCAATCCTTTAGAATCTAAAAGTTTATTTGTAAAAAAGAAAGAAATATAGATGAGAGCTAAAATAGGTTAAATTGAATCAATTACATACAGTAATGGCAAAGTTCTTGGTTCAGGCTTGTAGAGATGGTGGAGCAAACTGCAGGTTCAAATCAAGTCTCTGGAGTACATCCACAGCTTGGATGGGTCATTCAGTCCTTTGTTCAGAGCTTCAGTTTTTAGCAAAGTTCCTCCAGAGGTAAGAAGCAGGATTGAAGACAAAATGGAGGGGTTTCCAGAGCCTTTTTTATTCTTTCTCTTGTGGGCAGAAACCCTTTGTTCTCCTGTGTAAAATCACAGAAACAAGATGGAGTTTGTAGTCACCTGGGCACATGACATGTCTATGAATGATTCAGCTTTTTGCAGGCCGACGCCATTGTTTACATGTTAGTTTGAACGTTCCCAGGAAAGCTCAGCTGTGGATTGGCGTCTCCCAAATTCCATTGTCATTTAAGTGTTTCTTGATTTGGTGCTTACTGAGAATAGTCCTTTCTCAAGAAGCTGACCAAATGCTTCACTGAGACTACTTAGAATCAAAACACATTGAGATACAAATACATAGCCAATATTCATAACTTCAAATACAAAAATGATACACACATACAAACAGATAATCATACCCAGCAAACTACAACCTTTCCATAGACACCTCACTTGACAACCTTTGTACAATATTTGCTGCAAATATATAACAGTGATTGCAACAATGATCATACAGTTTATGTCAATAACGTTAAGCTCTGTGATGGAATGAGGACACGTGTCGGAAGTCAAGGCTGCCATGTTTGCTGTGGGATGGTTGATGGGGTAGCCATCCAGCCCAGGGATTTATAGGCGAGACAGCATCCCACAAGTCCTCTATAGTTAATGAGAAACAACTGTGCAGTTGTTATGCAGATCAGATGCCCCAGCCAATCAGCAAGCAGGGAATTGTGGAAGAGGACAATGAGCGTAGGGTGATGGGAATGTGTCCAGAACCATGGCGCTAACAGGCCTATGAAGGGCAGGGGACCTGCAGTAACCCCAGTGGCCAGGATTCTGGGTGGGTGTCTCACCACCATGGGCAGAGTGGGATGGAGCTAGAGAGGTCAGCTTTCCCCATTGAGTGACTGGCCGGAGGGGGTGGGGCTGAGAGAATCATAGAATATAAGGGTTGGAAGAGCCCTCAGGAGGTCATCTGGTAGGACCAACCCCAACTAAATCATCCCAGCCAGGGCTTTGTCAAGCCGGGCCTTAAAAACCTCTAAGGATAGAGATTCCAACACCTCCCTAAGTAACCCATTTCAGTGCTTCACCAACCTCCTAGTGAAACAGTGTTTCCTAATATCCAACCTAGACCTCTCCCACTGCAACTTGAGACCATTGCGTCTTGTTCTGTCATCTGACACCACTGAGAACAGCTGAGCTCCAACCTCTTTGTAACTCCGCTTCAGGTAGTTGAAGGCCGCTATCAAATCCCCCTTCACTCTTCTCTTCCGCAGACTGAACAAGTCCAATTGCCTCAGCCTCTCCTCGTAAGTCATGTGCCCCAGCTCCCTGATCATTTTCATTGCCCCAAACTGGACTCTCTCCAATTTGTCCACAACCTTTTTGTAGTGGGAGGCCCAAAACTGGACGCAATACTCCGAATGTGGCCTCACCAGTACCGAATAGAGAGGAATAATCACTTCCCTTGATCTGCTGGCAATGCTTCTACCAATGCAGCCCAATATGCCGTTAGCTTTCTTGGCAACAAGGGCACACTGTTGACTCATATCCAGCTTCTCGTCCACTTTAATCCCCAGGTCCTTTTCTGCAGAACTGCTGCTTAGCCACTTGGTCCCCAGCCTCTAGCAGTGCATGGGATTCTTCCTTCCTAAGTGCAGGACTCTGCATTTGTCCTTGTTGAACCTCATCAGATTTCTTTTGGCCCAATCCTCCAATTTGTCTAGGTCACTCTGGATCCTATCCCTACCCTCCAGCATATCTACCCTCTCCCCTCAGTTTAGTGTCATTTGGGAACTTGCTGAGGGTGCAATTCATCCCATCATCCAGATCATTAATGAAGATGTTGAACAAAAGTGGCCCCAGGACCGACCCCTGGGGCACTCCACTTGATACCGGCTGCCAACTAGACATCAAGCCATTGATCACTACCCGTTGAGCCTGATGATCTAGCCAACTTTTTGTCCACCTAATAGTCCATTCATCCAATCCATACTTCTTTAACTTGCTGGCAAGAATACTGTGGGAGACCATATCGAAAGCTTTGCTAAAGTCAAGCTTTCCCCATATCCACAGAACCAATTATCTCATCATAGAAGGCAATCAGGTTGGTCAGGCATGACTTGCCCTTGGTGAATCCATGTTGACTGTTCCTGAGGTTAACATTTAGGGGAGCAGGCCCCTGGGGGAGAGGCCTAGTTGCAGGGAGCTCCACGCCGGTTGGGGACGCCCAACTCTTCCTGTGAGACCTTGGCAGTGCAGCTCCAGTGGTGACGCATTGCCAGCCCTTTTAACGCACCCACCCCACTGCTGCCCCAGGAAACCTCCCGACAGAGGGGCCTCAGGCAAAGGGTAATGCAGGCTCGGGCTGCAGGGAGTTTCTGGACTAGGTGTCAAGTGAGGGGTGAGGAACAATCTGTGCCCACCCCCAGCCCACCGGGGGATTTAGATAGCAGGGTTTGCAGAGGGCACTCCCTGGTGAGGGATGGTGCCATGGAGTCTGGGCGTGATCTATGGGAAAAACCAAATTACTGCCCTGGTGCAGCACTGGCCCTTTAAATGTGCGAGTCACAGCAACACAAGGCTGTCATGTGGTCCCCGCATCAAGGTCATGCCCACTGGGAGGGGACCCCACTAGGAGTATGCCATCTGGGCCCTTGGGGCTGGTTTACTCTGCTCAGTCACCCCTTGCCCCATGCTCCCTGCAGGGGCTGGACAAGGCCCCTCCACCAACCCCCAGTGCTGGGGCTAGCTCAGCGGGCAAAGGCTGCAGGCACAGAGGCTGGGGTTCCCTTGCCCTGTGCCCAATCCCCTGTGTTATGCTTTGGGCAGCATCTCTAAACCACAGCTCTGCATGGTCTTGGCAGGGTGCCTGCCTCCCCAGCCCAGACTAAAGTCCTCCCACAGCTCCAGAGCAGAGATAAGAGAGGCCATAAAACAAGGCACCTGCCCCAGACTTGTGCTGGGATGGGAGGGGGAGGAGATGGTGGTCACACTGTCTGGAGAGGCTCAGGACCGTGAGTGCCGACCTCAGGACAGACAGTCACAAACAGGGAAGACACCTCAAGCTGGTGGTCTGGTCTATAATCAGATTTCACCAAGCCAGTAAAAAACGTGAACTCCTGGATCACTGTCACAGTCTCACCATGGAGTCACAGAGTCCTTTCACTCAGACAAACTGGACTTAGTGATAAATGGTCACTTATATAAAAAATCACACCACACATTTGGGTTGCTCCCAGTCCCAAGAGACCAGTCACTCACCCCAGATCAGTTGGTCCCCTAGATCTTACTCCAAAGACAACTCCTGTGGCCAGTCCTGTAATTAGCGGGTTATTAACTGGAAAAAGGTATAAGGGAGTTATTTACAGGTTAAAGCAAGTGAACATATCCACACCAATGAGTTACCATCTAATCCTAAGAGCAACTGAGTTGCAGTGATCTGTCAATTCAAAATCTCTTTCAGGGCGGACTCAGGAGGCAGCCCCTGGGGATCTCTGGCTTCAGGTTAGGCCATGTCTACACTAGCGAGCTTACAGCAGCACAGCTGTCCCAATGCAGCTGTACCACTGTAAGAGTGCTTGTGTAGCCTCAAAAAGAAAAGGAGTACTTGTGGCACCTCAGAGACTAACAAATTTATTTGAGCATAAGCTTTCGTGAGCTACAGCTCACTTTAGCTCACGAAAACTTACGCTCAAATAAATTTGTTAGTCTCTAAGGTGCCACAAGTACTCCTTTTCTTTTTGCGAATACAGACTAACACGGCTGCTACTCTGAAATCTGTCCCTTCAGATTTCAAACAGCCAAAAAGATGGAAAACTTTCCTGTGACTTGGTTTTATTTTCTTCATTCAGTTTCCAAGTCCACAGGACAAGCTTCTTTGCAGGTAGCATCTCCAAGGTGCGGATAGGACCGTTAACTAATCCTTTGTATTGCGATGTTTCTTGATGGCCCATCTGATTTTGATAGTCCTTCTGGAAGGGTGGGGGGACAATTCCTGTGCCTATGTTCACAAGTTCAGAGCAAACATTTGCAAAGTTATAAAATAAAACTTACCTTTCTTCTTATAGCCTGGGATACAGACACTGCAAGCGAGATTAATGCAGGCAGCAACTTACAAGCGTTTCACAGAATCTAAACACCCAATGTCTTATAAGAATGTAATACCTCTTTTGAGCAAAACTACCATACAGGTGAAGTGGTCTGGTCTTCAGCTATGAGTTTGTCCGTTCTTAGCTAATGCCTGCAGCCCGGGAAAAAACTGGTATCTGGCCTGCCAGCATCACCAGGGGTGCAGGGATTTTGTGTGCGCAGCCCCAGTAGGGCACAGATAAGTCCGGCAGCACCATTCTATGGCAGCACTCAGAGGACAGCTAGGCTCTATGGTCAGCCATGTTGGTTTCTCTTTGCAGATGCCTGGAAAGCCAGATTGCTGAGCCAGCCGGGCCCTGGGTGCAGGCATAAGAGGTGCTGGCTCTGCTTTAGGAGTTGGCCTGCTCTGCTACAGAGATGGGGCTCTGGCACAGGGTGGGGTTCGGAGACTTGGGGTATTGGCCTCTCTCTAGCAGGGGGATGGGGACACACGAGCCTGACTTTGTTATGGGTCCTGCAGGGTTCGAGTGGGGTTCCCCTTCATCTGTGGTGGTGTCTCCCAGGGTCTGGCTTATTTCTCCCCACCATCCAGCTGGCTGTCCTAGCTTGTCTTGGAGCAGCTATCTTGGCACTGGAGAGGAGAGGCTAAAGTTCTCTGGTGTCTTGGTTTCCAGGGGCAGGCCAGGAGGGGGCGATGTTTGTTCACACCCGGTCCTACGAGGACCTGACAAGCCCCGAGGATGGAGATGTTGCATCCAGGAGCCCTGAGGAAGGGCGAGGGGACCAGGCAGACCAGACCAGCATGGAACAGATCAGCAAGGACTTTAGTGAGCTCAGCACACAGCTGACGGGCATGGCATTAGACCTGGAGGAGGAGATGAGACTGAGCCAGGAGGACAAGATGGATCTCTCGCCACAGGCGGCCCGGAGGGACTCAGCACGGTCAGAGAAGGAGGATGAGGACGTGACCATGGAGGCCTGGCGCATGCATCAGAAGCATGTGTTCGTGCTGAGTGAGGCGGGCAAGCCGGTGTATTCCCGCTACGGCTCAGAGGAGGCGCTGTCCAGCACCATGGGAGTGATGATGGCCCTGGTGTCCTTCCTGGAGGCAGAGAAGAATGCCATCAGGTCTATCCATGCAGGTACCATTGCTGGCAGGGGCCACTTGAGAGCACATGCTGCCTCGGGGGATATTAGCTGGATCTTAGAAATGATGGTCCGCTGATGACCGCTGCACAGAGCGGCCGGAGCACCAGCTTGGACAGGAGCTCACTGCTGTCCTGGGAGCAGGGCAAGTGCTTGGCCCAGCCTCCAGCTGCACACACAGCTGCATGATTTGCAAGTGCAGTTACCACAGCTGCATGTGTGAATCCAGTCATTTGCTGTTGGTGAGTACTTTGAACATGCATGCAAATTGGGGGCATTGTGAGATGGTTACAGAGGGAGGCAGATGAGGAGACCAGGGGCCTGTGTGTTGGTGTCTCCCTGGAAAGGGCATATGAAAGCCTGTGGCTCTGACACAGTGCAGGGGAAGTGCTGGGTTTCCCTTCCCTGACTAGG
Source organism: Dermochelys coriacea (assembly GCF_009764565.3). NCBI lineage: Eukaryota > Metazoa > Chordata > Testudines > Dermochelyidae > Dermochelys > Dermochelys coriacea. The sequence continues at coordinate 49,906,607 of NC_050074.1, forward strand.
TCCAAGAGCTCTGGGTTGCTGGAGGAGCCTACCCTCAGTGTCCACCTCACTGCAAGGACAGCCATCCTTGCTTCTCAGGCCTGACTGACTCTGAAAATGAAGGTTGATTAGCTGCAAAGAGATGGTAGCTAGGTCTTCCATTGGCCTAGGTGCGTCTACACCAGGGGTTAGGTCATCATAGCTATGGTGCTTCCCATAGTTACGACAACCTAAGCCCTGGTGTAGATGCAGGTAGGCCAACAGAAGACCTACCCACCATCACTCAGGGAGGTGGTGTTCCTACACCCATCAATTGGTGTAGGCTGTGTCTGTGCTACGGGGTTGTGCCAGCATAGCTATGATAACGAGGTTCTGACACTGTAGTGACTGTAGCATAGACATGCCTCATTCGCTGACCCTCCGGAGCCACAAGAGCTCCCTGGTATTTTCCAGCGGCATGCTGCCCTGGGCTGATGTGTCCCTCTCTCTCCCTCCTGTGCCGGGCAGATGGCTACAAGGTGGTCTTTGTGCGCCGGAGCCCCCTGGTGCTGGTGGCCATGGCCCGGACGCGGCAGTCGGAGCAGGAGATCGCCCATGAGCTCCTCTACATCTACTACCAGATCCTCAGCCTGGTCACCTGGACCCAGCTCAACCACATCTTCCAGCAGAAGCAGAACTATGATCTGCGCAGGCTGCTGGCGGGCTCTGAGCGCATCACTGACAACTTGCTGGACCTGATGGCCCGGGACCCCAGCTTCCTGATGGGTGCTGTGCGCTGCCTGCCGATGGCAGCAGGGCTCAGAGATACTGTGAGCATCTGCCTCCAGCAGGCCAAGGCCAAAAGCCTGGTGTTCTCCATCCTGCTGTCCAGGAACCAGCTGGTATCTCTGGTGAGGAGAAAGGACCAGTTCCTGCACCCCATTGACCTGCATTTACTCTTCAACCTCATAAGCTCCTCCTCCTCCTTCCGTGAGGGCGAGGCCTGGACTCCCATCTGCCTGCCCAAGTTCAACTCCAGCGGCTTCTTCCATGCCCACATCTCATACTTGGAGCAGGACATGGACCTGTGCCTGCTCCTGGTCTCCACCGACCGTGAGGACTTCTTCACCATCTCCGACTGCAAGCGCCGCTTCCAGGAGCGCCTGCGGAAGCGTGGCATGTCCCATGCCTTCCTGGAGGCACTGCGCACCCCCTTCTACAGCGTCTCCCAGGTGGGGATCCCGGACCTAAGACACTTCATCTACAAATCCAAGAGCTCAGGGCTCTTCACCAGGTGAGAGTCGAGGCGGGCGTAGGCTCCATCACCAGACACGGAGCCGAGGGGAGCGCGCACGGCTGGGATGAGTCCCTGGGGCTGCTCTGTGCCATCAGAGCACAGGCGTAGCTCCCAGGTGTGGCCATGCCAATCAGTGCCAGCCAGGGGTGCTTCCCTGCCTGTCAGATCCTGGGGTGCCCCAGAGCCACCACTTGTGCTTACAGCTGCCCTTATATTAGAGCCACAAGCGGCACCTCGTGCACCAAAAGGCAGGTCAGGGACACACGAAGCCCTGGGGTGTGTCATTGTGGGGCAGGGTGGATCTCTCCCAGGTGTGCCCTGAGTAGTGGGCTTTGGGGGCATTCAGTGCAGAGGGGATCCCTGCAGGCCTGGCACAGGGCTCCAGGGTGGCAGCTCCAAGGGGGTGCCCAGCAGCCAGAGTCAGGGAGCTCACGAAGTAGCTTCCCCATCCTGACAGTGATTGGTGCTTGGGAGAAGACACCCGCCGCACCAGCCTAGATGCCTCATGTTCCCACTGCTGCTCCCACCGGTGCAGCTTCCTGCTGCCAGCCAAGGTAGGCCAGGCTCCAGGCAGCTGGTGCCAGTGGGTCTAGACCCTGTCTGCACTAGTGCTCCCAGCACTGCTCTGGCTTGGGGAGCTGTGTCACTGGTGGCATGATGGGAGGGGGAACATCCAGCCAGGCTGCAGTGTATGACTCCAACTGCAGCCACCTTCCTAATGGATTGCTCTGGAGGGCTCATTTACACCCATCCCCCAGACCCGTGCTGGACCCAGAGTGCTCCTTGGATAGCAGCCTGGACTGTCCCTCACTGGGGGTGGCACTGATCCGCAGGGACCCCTGTGTCTGGTCTAGGAACAGCTGCCAGGCTTCCAGGGCAGTGCCATCTGGAAGGTCCCCTTGTGCATGGCTTGAAGACTGGTGTGGGCTGGGGGGCGTAGAGAGGCCTCCATGGCAAATCCTAGCAAAAAGCAAACACTGGGAAGAGCTCCGCTGCATGGTCTAGCAAGGCCTGTGTGTTCATTTGCATATTACATTACCCAGACCTCTTTGCAGCAGAGATAGGGAGTGGTGAAAGACATGCTCCTCCTCACCTTGCAGGCTAGCTGCTCTTCACAGCTCCCCATGCTGGGTCCTTCATTGGGTCCAAGCGTTTCCTTGAGAGGAGCTGGCAGTGACAGGCAGGTGCCAGCTAGTGTGCAATTTCCATCAGAGTCACCTGCAAGGAGCTGGCAGACATGGGTGGGTGCTGAGATCTTGGAGTCATTGTGGATAGTTCTCTGAAATCATCCACTCAATTTGCAGTGGCAGTCAAAAATGTGAACAGAATGTTGGGAATCATCAAGAAAGGGATAGATAATAAGAGAGAAAATATCATATCGCCTCAGTATAAATCCATGGTTCGTCCACACCTTGAATACTGTATGCAGATGTGGTTGCCCCATCTCAAAAAAGATATATTGGAGTTGGAAAAGGTTCAGAAAAGGGCAACAAAAATTATTAGGGGTATGGAACGGCTTCTATATGAGGAGAGATTAATAAGACTGGGACTTTTCAGCTTGGAAAAGAGGCAACTAAGTGGGGATATGATAGAAGTCTATAAAATCATGAGTGGAACAGAGAAAGTAAATAAGGAAGTGTTATCTACTCCTTTTCATAATACAAGAACAAGGGGCCACCAAATGAAATTAATAGGTTGCAGGTTTAAAACAAACTCAAGAAAGTATTTTTTCATGCAATGCACTGTCAACCTCTGGAACTCCTTGCCAGAGGATGTTGTGAAGGCCAGTACTATAATGGGGTTCAAAAGGGAGCTAGACAGATTCACAGAAGATAGGTCCATCAATGGCTATTAGCCAGGATGGGCAGGAATGGTGTTCCTAGCCTCTGTTTGCCAGAAGCTGGGATTGGGTGACAGGGCATGGATAACCTGTCTGTTCATTCCCTTTTCATTCCCTGTTCACCTGCCATTGGCCACTGTCAGAGGACAGGATACTGGGCTTGATGGACCTTTGATCTGACCCACTATGACTGTTCTTATGTTCTTATGCTGGCGTCCGGTGATCTCCATCACTGTGCAACATGTGCGGGTCGGCTGCACATGCTGCCCACTGGGCTCGGTAGCTTTGTGTGACCCAGGGGGGTGCCTAGTGGACAAGAAGTTCCATTGCTCTGTTGTGTGGAGCTTACCCTGGTCAGGTTAACGTTCTGGGGGGTTAATCAAAAGACAATTTGTTTTTCCAGCCCTGAGATTGAGGCTCCCTATGTCAGCGAGGAGGAGAAGCAGAGGCTGTTGGAGCTATACCAGTACCTGCACAGCCGTGCCCACAACTCCTCCCGCCCCCTGAAAAACATGTACTTCACAGGACCCAGAGAAAATCTCCTGGCTTGGGTAAGAACCACTCATCCTTCCATCAGCTGCCCCACATCTAGAGAGGTCGTAATGGACCAGCCAAGCCTCTGTCATTTGAGCTAAAGGACTAGTGCTGTCAGCAGTAGTAGACTTTTCTCCTCTTATTAGGACCAGCCACTAGAGGGGGCAAAGACCAATATGCCATAATGGGGGTAACAAGCTGAGATAGGAGAGCTAGAGTACACTGAAGTGGTCTGGTTAGCATGTATGTTCAACTGTCCTCTGCATGGAATTTCCTCTGCATGGAACCTGGATACCAACACACTGTTAGGATAAGTGCCTGGGAAATACCTGGGGAGAGAGAGAAAATAAGAACTGCTCAGGTATGTCATAAGCCCTTACTGTTTGCTGTGCAGGGGAATCTCCTTTAGTTCAAGTGGCAGAGTCCTGGGCTTTTGGCATAGGCAGGCCGATCTGAGTTCCAGCCCTGCCCCACCACAGAGTTCCAAATGGCCATGGTTTTGCAACACAGTGACAACCATGATGTACCAGGTAACCAGGGGTTTCATAGATGACTCCATCTAGTCTTCCCCCCTCTGTAGAGACTGCCCCCCGATTATCCCTGTTTGAACCAGGGCAGATATTATAGAAAAAATCCCATCTGATTTAAAAATGGTCAGTGATGGAGAACCCACCACAACCCTGGGTAAGTTGTTCCCACGGTTAATTCTCCTCACTGTTAATGTACACCTTATTTCCAGTCTAGATTTGCCTACCTTCAAGTTCCACTCATTGGGCTGTGTTAGACCTGCTGACCTGAAGAGCCCATTGTTAAATATCTGTCCCCCTTGTAGGTACTTGCAGACTGTGATCAAGTCACCCCTTCACTCTCTTGTTATTAAGCTAAATTGATTGAGCTCCTTGCGTGTCTCACTATAAGGCAGGTTCTCCAATCCTTTAATCAGCCTCCTGGCTCTTCTCCGAACTCTCTCCAATTTGTCAACGTTCTTCTTTGCTGCCATACTCTTTTGCTGCTCCTCTGAGAGGCCATCTCTAGCACGCATCCTCACACAACAGCTGTGTGACCTTTAGGTTGTAGCATGATGATGCTGTCAGACCCTGTGGTGATACAATGTGAATACACGGCAGGAGACTTCTAGTATTGTTCTGCAAGCCTGGGGTTGCCCCCTGCTCTGGCTTTTGTGGGAGAGCCCTAGCCTTGTTGGGGTCCTTGATGTGCCAGGATGCATCTATTGCAGCATGTACCCATTGTAGCATGCAATGCTCCATACTGAGCTGAGATAGTTTCCAGTATGCAGTGCAGCAAGGCCTTTCCACAGGCCTCATCTCCATGTTAGAGGTCAGGGCTGCTGCGTTCTAGGAAAAGTAGCTGCTGGTCTATGGCATGAGTGGGCATAACTTGAGCATCTGCCCGGGATGGAAAGGTTAAATCCATTGGTTTTTAGTACAAATCCAGGGAGCTCCTGGGGGAATGGGATGGCCCTTACAGGGTTTAAACTTTCCTAAGCAGAATGGACAATGTTAATTATGGAAACGTGCCAACAACCTTTGCTCCCCAGTTAGGAGGTAGAACGCCCTGTCCACTTGCAGTCTCTAATATATGTATCTTCATTACCTACCCATGCAGCAGTGCTGCCCTCCCCATTGCTCAGATGGGGAAACAGTCCAGAGAGACTACGTGATCTGGGCCAAGGTCTGTAACAGGGCAAGGAATTGAACCCCCATCTCCTAAGTTAGTGACCTTATCGCTGGGCCATCCTCCTGGACCCCTCCTGGCATCTGGAAGTAGGCTCTGTGCCCAGGCACTGACTGGGATTGGCTCTCATCCCTTCCATAGGTGACCAGTGCCTTCGAGCTCTATGTGTGCTACAGCCCCCTGGGGACCAAGGCAGCCGCTGTCAGCGCCGTCAACAAGCTCATGAAGTGGATCCGCAGGGAAGAGGACCGACTCTTCATATTGACACCACAGACGTACTGATGGGTGCTGTTCCATGCCAGCCATGCCCAGAGCATTCCTGGCTCTGATCAGGACACCCTCCAGGGCAAGCCCGCCTTCCCGGTGTGCATAGTGGATGGCGGGAAAGGGAGACCCTTGGGAAGCAGAGCCCTCTGCCCCCAAACGCAGGGAAAGCACATTAATGGGGTGGTTAAATAGCAGATTTTAGAGACCCTAAAGCTTCCCGAGTTGCCTGGTGCTGTGACCAGGACCCAATGGAGACCCCTGCTACTGAGGGGCCACCCCACCTGGACATGCATTCCCCACTACAGCCTCCAGCCAGTGCTTTTACCTTACCTGCCACTTCTCAGCCTCTCCACCCTATCCTGCTTCCCTCTCCTGTTGCGACACTCGTCTTCCTGGGGTATATCCCTCAGTCTCGGGTGGAGGGGATCCGCCTGTTGCTAGCTGCCTCCATAGTGGGGCAGGGGAGGGGTGGGCGCTCAGTCTGCACTGGGCTTCTAGGACCCCTGGTTCTTCCTGCAGCACCTTCCCTCTTTTCTCCATCATTAGACTATTCCCAGGGTGTTGAGGTGGCATCTCCACTGCTCCACCCCCACCCCCCTACCCCTGGGGTCCAGGTCTCTGAGCCAGGGGTCACTGCCTGGGAGTCAAAGAACCTGTTGGCTCCAACTCCATCCCAGCCATCTGCCAGGCCCAGGCATTCTGCCTGGCTCCCCAAGGGACAGTTTCTCAGGGGCGTTGGTGGGCGGGGCACACAGGGCAACCTGCCATGAACAGGAAGGGTCCCTTGGTGTGGTCCCTCTCCCTGCTGCCTTCCAGCTTTCCCCTGCTCCTTGCATCTCCATGCCAGCGTCTCCTGGCCAGGCCCTTCATAGACCAGTCTGACAATGTTGAAGGGCTGGGGGCAGGGAGCACCCAGACAAGAAGAACAGACCCTCTGGGCTCCAAAGCGAGGAGGCCCCCACGTTGCCTTGTGTTGGTCTCCAAGCCCAGAAGTATTCACCCCCAGGTCTCCGTTAGTCAGTGCTGGCCTTTCCCGCCTCCAGGTATTCCCTGGATCTTGCCCAAGCCCGGATCATGGGCAGTTTGCCTGTCCCTGTGGCTGGGTTTTCAGAGTCAGCTCAGCAGCTGATCCGTGTTCATGGCCACAGCGGCACCAGGTCCTGGGATGGGGCTGGAGGAGGAAACCAACACCACTGAATAAAGGCTGCAGAGAAATGACCATGGTTTTATTGCAGGGAGATGGCCATGTGGTGGCAGCACAGGATAAGAGCGGGGAAGGGCTGGGGCCAGAGTCTGAGGTTAAAGTCAGTTTCTGTTGTGAGCCCCATTGGGACCCCTGTTAACTGTCTTTGAAAAGTCAAACTATCTTCGTTGTAGCCCAAACTGTCTCTGGTGTAGCCTGAACGTGCTCGGCACCGCTGGATGTCCAGCTGTTCTTCGGTGCTTTACAATGATTATCAGTTGTTCTTATTTTCAGGAATTTGCAATACTACAGCCCAGAACAAATGTCCCATGAGGGGTTAATAAAGTGGGTGCAATGGCCCAGCAGGGGCAGGAGCCTCCAGCAGCCCTGCAATGTGCCACTGACCCAAGCAGACTTTGGAATTGTACCCGGATAGTGCCAGTGGTGGGCCCAGGCCAAGCCAGCACCATGTGCTTGTCGAGGGCCACACCTGGCTCCTGGGCCCTGCCCCAGCACAGATAAGGGAAATAAGCTATAGCGATACAAGGCACCTTGATCCTATCCTCTCGGTGTAGCTGCAGTGGTAAGATCTCACCCCCCTGAACTGCCAGTCACCCTGGGCCAAGAGGAGAGGATAGAGCAGCTCTGGCTGTCCTTTCGGCCTGCTAGGAGATGTGTCCCTGGGGAACAAGGAGTGTGACTAGCAGGTGGCCATCACTGATCTGTCCCAAGAGACCACAGGGAGGGGTAAATCAGGCCCCCAGCTCCAAGGAGGATTTGGAGGATTTGTCTGGGGCTTGGAGACTCTTTCGTTCACTTGCTCACTGTCGGCCCATGAGTGTGAAAGGCATTTTGGGAACACAGGGAGCTCTCCATAAGCAGTGCGCAGGGCTGGGGAGTGGGGAGACCATTGGGAGCAGCTGGTGCCTGCTGCCCAGCCGGGAAATCTGGACTCCAGGATCTGCACAGTGCAACTATAAACCACATCCTCCCTGGCAGATTTCACAACCCTGCCAGTCATTGCCTCATCTGCCCTGGACCTTGGCCTACAAAGCTCAGCAGTAAAGGGCACCCATTCCATGCAAACCCAGGCTCACCTTCACTGCAACCAGCGTGGTGAGTCTCCAGGGGGCTGAGTTCTGGGGTGTCAGTGACCTGGTCTGAGAAGGGCAGCCTTCCTTCTGCCTTTCAAGGCTCCGTTTCTATCTTGGGTACCTGGCCCCCATGACCAGCATATCTGAGCCCCTCAATCCAGAAGAGACTTATCTTCATGCCCCACCCTCCCATGCACAAGAGCTGTACTCGGGTAGCAGCCTCAGCCATGGGAGGCCCGTGGTGAACTTCCTGGGCTGTCACAGGCTTCTGGTGTGACTCTGGGCAAGTCACTTAGCCTCTGTAGGGTGGGGATGCTAGTCCAGTCCTGCCTCATGGCGGTGCAAGGGAATTGCATGATTATGCCACGTGTTGAGAGCCACTGATGCTCTCTACGAGGTATAATTATTGTTCTATAGATGGGAACAGAGGCACAGCGACCAACCAGAGCTCACACAGGGAGCAAACCAAAGCTGGGAACTGAATCCTGGTCATCTGGCTCTCAAGCTAGGGCCTAGCCATGGGGCCAGCTTTCCACTCCATGCTCAACCTCTACAGTCCAATTCCTGAACCTCCGACACTTTCCCCTTCCTTCCGCTGTGCATGACGCACTACCAGGCCCGGTCCAGCACGGCGACCCTCATTCGGTGTTACGAATTATACCACAAAGACCACGCTACCTTCTGAGTAGCGAATTATGCCACATAGGTCACGTACAAACCGGGTCTAGGCTGAGGAACATAAATGAGTTACAACTGATCAGTCTTTGCAAAGTTTCTGTTTATTACGCTTGAGCGTGGTGCCCCCCTGCTAGTCAGAGGGGGACCCTATGCATTGTCTATACACCACATATATACGAGTGAGTAATACATGCGGCCCTCGTGCCTGAACCCTTCCACGAATCAGTAGGTTCCATTGTCCTCGTGCACAGGGTTCTTCAGCCAATGAGTAAAAGCCCATTATTGTTGCATTTAGACCTAACCTTCACTTGCGATAACATATTTACACAAAATTTTGCTAACTCCAGGCCTTTTTCATAACAGTCGCTTATCTCGCCAAACAACGAGTCAAGGCCAGGCCAGAGCAGCCTACTACAAAGCCACAGAAATGAGAGTTCTCTTAATTCTTTCACAACATCGGGGAGTAGTCCCATTGGAGCATAGGGCGAGGGCTACTCCCATGTATGTGGGTCTGCAGGGCTGGGCCCTTTGCAAAGAAGGGTAGCGGCTCTCAAATGCCGACAGTGTTATTGCTCCAGTGCGTCGATGCTCAAGAGTGGTGGTGTCTGCTCAGAAGCAGCCAGCAGTAGCGGACGGCTGGCAGCAAGAAGGGCAGTGTGAGGACCAGGCTGCGGATGGGGTTCATTGCCCTGGGTCAGAGAGGCTGGCCCTGCAGGATGACCCCTGGGGAAGAAGACTCAGTGAGGCGATCCAGAGCAGATGAAGGGATCGGGGAGGTGGATGGAGCCGGTGGAACAGGCATGCCGGGGGTTACAACAGGGCAGTGCCAGGCAGAGCCTTCAGGAAGAGGATGAGGTGCGTGGGCTCACTGGGCAGAGGCTGGAGGTCGGTGGGTGGATCTGAGCAGGGAGCAGAAAGGACCCCCATGGTGGGCCAAGGGAGGAGAGTTTGGCTGCAGTGGGCAGAATAGGCTGGACAGGGGAGGGGAGGAAGAGAAGGTTGCAGGCCTCAGGCGAGGCATGAGGTGCCCAGGTTGGGAGAGAGCTGATCTCAAGGGGACGGGGAAGAACAATGGGGTTTGGCAGCAGCCGGGCCAGGTTTGGGGAACGGGGAGGGTGAGGGGCCCCAGTTTTGCTACGTTTAATCTGGGGAAACTGTGAAACCTCCCCAAGGAAATAACGGGTGCAGGGAGGGGAGCCCTGGCAGAGGCAGATCTGAATCATGGCACCGAGGGAGCAGCAGCAGCACCCTGGGGGCAGACACACTTGTCTGGGGTGGGGACAGGTTTATAATGGGAGCAAGTGCCAGCAGCTCCTAGAGAAGATGGAGCCCGCTGGAACAGGGTCCGAGAGATACAGGGTGGACGGAAAGTAGGAGAGGGCAGAAGCCTGGGTGGGGAGGGGCGGGGGGGGCAGAAGAAGGGAATCTTGAGGGGGGAGGGATAATCCCAAGGCTCAGGACAGAAGAGGAATGAAGGGCAAGCATGTGGCGAAGAGACCCTTGGCTCAGCGAGGGGGGCTAGTTACTCTGGGGAGGGTTAGAGACTAACAAATTTGTTTGAGCATAAACTTTCATGAGCTACAGCTCACGTCATTGGATGCATTCAGTGGGAAGATTTATATACACAGAGAACATGAAACAATGGGTGTTACCATTCGCATTGTAAGGAGAGTAATCACTTAAGGTGAGCTATTACCAGCAGGAGAGCGGGGGAGAGGATGGCAGGGGGGGACTTTTGTAGTTATAATCAAGGTGGGCCATTTCCAGCAGTTAACAAGAATGTCTAAGGAACGGTGGGGGTGGGGGAATAAACATGGGGAAATAGATTCATAGATACTAAGGTCAGAAGGGACCATTCTGATCATCTAGTCTGACCTCCTGCACAGTGCAGGCCACAGAATCTCACCCACCCACTCCTATGAAAAACCTCACCCATGTCTGAGCTATTGAAGTCCTTAAATCATGGTTTAAAGACTCAAGGAGCAGAGAAGCCTCCCTCAAGTCAACCATGCCCCATGCTACAGAGGAAGGCGAAAAACCTCCAGGGCCTCTCCAGTCTGCCCTGGAGGAAAATTCCTTCCCGACCCCAAATATGGCAATCAGCTAAACCCTGAGCATATGGGCAAGATTCACCAGCCAGATACTACAGAAAATTCTTTCCTGAATAACTCGGATCCCATCCATCTAATATCCCATCTCAGGGGATTTGGCCTATTTACCCTGAATATTTAAAGATCAATTACTTACCAAAATCCCATTATCCCATCATACCATCTCCTCCATAAACTTATCAAGTAGAATCTTAAAACCAGATAGATCTTTTGCCCCCACTGCTTCCCTTGGAAGGCTATTCCAAAACTTCACTCCTCTGATGGTTAAAAACCTTCGTCTGATTTCAAGTCTAAACTTCCTGGTGGCCAGTTTATACCCATTTGTTCTTGTGTCCACATTGGTGCTGAGCTGAAATAATTCCTCTCCCTTTCCTGTATTTATCCCTCTGATATATTTATAGAGAGCAATCATATCTCCCCTCAACCTTCTTTTAGTTAGGCTAAACAAGCCAAGCTCCTTAAGTCTCCTTTCATAAGACAAGTTTTCCATTCCTCGGATCATTCTAGTAGCCCTTCTCTGTACCTGCTCCAGCTTGAATTCATCCTTTTTAAACATGGGAGACCAGAACTGCACACAGTATTCTAGGTGAGGTCTCACCAGTGCCTTGTATAACGGTACTAAAACCTCCTTATCCCTACTGGAAGTGCCTCTCCTGATGCATCCCAAAACCGCATTAGCTTTTTTCACAGCCATATCACATTGGCAGCTCATAGTCATCCTATGATCAACCAATACTCCAAGGTCCTTCTCCTCTTCCGTTACTTCTAATTGATGCGTCCCCAATTTATAACTAAAATTCTTGTTATTAATCCCTAAATGCATAACCTTACACTTCTCACTATTAAATTTCATCCTATTACTATTACTCCAGTTTACAAGGTCATCCAGATCCTCCTGTATAATATCCCGATCCTTCTCCGAATTGGCAATACCTCCCAGCTTTGTATCGTCTGCAAACTTTATTAGCACACTCCCACTTTTTGTGCCAAGGTCAGTAATAAAAAGATTAAATAAGATTGGTCCCAAAACCGATCCCTGAGGAACTCCACTGGTAACCTCCCTCCAACCTGACAGTTCGCCTTTCAGTAGGACCCGTTGCAGTCTCCCCTTTAACCAATTCCTTATCCACCTTTTGATGTTCATATTGATCCCCATCTTCTCCAATTTAACTAATAATTCCCCATGTGGCACGGTATCAAATGCCTTACTGAAATCTAGGTAAATTAGATCCACTGCATTTCCTTTATCTAAAAAATCTGTTACCTTTTCAAAAAAGGAGATTAGGTTTGTTTGGCACGATCTACCTTTTGTAAAACCATGTTGTATTTTGTCCCATTTACCATTGACTTCAATGTCCTTAACTAATTTCTCCTTCAAAATTTTTTCCAGGACCTTGCATACTACAGATGTCAAACTAAGTGGCCTGTAGTTACCCGGATCACTTTTTTTTCCTTTCTTAAAAATAGGAACTATATTAGCAATTCTCCAATCATTCGGTACTACTCCTGAGTTTACAGATTCATTAAAAATTCTTGCTAATGGGCTTGCAATTTCAGGTGCCAATTCCTTTAATATTCTTGGATGAAGATTATCTGGGCCCCCCGATTTAGTCCCATTAAGCTGTATGAGTTTCGCTTCTACCTCAGATATGGTAATATCTACCTCTATATCCTCATTCCCATTTGTCATGCTACCATTATCCCCAAGATCCTCTTTAGCCTTATTAAAGACTGAGGCAAAGTATTTTTTTAGATATTGGGCCATGCCTAGATTATCTTTAACCTCCACTCCATCCTCAGTGTTAAGCGGCCCCACTTCTTCTTTCTTAGTTTTCTTCTTATTTATATGGCTATAGAACCTTTTACTATTGGTTTTAATTCCCTTTGCAAGGTCCAACTCTACTCGACTTTTAGCCCGTCTCACTTTATCCCTACATGTTCTGACCTCACTTTGTGTAATTGTATCCAGTTTAATGACTCATCCACTCCCAGACTCTGTTCAAGCCTAAGTTAATTGTATCCAGTTTGAAAGTGGATGGGTCATTACACAAAGTAAATCTATTTCCCCACGTTTATTCCCCCACCCCCCACTGTTCCTCAGACGTTCTTGTCAACTGCTGGAAATGGCCCACTTTGATTATCACTACAAAAGGTTGTCCCCCGCTCTCCTGCTGGTAATAGCTCACCTTAAGTGATCACTCTCGTTACAGTGTGTATGGTAACACCCATTGTTTCATGTTCTCTGTGTATGTATATAAATCGCCCCACTGTATTTTCCACTGAATGCATCCGATGAAGTGAGCTGTAGCTCACGAAAGCTTATGCTCAAATAAATTTGTTAGTCTCTAAGGTGCCACAAGTCCTCCTTCTTTTCACGGATACAGACTAACACAGCTGCTACTCTGAAATCTGGGGAGGGCTGGCTCAGCAATGGTAGAGGCTTGTGGGGTAGCCAGCACATGCCAAAACTTGGGGATGGCAGTGGGGTTTCAGCTGGCTCTTCTCCAGAGCGGGGGGAGAAAAGGCAGGATCAGCAACCCAGTTCCCTGGCAGATGCCAGTCTGTGTGCGGGACAGCTGGCAGACCCTACGGGTGAGCTAGGTCCACCGACACCAGCCAGGCCAGGCTGCCTGCACGCTCACCAGCCTACCCTGGTGTGGGCCGCAGGTACTCCCAGCTCCCCTGTGGGCCTGGCACAGCGGGAGGTGGGACTCCTCCCACGGGTGTGTCAGAAAGCCCTGCTTGGGCCAACAAGGCCAGAGCAGCCAGCTGTCAGGGCTGCCATCCAGAGGCAGGAATTCCAGTGACCAACTATTACCGGCTTGGGGTGTGGTCCTAGCGGGGGTCGCTGCTGCCCCCGCCAGGACCCCTTAGTTTGCCCCGGCAGGGCAGTTCTTTGACTCTGACTGAGTCAGGAAACGTGCCTCAGTCTCTGAGCTGTGCTCAGGGAGGCAGCCTATAGCAGGGGTGCTGACCCTCTGCTGTCCCAGGCCTTTCTGCCTCTCTATCTGATGCACCCCTTTGTAGCAGGCCTTGTTTCCTTCACTGGGTGCAGTTGGGTGCCCTAGGGTTGCCAACTTTCTAGTCACACAAAACTGAACACCCTAGCCCCGCCTCTTCCCAAGGCCCTGCCCTTACCCTGCCCTTTCCCCGAGGCCCTGCCCCTACTCACTACATTCCCTCTCCCTCAGTGGCTCACTCTCCCCCACCCTCACTCACTTTCACTGGGCTGGGGTAGAGATTTGGGGTGTGGGAGGGGGTGAGGGCTCTAACTAGGGTGTGGGCTCCGGGGTGGGACCAGAAATGAGGAGTTGTCAAGGCTGATTTCCCACTCTGGCACTCTGGCACAAGGATTCTAACAATTAATACTGGCCACTCCAGGCTTTTATTAAACTCCCAAAGTTACAGCTCTTCTCTGACCTTGGATGGGTAGATGCTGCCACCACCCAAGTGCAAAAAGTCTTTTGAGAACCCAGGAAGGTGCACTTGGCAGGGGCAGGGAGTTGGGGGTGTGGGCTCTGGCGGGGGGTGCTGGCTCCGGGGTGGGGCCAGGGATGAGGGGTTTGGGGTGCAGGAGTGGGCTCCAGGCTAGGGGGTGACCGAGGGATTTGGAATGTGGGAGGGGGCTGCGGGTTGAGGTAGGGTATTGGGGAGCAGGAGGGGGTGAGGGCTCTGGGCTCGGGATGCTGGCTCTGGGGTGGGGCTGAGGATGATGGGTTCAGGGAGGGGCATGGGGTTAGGATGCAGGGGATGAGGGCTGGGGGTGCAGGCTCTGGGATGCGGCTGGGGGTGAGGGATTTGGAGTGCAGGAGGGGGCTCTAGGTTTGAGGAGGCTCAGGGCTGGGGCAGGGGGTTGGGGCTCAGAGTTGGGGCACAGGCTTACCTTGGGCGGCTCCCAGTCAGCGGCACAGCGAGGGCTGGGGGGCTAAGGCAGGCTGCCTGCTTGTCCTGACACCACGCTGAGCATGTCCTGGAAGCAGCCAGAAGGTTGAGGTCCTAGGCAGGGGGGCCAGGAGGCACCATGTGCTGCTCTTACCCACAGACAGCCTCCTCCCCAGTTCCCATTGGCCGGGAACTGGCCAATGGGTGTGTGGAGCCGGTGCTTGGGTGGAGGCAGCACACGGAGCCCCATGCCCCCTCCCCCCTGCCTAAGAGCCAGACCTGCTGGCTACTTCCAGGGAGCAGCATGGTGCCAGCCAGGACAGGAAGGGACTTAGCGCCGCAGCACCGCCGACTGGACTTTTAACGGCCTGGTTGGTGGTGCTGACCGGGGCCCCCAGAGTCCCTTTTCAACCAGGTGTTCCAGTTGAAAACCGGACACTTGGTCACCCTAGGGTGCCTGCCTCCATGACTGGCAGCTCTGGCACTAACCCACAGCGGTATATGCATTGTACTAGCAGTTGCATCCTTATCTCTTGTATCTGCTTGTCTTGGTCAATGCGATATAACCAGTGTGCCCTCAGGGCAAAATGTGGGTAATGCTGGGCTTGTAGGGGATCCACGTCTTCATCATCTATTGTGACTACTTGTTCGAAGGCTTGACTCAAGGTCTCATAATTTCTTTGTTGCACGTGGAAATGAGAAAACCTAGTTAGATTCTCCAGGTTAGATTCTTGCAGAGGGGGGTGGTGTATTGGGGCCCATGGATGTTTCTTCTCCAGGCTCATCTGCCTCGCAGGCATCAGTTCCAGCATTGGTGGCCTCCGTTACGCCTATGGAAGGGACTGCCTCTCTCACTTCCCTTTGCTCTCTCCTCACTATCCATTTCTCTGTCTGAGATTTTCTTTCCTTGGATCAAGATGTCAGGATCCTTAAAAGGGATCAAGACCCCCCACCACCAGCACCTCCTCTGGGGTGTCTTCTTTGGGTCCTGGTGCTAGGGGAAGCTTCTGTAAGAGCTCGGAGAACTACAGCCAGTCCCAGCCTAATATCTCTGGGTAGCGGAGGTCTGTAGACACACATTCTCTCATCTGACCTTGGTGCCCAGCAACGGTTAGTCTTATTGTTGTGATGAGGTATGGTAATATATCTCCATGGATACATCTGATTGGGATTTCCCCCTTCTTGAATTTCCTTGCCGCTTTGGCTATTCGTTCCCAGATACATGTCTTGATTACACATCGAGTCTAAGAGGGCCTGTGTCTTTTCACCCTCCACTTCAACTGGGATTGTGAGTTTCCTTGTGCTTTTTCTTCATGCCCTATTCTCTCTAGTCCAGATCATTCCAAAGTTATCCTCCATATAGTGGCAGTTGCAGAATCTGTGCCCCTGTTGTCTGCAGGAGTAATAGATCACTACATCTATCCCTTGTCTTCTGGCAGCTGTGTTACCTTCTTTCTGAGTTGCAGCGAGCCAGTTCCTGTATAGATATGAGATGAGGAGTTGGTAGGGGAGTTAAGGGCATGGGCCTACTGTTGTGGGGAAATCTGACCCATGGACCTTGAGATATTTTCCTGCCCCTTAAGCTGCCAGTCAGTTGGATAGCAGTCTACGTCTTCCTGGAGTTCACCCAAGAGGGACCACCACTTTTGGGTCCCTGGCTCATTTCCTTCTCTGGTATATTGGGAGCCATCATTCCCTCCAAGAGGAAGGAGGCGTCAGCTAGGATTAGCGGCAGGTATCTGGAAACCCAGTCTCGACCAGTGAGCAGAAGAATCAGTATGAACTGTTCTAGGACTATGAGCTCGGCTATTTGGGGCCCCGTTCGAGATTCTGGTTTTAACAATCACCATTAGGAGTCCTTCTGCCTCTGGGCGACTGCCCGGGGCCATGCCTTATAGGGGGAAGAGGTGGTAGCACTAATGGTGAGAATGCTGACAGTAGGCCTCTTCATCTAGGCCTAACCTATCCAATATGGCTCCCTTCACTTGCTCATAGTCTTGGGGTGCCGTGTCGTCCTGACCTCGGTACGCTGCCTGGGCTTCCCTCATGAGGAGTGGGGTGAGTCAGATTGCCCACTGGGCTGGGAGCTAGTTCGGTGCCGTGGTTATCCTCTCAAAGGTTATCAGGAATGCTCTGGGATCATGATCCGCTGTCATCGTGGGGAGCTTCAGGCCCGGAGTGATCCCTTGTATTGGGGGGAATGTGTTTCCCACAGAAGTGGGATGCTGGGGGGGGGGTAGCAGCTGGTACTAGCAGTCACCCGTTTTAACAGCTGTTGCTGGTGATCTGACATCTGTTCAGTCAGCTATTATTGGGCTGTGGAGTCTGCCAGCCATAGCAGGAGCTGAGTCACCTCCATAGTTCTCAGGTGTAGGTAGAAGGGGGAAAAAAAGAGAGGCTTTGTTTTTGGCTTCCCATCTCTGCAGGGAGGGGCCTCTGCACACAGACCCCACTTCTGGTACCACGCTGTCTCCAAGTCGCAGCTGCCCTCGCTGGGACGCCCTTAGTTTGCCCCTGGTCAGGGCAATTCTTTGACTCTTCACTTTCCTGAGTCCAGAAATGTGCCTCACTCTCTGAGTTGTTCTCGGGGAGGCAGCCAGAAGCAGGGGTGCTGCCCTTCCGCTGTCCCAGGTCCTTCTGCCTCCCCGCCCATCTCTGCACTTTCCCCTTTGTAGCAGGTTTTGTTTCCTTCAATGGGCACAGCTGGGTGCCCGCCTCCATGACTTGCAGCTCAGGCAGCTATGCGTGGGTGGGGCTGCGCTGCTTGCCCGCAGACAGGAGAGACTCCCCTCCCCCTCCTGCCTAAGCTCAGTATGTGGTCTATAGATCCCATTACATAGCCATTGAAAGTCATTACGCAAACTGCAGGGGGCGAAAAACCTCTGCCTGCCCCTAACCACAGACATTCAGATCCAACCACCAGATTTGTGACCCACCCAGCCCTCACGGTCCTTGCTGCTTCCCCAGCCTGGCTGGACTGGTGCTGGACACTGGGCCCAGTTCTGTGGGCCTCATTTGAAAACGGATGTTGAAAAATTGCAGACAGTGCCCAAAGGACAATGACTTGAAGGCTGGAGAAAGTGCCCGAGAGAGACTTTGAGAGCTCGACTGGACCACAGCACGTAAGTATCTCCCCAGGGAACATATCCCAGGTACTGAACTCACCAAAAAAGGCAGAACCAGAACCACTGGCTGGAGTCACAGCCAGACACGTTCACATTAGAAATATGGGAGGGACACACTTTCGACAATGAGTGCTGCACAAACTCCCCTGGGCAGTGCTGGATTCTCCGTTCATTGGGGTCTGCAGATCCAGCTGGGCCAAACACAAGTCACTGGGCTCAATGCAGTGGTAGCTGCAGGACATTCTCTGGCCTGCACTATCCAGCAGCTCAGGTTAGATAGGCTTGTGGTCACCTCTGGACCTACGTTCTATGAACATGACTGCCCAGGACATCACAGCCCTCGGTCACTGGTGTGGAAAGAGAAGCTCCAGCAGCTGCAGTGATACTAGAGCTCAGGGGAAATGTGAAATGCACAGATGGGAGTCAGCACAGAGTTTAAAAAAGGTCTGTAAAAAGAGCTGGGGTGAGGAGAGGCTTCCTGCTGCTCATGGGGGGGGAGCTGGCCCAGTACACCTGTGGCTAGCTAAGTACCACCTAGGAGGGGTCACAGGGGGTGTGTGAG
Organism: Dermochelys coriacea; assembly: GCF_009764565.3. Classification (NCBI taxonomy): domain Eukaryota; kingdom Metazoa; phylum Chordata; order Testudines; family Dermochelyidae; genus Dermochelys; species Dermochelys coriacea. The sequence continues at coordinate 49,924,833 of NC_050074.1, forward strand.
CCCATAAATCAGAGAGTAGGGAGGAAAACAGGAAGTGTCGGGGGGCTTGAAGAAGATGCGCAGGATGCCTAGGCCTGGGGAAGGCAGGTGAACCTGGGTGCAGGAAGGGAGCCTGTCTCCAGGGAGAGCACTGGGAGTCACCACTTGGTAACGGGGGGCTGTATTGGGCTTTTATTGACTGATGAGCCTGCTGCGAGGGAGGGGATCCCTGGAAGCTCCAGCTGTGGACACTGTTCTGCTGGGGTTGGGACCCTTTTTGAGTATGCATGCCTTAAGGCCTGGGTAGGTGCCCAACTCCCATTGGCTCTCTCTGGGACTTAGGGGTCTAGCTCATCTTTGTGCCTCTGCAAACCTCCCCCTGTATCCTGTGTGGGCTGCAGCCGCTGGAGAACAGCATGCTTCAGCAGCGCTAGCATTGCCTCCAGCTGGGCCAGTGCCTTGGACCAGTCATGCACCATCCTGTACTACCAAAGCCTGTGCAAGGGAGAAGCTCCATCTGCTCCATGCACTGAGGCCTCCCTGCTGCTCTGCATATACTGTCCCTGAGTAACAGCATTACAGGTCACCACCACTGTGCAACACAGCGGATCCTCTTAATTAACAAAAAAAAAAAGGAGTACTTGTGGCACCTTAGAGCCACAAGTACTCCTTTTCTTTTTGCGAATACAGACTAACACGGCTGCTACTCTGAAACCTGTGTTAATTAACAGGAAGTCACGGTGGCTGCTACGATTGCACCATAGGGTTAAATGGCCTGATGTTGTTGGAAGGGGGCAGAGTCTGGTACGTTACTGGAAAGAGCTGATGGTCTTTGAGAACCAGTACTCCTTGTGAGGCCTGTATTCAATACATTTGAGCCATTCACTTCCTCTTGGCAAACTGTCTGCAAACAGATCCCCAGCCCTGGGGATGTCTTCCTTCTCACCATGCTCTTTTCAGAATTGATCAGGCTTGGTGACCAGTCACGTACATCAAGGATTGGGGGAAAATGGGGGTGGGGGAGTGGAAGGAAAAAATAGGTTTGGGGAGATTTTCTTCCCCTCTCCCTTGTTTGTTTAGTTCCTTTGCTCTGAAATATTTCTGTGAACTCAACATTGGTATGAAAGACAGCAATTTCAATTGATGGAGGAAAACTTTAAACTCTTCTAAAATGTTAAGAGACGTAATAGGAACACCCAGGGTTTTGTGCTACGTGTCTCTGTGAAAACTAGAACCCAGCCAACTTCGTCTCTGTGCCTGTGTATGTGTGTGTGCGCACTCTGATTCGGGATTGTCACAGACTCACAGGTTGTGCCCACTCTTAGCCCCGCATGGTCTTTGGGAGGAACCCCTTCAGTGAGACAGCCCTTCTCAGGGGTCCACTCTCTCTCGGGGGTTAAGCCCCTCCACCTCCTTGAACTGCACCTCTCTGTGCCTTAGCACATCTATCTCTTGCCGTGGGCCCCCTCAGGGAGTCCACTTGCTCTGGACGCCCAGGGCTTCTGCTCCCAGAGAGAATAATGCAACCCTGTTCTCTAGACCAGAGTGACTCTCAGCCAGTTTAAAACAGGAGGGTTTATTGAGCATCTGAACACAGCATAGGAAACTCTCAGGGCCCTCAGGCCTGGCCTCCCTCAGCACAGTAAATTCAAGTCTCTCCTGCATCCAGGTGGGCTCTGCCTGCTCTCTCTCTCCAGTCCTGAGATCCCCTGCTTCCCAGGTTGGCATCTGATATCACCTCCCCCAAGTCTGCCTCTGTCCATTGTCTTCTATCCAGGTAAACAGGGTCGCCTGGGCCTCCTCTCCTCTCTTCCATCCTCTGGCTGGAACCAGCTGGTCAGGTCACCAGGATCCTCTCTCCGCAGCCCGTTGTCCTCCCACTGGCCAGAACCAGCTGTGACTCCTGGGCTGGGCCTCCCAGTCACCAGGTCACCAGTCACCTGGGTATCCATTCTCCCGGCCATTGGCTGGGGTCCCGAGTTCATCGCTAATCCTCTGTAACAACAAACTCCCTCTCCCATCCCCTCATTAAACCAATAACACCCAGGGAAACTGAGTCCCTCCCCCTCCGCATGCAAACCATTGGAAAAAACAAGGAAAGACCAAGAAAACCTCCCACTTCATCACAGGGATTAAGAGGGTTTTGTTTCTACTAACAAACTGATTAAAAACTGGCTCCCATTATATTGAAAAAGGACATTTTAATCTGAAGGACAGCCCCCTCATAAACAGGCGCTGAAATAACGAAAAGCGTGAATTCACACTGGTGGAGTTCTTTGGATTTATTCCAGTTTGCAAGTAACCGAGCCCAAAGTTATGGAACTGGCCTGGCACCATGAGCAGAGAGGAAGTGGGTAGGAGCTCTGATGATTAGAAAGGAGAGTGGCCACTGGGTGGAGTGTCCCCAGGCAGATCCTGCTGGAAACCTGGTCTGGCCTCAGCTCTCCTGGAAGAGAGCGATAACTGCATTTTACCCACATGTCTTATCTCTGTATGTAAAGTAGTGTCACCATCTCTTGTGATTTCATCACCAGGCTCATGATATTTGGTATTTTGGAAAGCCCCAGCTGCTGGAGTCAGGTGATTGTGGGAGAATCGCAGTTTGCGTTTAAAAATATCCAGCAAATTTCTGGTCCTTGTGGGTGTGAAGAACAGCTGGAAAATGTAAGCCAAGGTTCAAAACCCAGAAGGCAATATACAGAGCCCCAGTGAATTGCTGGTTTATAAAATCTCATTATTTTTAAGACAGTCTCAGGGCTGGGAATGGCTGGATGTCTGATTTGTGAGTACTCAGGGTTGACAGAGCTATTAAAGCGATGCTGCCAACTGGATTTTGTCTCCTAGACCATTCCTGGAAGAGCATGTGTGTGGGTCCTTGGGCTCCCTGTAGCTGTTTTGGCCAGTTCAGGAAGCAAAACCACACCCATCCTCCTCAGATGTGCCCCTCCCTCCATTTACTGTGCAGCTCTCGGTCTGCTGCTTTCAGTTCTGCTCTAGCTGGTAACACACTTTGGCTGGGCTGGGGGAGCAGGGTTTATGTCAGCAGCAGCAGCACAATGTAACTTACAAAGTACCCTCAAATGCACAAAGGAAAGTCTCTATCTCTCAGCTCTAGCAATCCCAGGGGGGACTTGTTACAATTATTAGTACAAGCATTTTCAGATGGAAATGCAATTCCAAAGACAAAGGTCCTTTAAATCAGGTAAAGTGTTTAACTCATGTATGCTAAGTGTTGGCAAACTCACTGGCTTTGCTAACTATTCCTCACAGACAACAGCGAAGGGCATATAATACCACACTGTTATGGCTGCCAGTTACTGCCTGCCCTGACCCCCATCCCCCACCCCACAGCATACCCACAATTGCTCAAGCTACAGCACTTAGTATCAGGTTTTTAAGAGACCTCAGCACATTGTGGGGCTGATCTCTTTGGAAAAGTAACCCCATAAAGAATGCTGTTTGCCACAGATCTGTAGAGGGCTTGTGGAGAAGCAAAACCAACCAGTGCTGCAAACTCCCAAGATTTTATCATGGCTCTTGCAATATTAACTTAATTTTTAAAGCTCCAGCTCCTGGACTCATGTTATTTCACAAGAATCTCAGCCAGAAGGTGAAGGTAAAGAATTCAACTCTGATTATTTTTAAGCTCTCACCATTTTTAAGCCAATCTCATGATTTTGGGGGCCTGACTCATGCTTTTCGAAGGCTCAGAGTTGATGCTAATGTGGCCCCCTGCTGGTCACCATCAGAAATGTTTAGCCAAGAAAGTTAAATCTTGTTCCTGTGATCCTCCTGCCTGCGCATGGGGGGGCTGCCTCCCTGATCAAGGTTTGCAGAGGGGGTGCCTGCGAGCATTAGGGATCTAGCTATTAATTTACTGTCCTAAGAACATCTAAGGGGAGACCATATCCTCCACTATGTTTGTACATTGCCTAGAACAATGGAGCCCCAAATCTGAGTGGGGCCATTGGACACTATCCCAATATAAATAATAGCAGTACTTCTCGACAGGGTTTCCTTTGGGGCACCCTGAGTGGAAAACTTTCCACTGCCAACAGCTGATCAGAAATTTATGAGCTCCAAAGTCACATACTCAGAAGCTGACAGCACAGCCTAATGCAGCCCCAGTCCAATCTCACAGCACTGCCAGCTTGCAGAATGGCCAGGTGGAGCAGAACCAGAGGACAAGAAAGAGGAAATCAGTTCTAACTGCTCCTACCTACCTCTGGACCACGGGAGAGAAGCAGGACTGGATGTAGCGGATGTTGCTATAGTAGTCATTTTGTAAGGTGCCAATATACCACGTTGCTGCGTCCTGTAGAAAAACCGGGTCAGCCCCTAGGCTGGTTGAGGCAGCTGGGAAGCATTGAGTATTCTAGTGTGGCCCTCACCCCCAGACTAATGGGGGCACAGACAGACTTCTCCATTGTTCTCTGGTTTCAGAGTTTTCTCTGGTGGTTTTACTATGCGTTTCTAGCTGGTATGGCTGGAAAGCCACCTTTCAAAGCCTGGAGTGAGTGAAGCTGATAGAGTGAGCTGTGCCGGAGTCTGCAGAGAGCCTGAGACAATAGCTGTGGGGGGACAGTTCCATTCATTTCAATGAGTGCTAACTCCAAGGATACTTTACATGTCAACCTTGCTAACTACATCCCTCCTTGCCAAAGCAGGGATGTCATAAATATAAAGGGAAGGGTAAACACCTTTAAAAGCCCTCCTGGCCAAAGGAAAAACCCTTTCACCTGTAAAGGGTTAAGAAGCTAGGATAACCTCGCTGGCACCTGGCCAAAATGACCAATGAGGAGACAAGATACTTTCAAAAGCTGGGGGGAGGGAGAAACAAAACCTCTCTCTCTGTCTCTGTGATGCTTTTGCCGGGGACAGAACAAGAATGGAGTCTTAGAATTTAGTAAGTAATCTAGCTAGATATGCGTTAGATTCTGTTTTGTTTAAATGCGATAGATGCGATAGCTGATGGATTCCTTCATCAAGTAGTTGCTGAACCGACTAGAGGGGATGCCATTTTAGATTTAATTTTGGTGAGTAGCGAGGACCTCATAGAAGAAATGGTTGTAGGGGACAATCTTGGCTCAAGTGATCATGAGCTAATTCAGTTCAAACTAAATGGAAGGATTAACAAAAATAAATCTGCAACTAGGGTTTTTGATTTCAAAAGGGCTGACTTTCAAAAATTAAGGCAATTAGTTAGGGAAGTGGATTGGACTAAAGAACTTATGGATCTAAAGGTAGTTGAGGCCTGGGATTACTTTAAATCAAAACTGCAGAAGCTATCGGAAGCCTGTATCCCAAGAAAGGGGAAAAAATTCATAGGAAGGAGTTGTAGACCAAGCTGGATGAGCAAGCATCTTAGAGAGGTGATTATGAAGAAGCAGAAAGCATACAGGGAGTGGAAGATGGGAGGGATCAGCAAGGAAAGCTACCTAATTGAGGTCAGAAGATGTAGGGATAAAGTCAGAGAGGCTAAAAGTCGAGTAGAGTTGGACCTTGCAAAGGGAATTAAAACCAATAGTAAAAGGTTCTATAGCCATATAAATAAGAAGAAAACTAAGAAGGAAGAAGTGGGGCCGCTTAACACTGAGGATGGAGCGGAGGTTAAAGATAATCTAGGCATGGCCCAATATCTAAACAAATACTTTGCCTCAGTCTTTAATAAGGCTAAAGAGGATCGTGGGGATAATGGTAGCATGACAAATGGGAAGGAGGATATAGAGGTAGATATTACCATATCAGAGGTAGAAGCGAAACTGAAACAGCTTAATGGGACTAAATCGGGGGGCCCAGATAATCTTCATCCAAGAATATTAAAGGAATTGGCACCTGAAATTGCAAGCCCATTAGCAAGAATTTTTAATGAATCTGTAAACTCAGGAATAGTACCGAATGATTGGAGAATTGCTAATATAGTTCCTATTTTTAAGAAAGGAAAAAAAAGTGATCCGGGTAACTACAGGCCAGTTAGTTTGACATCTGTAGTATGCAAGGTCCTGGAAAAAATTTTGAAGGAGAAATTAGTTAAGGACATTGAAGTCAATGGTAAATGGGACAAAATACAACATGGTTTTACAAAAGGTAGATCGTGCCAAACCAACCTAATCTCCTTTTTTGAAAAAGTAACAGATTTTTTAGATAAAGGAAATGCAGTGGATCTAATTTACCTAGATTTCAGTAAGGCATTTGATACCGTGCCACATGGGGAATTATTAGTTAAATTGGAGAAGATGGGGATCAATATGAACATCAGAAGGTGGATAAGGAATTGGTTAAAGGGGAGACTGCAACGGGTCCTACTGAAAGGCGAACTGTCAGGTTGGAGGGAGGTTACCAGTGGAGTTCCTCAGGGATCGGTTTTGGGACCAATCTTATTTAATCTTTTTGTTACTGACCTTGGCACAAAAAGTGGGAGTGTGCTAATAAAGTTTGCAGATGATACAAAGCTGGGAGGTATTGCCAATTCGGAGAAGGATCGGGATATTATACAGGAGGATCTGGATGACCTTGTAAACTGGAGTAATAGTAATAGGATGAAATTTAATAGTGAGAAGTGTAAGGTTATGCATTTAGGGATTAATAACAAGAATTTTAGTTATAAGTTGGGGACGCATCAATTAGAAGTAACGGAAGAGGAGAAGGACCTTGGAGTATTGGTTGATCATAGGATGACTATGAGCTGCCAATGTGATATGGCTGTGAAAAAAGCTAATGCGGTTTTGGGATGCATCAGGAGAGGCATTTCCAGTAGGGATAAGGAGGTTTTAGTACCGTTATACAAGGCACTGGTGAGACCTCACCTAGAATACTGTGTGCAGTTCTGGTCTCCCATGTTTAAAAAGGATGAATTCAAACTGGAGCAGGTACAGAGAAGGGCTACTAGGATGATCCGAGGAATGGAAAACTTGTCTTATGAAAGGAGACTTAAGGAGCTTGGCTTGTTTAGCCTAACTAAAAGAAGGTTGAGGGGAGATATGATTGCTCTCTATAAATATATCAGAGGGATAAATATAGGAGAGGGAGAGGAATTATTTCAGCTCAGCACCAATGTGGACACAAGAACAAATGGGTATAAACTGGCCACCAGGAAGTTTAGACTTGAAATCAGACGAAGGTTTTTAACCATCAGAGGAGTGAAGTTTTGGAATAACCTTCCAAGGGAAGCAGTGGGGGCAAAAGATCTATCTGGTTTTAAGATTCTACTCGATAAGTTTATGGAGGAGATGGTATGATGGGATAATGGGATTTTGGTAAGTAATTGATCTTTAAATATTCAGGGTAAATAGGCCAAATCCCCTGAGATGGGATATTAGATGGATGGGATCTGATTTACTATAGAAAACTCTTTCCTGGGTATCTGGCTGGTGAATCTTGCCCATGTGCTCAGGGTTTGGCTGATTGCCATGTTTGGGGTCGGGAGGGAGTTTTCCTCCAGGGCAGATTGGAGAGGCCCTGGAGGTTTTTTTGCCTTCCTCTGTAGCATGGGGCATGGTTGACTGGAGGGAGGCTTCTCTGCTCCTTGAAGTTTTGAACCATGATTTGAGGACTTCAATAGCTCAGACATGGGTGAGGTTTTTCATAGGAGTGGTGGGTGACATTCTGTGGCCTGCACTGTGCAGGAGGTCGGACTAGATGATCAGAGTGGTCCCTTCTGACCTTAGTATCTATGAATCTATGAATCTATAAATGGCTGAGAAAATAAGCTGTGCTGAATGGAATGTATATTCCTGTTTTTGTGTCTTTTTCTAACTTAAGGTTTTGCCTAGAGGGATTCTCTATGTTTTGAATCTGATTACCCTGTAAGGTATTTACCGTCCTGATTTTACAGAGGTGATTCTTTTACTTTTTCTTCTATTAAAATTCTTCTTTTAAGAACCTGATTGCTTTTTTCATTGTTCTTAAGATCCAAGGGTTTGGGTCTGTGTTCACCTATGCAAATTGGTGAGGATTTTTATCAAGCCTTCCCCAGGAAAGGGGGTGTAGGGTTTGGGGAGGATTTTGGGGGGAAAGACGTTTCCAAGCGGGCTCTTTCCCGATTATATATTTGTTATACGCTTGGTGGTGGCAGCAAAATAAAGTCCAAGGACAAAAGGTACAATAGTTTGTACCTTGGGGAAGTTTTAACCTAAGCTGGTAAAAATAAGCTTAGGGGATTTTCATGCAGGTCCCCACATCTGTACCCTAGAGTTCGAAGGAGAAGAAGGATCAGATGTGCAGCACAATGGGCCCTACTGCTCCATGACTGGGGCCATTGTGCTAAATTAGGTGGAATAAATAGGCCAAGAGACCACGACCCCATCACTGTCCAATGCTGAACAGTTCACCAAGGCTCAGTTAAACTCCCCATCTGACAGTTGATTGGATGGTGTCGTAGGTGGAAGTAAGTGTCCTTTTTTGGGGAAAGAGAAGCAGTAAGTTGAGATGGGCTGGAGCTGTTGTGAGCCCAATCCCATTTCCTGCCAGACAAAACAAGCCAAATGCACACAAACGGGTGAGAGAAAAAAAAGAAAATGCAGCTTCTGTCTCTGGCACTGCTGGAGAGACACAGGCCTGGCACATGCTCCGAGAAGCCCCTGCAAGACCTGGCAAACCTGTACCCACTCTGGGTGGTTTAGTACATTGCTTTTAGCTGCCTCCTGAGTCCCAGGAGTGTTACAAAACACAGTCGTGGCCAGTTCAGCCAGGTCTTAGTAAACAGAAGGGAAAAGGAGAGCAATAAGAAGGAGAAGTAAGAAGGTAGGGAAGGAAAAGGAACATAAAAATGGCCCTACTGGGTCAGACTGGTCCATCTAGCCCAGTATCCTGTCATAGAATCATAGAATCATAGAATATCAGGGTTGGAAGGGACCCCAGAAGGTCATCTAGTCCAACCCCCTGCTCAAAGCAGGACCAAGTCCCAGTTAAATCATCCAATCATCTTCTGACAGTGGCCAGTGCCAGGTGCCCCAGAGGGAATGAACAGAACAGTTAATCATCAAGTGATCCACCCCCTGTTGCTTATTCCCAGCTTCTGGCAAACAGAGGCTAGGGACACCTTTCCTGCTCATCCTGGCTAATACCCATTGAGGGACCTATCCTCCATGAATTTATCTAGTTCTTTTTTGAATCCTGTTATGGTTTTGGCCTTCACAACATCCTCTGTCAAGGAGTTCCACAGGTTGACTGTGCATTGTGTGAAGAAATACTTCCTTTTATTTGTTTTAAACCTGCTGCCTATTAATTTCATTTGGTGATCCCTAGTTCTTGTGTTATGAGAAGTAGTAAACAAACGTCCTTATCTACTTTTTCTACAGCAATCATGATTTTATAGACCTCAATCATATCTCCCCTTGATCTCTTTTCCAAGATGAAAAGTCCCAGTCTTATTAATTTTTCCTCAAACGGAAGCTGTTCCATACCCCTAACCATTTTTGTTGCCCTTTTCTGAACCTTTTCCAATTCCAGTATATCTTTTTTGAGATGGGGTGACCACATCTGCCCACAGTATTCAAGATGTGGGCATACCATGGATTTATATAGAGGCAACATTTTATTTTCTGTTCTATTATCTATCCCTTTCTTAATTATTCCCAGCATTCTGTTTGCTTTTTTGACTGCTGCTGCACATTGATTGGATGTTTTCAGAGAACTATCCACCATGACTCCAAGATCTCTTTCTTGAGGGGTTAACAGCTAATTTAGATCCCATCATTTTATATGTATAGTTGGGATTATGCTTTCCAATGTGCATTACTTTGCATTTATCAACATTAAATTTCATCTGCCATTTTGTTGCCCAGTCACTTAGTTTTGAGAGATCCTTTTGTAGCTCTTCGCAGTCTGCCTGGGTCTTACCTATCTTTAGTAATTTTGTATCATCTGCAAATTTTTCCACCTCACTGTTTACCCCTTTTTCAAGATCATTTATGAATATGTTGAATAGGACTTTTCAGGGTTCCCTCCCAACTCTGAACTCTAGGGTACAGATGTGGAGACTCGCATGAAAGCCTGCTAAGCTTATTTCTACCAGCTTAGCTTAAAAACTTCCCCAAGGCACAAATCCTTTGTCCTTGGATGGTACATTGCCACCACCTAGTGATTTAGACAAAGAATCAGGGAAAGGACCACTTGGAATTCCTATTCCCCCCAAGCCCTACACTCCCTTCCTGGGAAGGCTTGAGAATAATATACCAATCAAATAGGTAAACCAGATTCTTAAAAAACAGAACTTTCTTTTAAAGTAAAAGAAGCACCTCTGTAAAATCAGGATGAAAGGTAACTTTACAGGGTAATCAGATTCAAAACACAGAGGATTCCCCTCTAGGCAAAACTTTAAAGTTACAAAAAACAAGGATAAACCTCCCACTTAGCACAGGGAAAATTCACAAGTTGAAAACAAAAGGTAATCTAACGTGCCCTGCCTTATTTACTTACTCTTTTTGCAATATTGAGACTCATTTTAGGATGGTTTACAGGAGAAGGAGTTTTCTGACCTGGTGCTTCTCTGTTTCCCAAGAGAACACACAAACAAAGAGCACTAAACAAAGCCTTCCCCGCAGATTTGAAAGCATCTTCTTTCCCCATTGGTCCTTTTGGTCAGGTGCCAACCAGGCTTCTTAACCCCTTAGAGGTAAGGAGGAATTCTAGGCTACTCTTAGCGGTAGGGTTATGACACGCCACCCCCAAATCACAGACGGTGCTGGACAGCCTGTACCACACTGGCTGTGATTTCTTCCTGGAGCTCAAGGAGAAAACAGAGGAAAAAGACAGATGCACCTCTAGATATACTACTGATTATATAAAAACTAACAATATATTCCACATTTCAAGGACAATTTTAACCAGTTGATTCTGGGAAACTTTCACAGGAGAGTGCATCTTTGTTAGAAGTTCCCGGAATGTGTTGTATTTCAAAATCAAAATCTTGGAGAACTAAACTCCACTGAATAAGGTTTTGTTATTTTCCTTGATGGTATGAAGGAAACGCATACCATTCAGCGCAGCAAGGTTGGTTTGCAGGTGGAAACGCTGTCCCCAAACATATGGGCTAGCTTTTCCAGAGCATACACAATGGCGTAATATTCCTTTTCGGGGACTGACCAGTGGCTTTCCCTCTCAGACATTTTTTTGCTCAGAAACGCAACAGGATGCAATTCTTGATCTGGACCTTCCTGCATTAAAACTGCTCCCACAGCACACTCGGATGCATGTGTTTACATAAAGGTTTGTCAAAGTCTGGGGTCCTGAGCATAGGGTCAGACATGAGTGTCGCTTTAAGTTGGTTAAAGGCCTTCTAACACTCATCAGTCCACTGAACTGCATTTGGCTGGTTCTTTCTGTTTAGGTCGGTCAGTGGGGCAACGATTTGGCTGAAGTGCAGTACAAATCACCTGTAATATACGGCAAAGCCTAAAAAGGATTGGACCTGTTTCTTTGACTTTGGGATAGGCCACTTTTGAATAGCATTCACTTTGGCCTGTAGGGGATAGATAGTTCCTTGACCCACCTGGTGTCCAATGTAAGTCACTCTGTTTAGGCCTATTTGACACTTCTTAGCCTGAACAGTTAGTCCTGCCTCTCGTATGTGCTCAAAGACCTTCTGGAGATGCTCCAGGTGTTCTGCCCATGAGTCAGAAAATATGGCCACATCGTCAAGATAGGCAACTGCAGATTCTCCAAATCCCGCTAGGAGACTATCTACAAGTTTCTGGAAGGTGGCGGGTGCATTTTGCAGCCCGAAAGGGAGTACATTAAATTCATACAGCCCTACATGGGTGATGAAGGCTGATCTTTCCTTGGCGGATTCATCCAGCAGTACTTGCCGTACCCCTTGGTTAAGTCTAAGGTAGAGATGAACTAGGCATGTCCCAGTTTCTCCAATAGCTCATCTGTGCGAGGCACTGGATAGTTGTCTGGGCAAGTCACAGCATTTAGCTTACGGTAGTCCACGCAAAAGCGTATTTCACCATCTGGTTTGGGGACTAGAACCACTGGAGATGCCCATGCACTGTTAGGGGGCGGATTACACCCATCTCTAGCATACCCTGGATCTCCCGTTCTATAGCAGTTTTGGCTTGAGGAGACACCTGGTGGTTGGGCTCTAATTGGGTGAGCATTACCTGTGTCAACGGAGTGGTATGCCTGTTCAGTCAGTCCTGGGGTGGCCAAGAACATTGGCACGAATCTAGTGCACAGCTCCTTGATCTGCTGGCGCTCCATACACCCAAGGGTCATGGAGAGATTCACCTCTTTCACGCCACCGTCACTTTTTCCTTTGTAGTAGACACCTTCAGGCCACTCAGCGTCATCTCCTTCCTGGGCTGTAAACTGACAAGCCTATAATTCTCTGGAATAAAAGGGCTTTAGAGAATCAACATGGTACACTTTTGGCTTTAGGTGGGGAATGCTATGAGATAGTTAACAGCTCCCAGGCACTCTTGGACTGTAAATGGCCCTTCCCATGATACTTCCATCTTATGGGCCTGAAGCGTCTTCAAGACCATGACCAGGTCCCTTACTTTAAAGGAACGTTCTCTGGCATGTTTATCATACCAGGCCTTTTGATCTTCCTGAGCATCTCTTAAGTTTTCTCTAGCAAGGGCTAAAGAGGTTCGGAGGGTGTTTTGTAGGTTGTTTAAAAAGCCCAGAATGTTAGTTCCTGGAGAAGGCGTAAACCCCTCACACTGCTGCTTCATCAACTGCAATGACCCCTTAATCTCGCGGCCATACACAAATTCAAATGTTGAAAACTCTAAACTGGGATGTAGTACAGCCCTGTAGGCAAAGAGAAACTGCTGTAACACTAGGTCCCATTTGAGTGCTCATTTACGAATTTACCTATCCTGGCCCCAAAGTTCCATTAAAGTTCTTCACCAGGCCATTTGTTTGATGGTGGTAAGGGATGGCAACCAAGTGGTTCACCCCATGAGCTTCCCACAGGCTTTTCATGGTCCCTGCCAGGAAATTAGTTCCCGAATCCATAAGGATGTCGGAGGGCCAACCTACTCTAGCAAAAATGTCTGTTAATGCCTGGCACACACTTTTAGCCCTGGTGTTGCTTAAAGCTACTGCTTCTAGCCATTGGGTAGCAAAATCCATGAAAGTCAGTATGTACTGCTTTCCTCTGGGTGTCTTTTTCGGGAAAGGACCCAGAATATTCACAGCTACTAGCTGAAATGGAACCTCAATGATGGGGAGTGGCTGTAGAGGGGCTTTGACCTGGTCTTGGGGTTTCCCACTTTTGGCACACCTCACAAGACCGGACATAAGTAGAAAAGTCCCTGCCCATTCCCTCCCAGTTGAATGACCTCCGCAAACGGTCTTTGGTCCTGTTCACCCCAGCATAGCAACTAGGATGACTGTGGGCTAAGCTTAATAGCTTTACCTGGTACTTAGTTGGAACTACCAACTATCTCTGTGGATGACAGTCTTCTTGGTGCCAACCAGAAAGAGTTTCCTTGTATAAAAGTCCTCTTTCTACAACAAACCGGGATCGATCAGAAGAGCTGAGAGGTGGTGAGTTGCTCCGTGCCACCGTCCAAGCTCTCTGGAGGCTTTCATCTGCTTCCTGTTCGTCTTGGAACTGTTCCCTTGATGTTGGAGACATCAGTTCCTCATTGGGTTGTGGACCTGGGCTTGGTCCCTCTGGAAGCGATGCAGGTGATGGGGTTGTTCCCGTTGACTGTGAACCGCTCTCTGCTGGTGCACTATGGGGTATTTCAGGCTCTGGCTGAGCCTTTTGTGTAGTCTTAGCTGCTGCTGCCAGTGCGGGCTTGGTGGTGCCATCTGATGTTGGAGCGGTAGACAGGGTTGCAAACTCTGGATTCAGTACTGGCAATGGTTCTGGTGCTGGTTGCTTCGCCAATTCTGGTTCTGGGACTGGCTCTGGCTGGGTCTCTGGGACTGGATCCACTATGGCTGTTGCAGTCGTTGGCAGGGAATCCGGTTCCATCACCTCCATCGGGGTCTCTGGTAACACCAATGGGGCCCTGGTGGAAGACTCAGGAACAGGGATAGGTGTGAAAGCTTGCTTAGCCTGGCTGTGGGTGACCATTCCCACCCTCTTGGCTAGCTTCGCATGGTTGGCCAAGTCTTCCCCCAGCAGCATGGGAATGGGATAATCATCATAGACTGCAAAAGTCCACATTCCTGACCAGCCTTTGTACTGGACAGGCAAGTCGGCTGTAGGCAAGTTTAAAGATTTTGACATGAAGGGTTGAATCATCACTTGGGCCTCTGGGTTGATGAATTTGGGGTTGTCAAGGTTCCTTCCCCACTCTGAACTCTAGGGTATAGATGTGGGGACCTGCATGAAAGACCCCCTAAGCTTATTCTTACCATCTTAGGTTAAAAACTTCCTCAAGGTACAAACTTTGCCTTGTCCTTGAACCCTATGCTGCCACCACCAAGCGTGTTAAACAAAGAACAGGGAAAGAGCCCACTTGGAGAGGTCTCCCCCCCCAAATATTCCCCCAAGCCCTACACCCCCTTTCCTGGGGAAGGCTTGATAAGAATCCTCACCAATTTGTACAGGTGAAAACAGACCCAAACCCTTGGATCTTAAGAACAATGAAAAAGCATTCAGGTTCTTAAAAGAAGAATTTTAATTGAAGAAAAAGTAAAAGAATCACCTCTGTAAAATTAGGATGGTAAATACCTTACAGGGTAATCAGATTCAAAACATAGAGAATCCCTCTAGTCAAAACCTTAAGTTACAAAAAGACACAAAAACAGGAGTATACATTCGATCCAGCACGACCTATTTTACCAGCCATTAAACAAAAGAAAATTTAATGCATTCCTAGCTAGATTGCTTACTAACTTTTTACAGGAGTTCTGAAGAGCATTCCTGATCTGTTCCCAGCAAAAGCATCACACAGACAGACAGACAGACCCTTTGTTCCCCCCTCCTCCAGCTTTGAAAGTATCTTGTCTTCTCATTGGTCATTTTGGTCAGGTGCCAGCGAGGTTATCTTAGCTTCTTAACCCTTTACAGGTGAAAGGGTTTTGCCTCTGGCCAGAAGGGATTTTATAGTTCTGTATACAGAAAGGTGGTTACCCTTCCCTTTATATTTATGACAGGGGTCCACTAAGGATTGGTGGATAGCTGACACCTGTGCTCCAGTATCCCTCCACGCTGTAACCTTCTTCCTGCCCACACTCAGTTTCCCTTAGCTCTGAGGGGACCTGGGAGGCATCTGGGCCTGAGGACCTTTGGTGTGATTCTGGTGCAATGAACTGAAGTCTGTTGGGGTTCTTGGGGCAGTTGGCCTTCACATGCCCCAACTCAGTACATTTAAAACATCGCCCTGCTGACTGGTTACTGGGGTGAGGTGGGTTGCTGGAGACTGGTGTAGTGGGATGATAAGGTGATTGGGTTTTTCCTTGGGATGTAGGTGGGGCCTTGGGCTGTCCCCGGTAGTAGGATGTTGTCTCGGGTTGCCCCTTCTGATAGTCATTCCAACTGCTACCAGTTTTTTTCTTTTCTGCCACCTCCACCCATTTGGTTCCAATCTCCGCTGCCTCGATTACTGTTTTGGGCTTCCCATCTAGTATGTACCTTTCTATTTCCTCAGAAACACTCTCTAAGAACTGCTCCAGTTGCATTAGGGGAGAGACAGATATTCCAGAGATTTAACGCTTGCTCCTGATATCTAGGCATCCCAATTTTTCACAATGTGGTAGGCGTGTCGGTAAAATGCCACGTCTGGTTTCCACTTTAGGGTTCTGAACCGCCGACGGGCATGCTCGCGTGTTAGCCCCATTCTGATTCTGGCCTGTTTTTTAAAAAGTTCATAACTGTTCATGTGTTCCTTAGGCATTTCAGCCGCCACTTCTGCTAAGGGTCCACTGAGTTGTGGCCTCAGCTCTACCATGTACTGGTCTGTAGGGATTCTGTACCCAAGGCAGGCCCTTTCAAAATTTTCTAAGAAGGCCTTTGTATCATCACCTGCCTTGTAGGTGGGGAACTTTCTGGGATGGGAAGCGGTAATTGGAGAAGGATTGCTAGGATTGTCTGGTATATTCTGCTTAGCCCTTGCCAACTTTAACTCCAGTTCATGCTTCTTCTCTCTTTCTTGTAATTCCAGGGCTCTCTTGTAGGCAGCTTCTTCTGCCTCCATCGTTCTCTTGTGGTCAACGTCCTATGCATTTATTTCTAGTTGTCTTAATTCCATCCATCTCTGATGTTCATTTTATTTCTCTTGTACTTCTAGTCTAGCCAGCTCTAGTTTATTAGCTGCTTCACTGGTAGTCATTTTTCTGCTTTCTTGTGCTTAACTCTAGCTATACCTGAGAGTTAGAAAGAAAAAAAAATCACCTGTGAATTCCCCTGCAGGAGTTAACTACCCTGCCCTCAGGCTGAGAAAAAAAACTCCAGGTGCTAACAACTTAAAAAAAATCCTTTAGAAAACCCCCAAAAAACCCTCCCTACTTTCCAAGCAGCCAAAAGGAAAAAAAATTGTCCTTTTAAAATCCTACTGTGCTTTTGGTTGAAAATGATCCCACCACTACCACCGTGTCAGGGTTCCCTCCCCACTCTGAACGCTAGGGTACAGATGTGGGGACCAGCATGAAAGCCCCCTAAGCTTATTTCTACCAGTTTAGGTTAATCTTTTGTCCTCGGACGCTACGCTGCCACCACCAAGTGATTTAGACAAGGAATCAGGGAAAGGACCACTTGGAATTCCTATTCCTCCAAAATATCCCCCCAAACCCTACACCCCCTTCCTGGGAAGGCTTGAGAATAATATACCAATCAAAAGGTAAACCAGATTCTTAAAAAACAGAACTTTCTTTTAAAGAAAAAAAAAGTAAAAGAAGCACCTCTGTAAAATCAGGATGAAAGGTAACTTTACAGGGTAATCAGATTCAAAACACAGAGGATTCCCCTCTAGGCAAAACTTTAAAGTTACAAAAAATGGGATAAACCTCCCTCTTAGCACAGGGAAAATTCACAAGTTGAAAACAAAAGGAAATCTAATGAGCCCTGCCTTATTTACTTACTTTTTTTGCAATAATGAGACTCACTTTAGGATGCTTTATAGGAGAAGAAGTTTTCTGACCTGGTGCTTCTCTGCTTCCCAAGAGAACACACAGACAAAGAGCACAAATAAAGCCTTCCCCGCAGATATGAAAGTATCTTCTTTCCCCATTGGTCCTTTTGGTCAGGTGCCAACCGGGTTATTTGAGCTTCTTAACCCCTTACAGGTAAGGAGGAATTCTAGGCTACCCTTAGCAGTATAGTTATGACAGGACTGGTCCCAGAACAGAGCCATGGAGAACACCACTATTTACCTCTCTCCATTCTGAAAACTGACCATTTATACCTACCCTTTATTTCCTATCTTTTAACCATTTACCAGTCCAGGAGAGCACCTTCCGTCTTATCCTCTGGCAGGATGCACAAGTGGGAGGTGTATGACAAAGTCTCACATCCCAGGTGCTGCTCATGAGTTAGCCAGAACTGGTGGGGTCCCCTTGCTCTGGCCTGGCCTTCTCAGGACATTTATCAGGCTGATGGAAGCCCAGTTGTGTCCCAGTGGATCCTGGGTTCTCCGGAGATGGTGGGGGCGGGAACCAGGCTGGAGGTGCTTTCCCTCTTTGCTTTGCCTGTCTCCCAGCCAGCAGTTGTTCATTTCCCCCAAAAGTCTTTTTTTAAAGAACCCCCCAAAACAGAGGGGTGGGGTCGCCCAGCCCCTCATCATTGTGATAGCTAATTAGGCCTCATTTCCTACACCCCAATTGTGGGCCGTTAATTTTCAGGCCCCCACATCTCTGGTTTATCAGACCTGATTTGAACAGAATCCCTGACTTATCAACAGCCTCTTTGTTTGGACTAATTGAGTCTGTCTCCTGTTTGCACCTTTCCACATCCCCATTCCGTGGTACACCTGCTTGGAGCATGTCACAGCCGTGAGCCACTTTCCCACGCTGGCCGCACAACGAGAGCAGGCCCTGCCGGCCTTCGTTATTAGCACAGGCCTTGCAGCGCTACAGGCGGCTCTGGGTGTTTATTTACTGTATTTCAAAAAGATTGCCAAGGCGCCTAATCGGAGTATATGTATGTTTGTGTGTAGCTGCATTCAGTTATGAGTGTGTGTATATGGGTGTGTTAGTGCTCACGGATGTATCTGTGAATATGTGTGTTTGTACATGTACAGGTATATATGTGTGTGTGCATGCACACAAGTATGTGTATCTGCATGTGTATACATGTGTGAGTGTACAGGGATGAGTGTATTTCTGAGTGTATGCACATGTGAGTGTACAGGGTGCATGTGCCTATCTCTATGTGTTTGCACATGAGTGTACATGTGTGTGCATGTCCATGTTTGAGTGAGTATCTGTGTATATCTATGTGTGAGTGTACAGGGGTGTATGTATCTATGTATGTATGCATGTGTGAGTGTACAGGAGCATGTGTGACTGTGTATGAGTGAGTGTACGGGGTTGTGTGTGTGTGTATGGGATGTGAGGGTATGGGAGTGTGTGAGACAGTGTGTGGGTGTGTATATGTCTGTACGGGGTGTGAGTGTATGAAGATGTGTGTGTATATACAGGGCATGTGTGTGTCAGTGTATGGGTGTGCATGTCTGCACGAGCTGTGAGTATATATGTGTGTGAATGTACATGTATGTGTGTCTGTATAGGGTGTGTGTATAGTGTGTGTGTATGAGTGTACATATGTGTGTCTGTATGGGATGTGTGTGTGAGTGTACCAGTGTGTGTGTGTGTCTGTATAGAGTGTGTGTGTGTACATGCATGTGTCTGTCTGTACTGGGGTGTGTACGGTGAATCTGTGTGTCAGTACAGGATGTGTTTGTCTGCAAAGTGTGCATGTGCGTTTATAGAGGGTGTATGTATGGGAGTGTACTTGTACAGGGTATGTGTGTTTGTACGGGGTGTGTGCGTGTGTGTGCAATGTGTTTTTGTGTTCATGGTGTATGCCTGTCTGTCCAATGTGCGTGTCCAGGGTGTATCGTCTGTCTGTCCAGTGCATATGTATGTGTCTGGCCAGTCAGTGTGTGTGTCTGTCTGGTGTGTGTGTGTGTGGGGGAGGGGTGTATGTGTGTGTCTGTCAGGTATGTGTGTCCATCTGTCCCGGATGTCTGTCTGTCTGGTGTGTGTGTTTGTTTGTCTGGAGTGTGTGTGTGTCCCCGTCTGAGGTTTGTGTGTGTGTCTGTCTATCTGTCTGGGGTGTGATTGTGTCCAGGGTGTATGTGTGTTTGTCTGGGGTGTGTGTGAATGTTTGTGTCTGTCCAGTGTATGTGTGTGTCCGGTGTGTGTGTGTGTGTGTCTGTCCAGGGTGTGTGTGAATGTGTATGTGTGTCCGGGATGTGTGTGTCTGTGTCTGTCTGTCAGGGTATGTATGTATGTGTGTGTGTGTGGGTCCTGGGTGTGCTTGTGTGTCAGTCAGGAGTGTATGTGTGTCCGGGATGTGTCTGTCCGGGGGGTGTGTAAATTTGTGTGTCTGTCCGGGGATGACAGCCTGGCTAGCTGGGCACTCACAGCTCCCGCGCTCTCGCTCCCGTCACACCCCGCGCTGCCGTGGGGCTCCAACCAGATTGCGGGCGGACCCGCTGGCAGGAGCCGCCCGTCGTGCCGGCCCCAGGACTGGAGCTGGCGCGTCCCTCCCACGGCTCAGCTCGCCCCGCCCCGCCCCGGAGGTGCCCGGCCAGGTGAGCGGAGCGCCCAGGTCAAGCACACACGGGCTGGCCCGACCCGACCCGGCCCGGCCCGGCCCGGCCCGGCCCGGCCCGGCGCAGCGGCGGGTTCCGGCTTGGGAGAGTGGGGTCTCCAGGGAGGCGGGAGCCAGACTGCGTGTCTCTGGGGTGAGGGTGTCTGGGCCTCCCACCTGCCTAAGACTCTGGGAGGGAGCTTGGGTGGGGGCAGGAGGTCTGGGGTGCAGGCCCTGGGCTGGGGCAGGGGATTGGGGTGCAGGACGGGTGAGAGGTTGGGCTCTGGAAGGGAGTTTGGGTGGGGGAGGGGGTCTGGGGTGCAGGCTCTGGGATGGAGTTTGGGTGCTGGGTGCAGGCTCTGGGTGTGCAGGAGGGGGTGAGGGGTTCAGGCTCTGGGAGGGAGTGCGGAGGGCTGGGGTGCAGGCTCTGGGAGGGAGTTTGGGGGCAGGAAGAGGGTGTGTGGGAAGGGGGTGGGGTGCAGGCTCTGGGATGGAATTTGGGTGCTGTGTGCAGGCTCCAGGCTAGGGCAGGAGGTGGGTGTGCAGGAGGGGTGAGGGGTGCAGGCTTCGGGACAGAGTTTGAGTGCTGGCTCTTAGCTGGGGGTGGGGATGCAGGCTCTGGGCGGGACTTTGAGGGCTAAAGGTGGGGGTGCAGGCTCTGGGAGGGGTGTGTGTGCAGTGCTTAGCTGGGACTCCTAGGCAGGGCGTCTCCATGTGCTGCTATCCCCAGGGACCACCCCCGCAGGGGCACTTGGGGTAGGACACAGACCCACCCCACCCAGGGGCTACAGGAAGGTGCCGGCAGCCACATGGAGAGAGCAGGCAGGAAGCCGCTCAGCTCCGCTGTGCTGCTGGTGGTGAGTGGAGGTCCCGGGCTGTTTTAAATGGCCCAGGGGACACATGGCACAGGGGTGCCTGGGGCGGAAGGCAGGGCCGAGGGTGAGACCCAGCTTCAGACATTGCTGGAGCCGGGCCCTGGGCCAGGAATATTCCTGGTGCCCAGGCACCACAGTCCCATAGGACTCACCGCCCATGTTCCCATCCTAGCTAGATGTAGGCTGAGATGGTAGCCAGGCTCACCTTTGATGCTCAGTCCCTGGCTCTGCAGCAGGTGCCTGAGTGAGGGAGAGGGATCTCCCCCACCCCCCAGCCCTTCCTGTCTCCATCTCATAGCAGTGCGGAGGCCAGATGAAGGAGGGGCTGCCCGGTGCTACCTCTCCCGAACAGCTTGGACTGCCCATGAGCGGTGAGGGGATTCTGGGGGAAAGAAGTGTTGTCTACTTGCAGATTGCAACTGGAGGGGGCCCCAGAGCCATGCAGCCTCCAGTTTTTAGGGATCCAAATGTCATAGCTGGTTAAAACCAAGCCAGGCTTCTTTGTTCTGTTCAACGTCCGATGTGCCTCAGCCCCAGTGTGTATCCAGGGCAGTG
Source organism: Dermochelys coriacea (assembly GCF_009764565.3). Taxonomy (NCBI): domain Eukaryota; kingdom Metazoa; phylum Chordata; order Testudines; family Dermochelyidae; genus Dermochelys; species Dermochelys coriacea. Next base: position 49,945,905 of record NC_050074.1, read on the forward strand.
CATGCAGGGTGTATTGGCTTGCCTGGTTTGGGTGAGCCCTCACTGAGGTTACCAGATGCTTGACTGTGCAAACGACTGGCTGACACGGCAGTGCAGCATCAGGGGAGCATGCTTCAAGACCCATCAATACAAATCCACTTCTTTCCTCCAGTGAATGAGATGGACCAGTGCTTTTCTGGGTCTGTCCAGCTGGGAGGTGCTGTGGACATGCTGGAGAGACCCAGCCAGCATGGGGGGCCTGATCCCCTCTGCACTCTGAGGGGAGACCCAGTGCCTGCACTGGGGGATGGGGAAGTGGTGTGATCCCGGTGGGTACTTGAGTGGCGCGTGACGCCTCTTCAATGCTGAGACTAACATGTTCTTTCCTGCTGGTATTTCAGCTGTAGTAGGATGGTAGCTCACACTCGATGGATCCCAGACTTGCTCAGAGCTGAGGAGCTCAGGTGACCTTTGGAGTCAAGGATCCTGGAGCGGCATTTCCTCCCCTAGCATGGGCCTTTCATTCCTGGTTTGCCTCTCCCTGGGGTTCATGCTCACTGGAGTTTCTTTCAGCACTTGGCAGTGCCCGCGGATTCCCTATAATGCTACCAGGGACTTCACCGTCAAGTACGAGCTGCCCAGCTTCACCGCGGATGGCCCCATCCAGAACATTGTCACCTACAAGGATCCGAGCGGAGCAGCTGCCCTCTTTGTGGCGGTGCGGAACAAGATCTACGTGGTGAGCCCAGCACTAGCAAACTCATCCATCATCGTGACCGGCCCCGTTGGCAGTGCCCAGTGCGAGATCTGTGCCCAGTGCCCGGAGCAGGGAGCCGGCCAGAAGCCTGAAGACACAGATAACGTGGTTCTGGTGCTGGACCCATCTGAGCCGTGGCTATACAGCTGTGGTACTTCTCAGCATGGCCGGTGTTTCTTGCACGAATTGGAAATCCAAGACAGCCTGGTGGTGGTTAGTGCCACCTACTGTTTGTATTCAGCGAACAACAGTCCTGCTGAGTGCCCAGACTGCGTGGCCAGCCCCTTGGGGACGAGGGTTCTGGTGACTGAAACCAGCCATGTTTCTTACTTCTACATTGCCTCTACCATCAATAGCAGTATAGCTGCGAGGTACAGCCCGGAATCGGTGTCTATCCGGAGACCGAAGGCTACCTTGGATGGGTTCTCCCATGTTTCCCGTTCCCTCAACGTGCTGTCAGAGTTTCAGGACTCCTACCCCATCAACTACGTGTATTCGTTCAGTGCCCAGGACTTTGTGTACTTCCTGACTGTCCAAAAGGAGAGCCCCATGTCCGGATCGTACCACACGAGGCTGGCGCGGCTGAGTGCCGAGGAGCATGACATGCATCGGTACCGTGAGCTGGTCCTGGATTGCCGCTTCGAGTCCAAGCGCAGGCGGAGGCAGAGCTCGGACAGGGAGCATAAGCGCGATGTGGCTTTCAACGTGCTGCAGGCAGCCCATGTGGCCAGGCCGGGCCCAAAACTGGCCCAGGAAATCAGCGTCAACAACACCGACCTGGTCCTGTTTGGTGTGTTCGCTGAGAGTGAGGCAGAGAGCTCCATGCCGCGCTGGTACTCAGCGGTGTGCGCCTTCCCTGTGCACCAGATCAACCAGGCCATTGAGGATGGGATGTCCAAGTGCTGTGGTGTTGCCCAGCGTGAGCTGCTGCGAGGGCTCAGCTTCTTCCAGGCCGTTGAGTACTGCCCCCACAACGTGAGTCCCCTGCACACGCCACCTTCCCCTTGCCAGGGGAGCGGGGGGCATGCAGCGCTTTCTGTCCATAGCAGTTTCTCAGGGGTGGGCCAATTGGTTGGGATAAAAGGAAAGCACGGCCCAGCTGCCCCCAGTCCTCTCATTCCACATTGAACCTCAGCTATTGAGGCTCAAAGTTTGTTTAACGTCATCCTGTTCCTCACCCTTACCTATGCTAGCTGGGCCTTTGTCCTTCCTGGTTTGGGGAGTGTTGAGATGACCTTTAGCAGCTGCAGTAGCTGAGATCCATCTGAGGGGAGCCCCGTCCTTGCGGAGTGCCCTGGTGGGTGAGGATCCATGCTTGTGTGGTTAGGGCCGGGGGTCGCTGCCCCAGCTGCAGTTCCAGGCTCTTTGCAGTTTGCATATTGCTGACCTTGCTCGAGCAGAGCTAGTTGTGTCACATGTCACCTTGAGGGTGGGACTAGTGGGGCTGTAGTTCACGATCAGTTATAGCGGCCTTGTTTTCTGTCCCCCAAACTCTAAAAGTTTCTCTTCCCGCTACCCCTCCCCCCAGCCAGTGAGGTTTGGTTTAATTGCTTTTCTACCCCATGAATTATATATAAGCCCCGATGATACACATTTATCAGCAGCCTCATTACTTCTTGGCAGCACATGAGTTGATCCAAGTGCCCTGCTCTGTCTTTTGCTTCCCTTCCTTCAAGAGGGTGTGGCCCATGGATTAGCAAATAGCACTTTCCCTGCTTAAAGTGCTGTGCAAATATGAATGGAGCCTCACAAAGTCCCAAGGAAACTTTTGCTTCCCCTGCATTTGCCAGATGGGGAAAGTGAGGCAGAGGGAGGGGACAGGGCTGGTCCAGAGTCCTGCCGAAAAACCATGTCAGAGCCAGCATGAGAACTTGGGCCTTCCTGACTCTCAGCCCTGTGATCTGCACTTTGAGCCTGTGTTTTCTGAGTGATGGGATACAGACAGACATGGTTATTGGCAGCAAGGGAGGCAAAGGGGGGAAAAAAGGGCTATGTCAACTTTTTGCTACTCACTGGCACTTTGAGCTTCTGCTCGACTCCAAACATGTGATCTCAGGACTGTAGAAAATGACCATCCACAAAAATTCCTCTGGGCAGCAAGCACTGCTGTGGGCAGGGCTAATCCTGTGCTACCCAGCTGTGTTAGTGAGTGGTACCGTGCTCCTGGCCGGCCTCACATTGCCATAGCTATGGGGTGTCTTACAGTGCTTGGCACCGTGTGGTCACCCTTGGGCCCTGCCGCAATAGGCATGAGTAATAACAGTGATCACGTGTGGCTAGCAATATCTGCATAAGGTGAAAGTCTGGTCTAATTTGGCCTTCTCCTATTCTTACTAATCGGCTGCTGTTTGCTGTCCTGCCTGTTCCTTGCATTTTGTGGCTGTTTGCTTTTCCCCTTTTCTCTCAGCTTTGTGTTCTTCCTGGAGCAGAACAAGTTGGTGCCCTCTTCCTTGGGGCGCCCAGCTCCAGGAATTGGGAACACGCTGCCTGTTTTGTTTGCAGAGTGCTGAAAGGAGGTGTTTGCAATCTGACTTCTGTGGCGTCCTGTGGCTCAGAGCCTGGGCAGCGCTCACCCAAGGTGGTCAGCCCCTCCATGTGGATACATTCCTTGGTAGTGTCCCACGAGATGAGGAGCAGGCTCACCTTGGGGAGGTGGGGGGCCAGAGTCCTGGTTCAGGGGCAACTTGCAGTTTAATACTGGGCTGTGTCATGCTGGCAAATGGCAGGAGAGCCTGGCACCTTGCAGAGAGGGGGTTTGGAAGCGTGGGAGGTTTCTGGTGTGAAATGGGCCCATAGGCCAGTTGGGAACTGATAGCACGGCCTGTGCAGGCCAGCCGACTTTGTTTGCACGAGCAAAACAAACAGTGCGTTGGCAGTTGAAGGGATATTGCTGCCTCTGGAATCCAACGACTGCCTGCTCTGCCGGATTGTGTAATAATCCTGACTAATTCCCCCTCTCTGTTGCTACATGATCTCTGTCTGCAGACAGATTTCTACAGTGGCAGGAAGGGGTGCTGAGCAATCCACCTAGGAAAGCCCCTTGCTCCGGCACATAGGCAGCCCCTGCATTCCTGGCAGTTAGGAAGAGTAAAGGGCGAGGCCTTGGTAGCAGCTCTGTTTCTGGATCCCAGTTTTGTCCTTCCATCTGGTGGGAACTCAGCTGTGTCCTGAGCGTTTTCAAGCCCTTGAGGCAGTGCTAGGGAAGTAGCAACTGTCACTTCTGAATGTGGACTTAGCTACCATTTGAAGCCAGATGCTGTGCCTAGGAGTAGGGGTGGTGGGGGGTGGGGTACCGCAGAGACTGGGTTTATCTCTCATTCAAGCCCAGCCCAATCCACTCTTAAATAATAGGATGGGACAAGGCGCGGGAGACTCAGGCCTGGGCTGGGGGAGTGGGCACAGCATAGCCTGGCTCTAGGCTTGCTCTGTCAGGCTAGAGAGGGTGAGTTCTCTGCCTGCAGTGGGGAAGCCAGCCAAAGGGTGTTACAAGAGTTCCTTGGGAACATGCCACCCCAGGGCAAGCAGGTGGCCAGTTCTGTCCTTGACCTGTGATCCTCCTTCCTATTCCAGCAGCTTTGCTCTCCCCCGCCCCCCCACCGTGCCTCCCTTGGATCTAGATGGCGCTGCGTCAATGGACAGCACCTGCTGTAAAGAAGAGGCTGGTGCCCATCTGCATTGTGTTATTTGAACAAGGAGTCAGCCTGGGCACCTGGGCTCTGGTCAAACGGGCTCACCTGTGTCCCCTGTGCACTGGCAGCCTGGCCCGAGACCTGCATGTCCAGGGGTCTGCAGGAACAGCCCCATCCTGTGACTAAAGAGGGCCGGGGTGGGCCGTGATATCTCTCCTCTATGTCTGCATCCCTGCTCAAACCCAGCAGAGCCCTGGTGGGGTGCTATACCCTGGGGCTCAAGGTAAGGGCTTGTTCCTAGCACAGCGTTGTAGGGGGTGTCCCCGGCGCTGTCCCCCATGTTACCCACCAAAAATCCAGGGCACCTTGCCTATATCCAATCAATTTAGGCACCTCCACCCTTTCCCTTCCGAGGGCTCAGGGTGTAAGGCACCTATTCTTACCCATGGGGCTCAGGAAGAAACTTGGTCAATTTAAGTACCTGCCCTTTCCCTTGGTGCTCAGGGCCCTATGGGTCTGTGGGAATTTTTCCCAGTGAGAGAGCCTTATACAACTGTGCTCTAAACATCTATTTCTTAGCAACACACAGAGAATACATATACCAAGCAAATCTCTTATGCTCAACACTCCCAATATACGGACATAATTCACCCGATGGCCAGTCGGGATCCTCTCGTCTGGGGGTACCGGTGATGCCTCTGCACATCACGGTCGTGCAGATGGGTCAGAGTTGCAGTAGCTTGATCATAGAATCATAGAATATCAGGGTTGGAAGGGACCTCAGGAGGTCATCTAGTCCAACCCCTGCTCAAAGCAGGACCAATCCCCAACTAAATCATCCCAGCCAGGGCTTTGTCAAGCCTGAACTTGAAAACTTCTAAGGCAGGAGATTCCACCACCTCCCTAGGTAACCCATTCCAGTACTTCACCACTCTCCTAGTGAACAAGTTTTTCCTAATATCCAACCTAACCCTTCCCCACTGCAACATGAGACCATTACTTCTTGTTCTATCATCTGCTACCACTGAGAACAGTCTAGATCCATCCTATTTAGAACCCCCGTCAGGTAGCTGAAAGCAGCTATCAAATCCCCCCTCATTCTTCTCTTTTGCAGACTAAATAATCCCTGTTCCCTCAGCCTCTCCTCATAAATCATGCGCTCCAGCCCCCTAACCCTTTTTGTTGCCCTCCCCTGTACTCTTTCCAGTTTTTCCACATCCTCCTTATAGTGCGGGGCCCAAAACGGGACACAGTACTCCAGGTTAGGCCTCACCAATGTCAAATAGAGGGGAATGATCCCATTCCTCGATCTGCTGGCAATGCTCCTACTTATACAGCCCAAAATGCCATTAGCCTCCTAGGCAACAAGGGCACACTGTTGACTCACATCCAGCTTCTCATACACTGTAACCCCTAGGTCCTTTTCTGCAGAATTGCTGCCTAGGCACTTGGTGCCCAGGCACTCGGTCCCTAGTCTGTAGTGTTGCATGGGATTCTTCTGTCCTAAGTGTAGGACTCTGCACTTGTCCTTGTTGAACTTCATCAAATTTATTTTGGCCCAATCCTCTAATTTGTCTAGGTCCCTCTGTATCCTATCCATGCCCTTCAGCGTTTCTACCACTCCTCCCAGTTTAGTGTCATCTGCAAACTTGCTGAGGATGTAATCCACGCCATCCTCCAGATCATTCATGAAGATGTTGAACAAAACTGGCCCCAGGACCGACCATTGGGGCACTCCGCTTGATACCGGCTGCCAACTAGACAGGGAAGCCATTTGTCACTACCCGTTGACCCCGACAATCTCGACAGCTTTCTATCCACCTTATAGTCCATTCATCGAGCCCATAATACTTTAACTTGCTGGCAAGAATACTGTGGGAGACCATATCAAAAGCTTTACTAAAGTCAAGGAATAAAGCATCCACTGCTTTCCCCTCATCCACAGAGTCAGTTATCTTGTCATAGAAGGCAATTAGATTAGTCAGGCATGACTTGCCCTTGGTGAATCCATGCTGACTGTTCCTGATCATTTTCTTCTCCTCTAAGTGCTTCAAAATTGGTTCCTTGAGGACCTGCTTCATGATTTTTCCAGGGACTGAGGTGAGTCTGACTGGCCTTTTGTTCCCTGGATCCTCCTTACCAGATCTTTTTTAAAGATGGACATTGAGTTAGCCTTTTTCCAGTCATCCGGGATGTCTCTCGATCGCCATGAGTTTTCAAAGATCATGGCCAATGGCTCTACAATCACATCCACCAACTCCTTTAGCAACCTTGGATGCATGCATGCATCCGGCCCCATGGACTTGTGCTTATCCAGCTCTTCTAAATGGTCCTGAACCACTTCTTTGTCCACAGAGGGCTGGTCACCTCCTCCCCATGCTGTGCTGCCCAGTGCAGTAGTCTGGGAGCTGACCTTGTTCATGAAGACAGAGGCAAAAAAAGCATTTGAGTACATTAGCTTTTTCCACCGCCTCTGTCACTACGTTGCCTCCCCCATTCAGTAATGGGCCCACACTTTCCCTGACTATCTTGTTGCTAATATACCTGTAGAAACCCTTCTTGTTACTCTTAACATCCCTTGCTAGTTGCAACTCCAAGTGTGATTTGGCCTTCCTGATTTCACTCCTGCATGCCTGAGCAATATTTTTATACTCCTCCCTGGTCATTTGTCCAATCTTCCACTTCTTGTAAGCTTCTTTTTTGTGTTTAAGATCAGCAAGGATTTCACTGTTAAGCCAAGCTGGTCGCCTGCCATATTTACTATTCTTTCTACACATCGGGATGGTTTGTTTCTGCAACCTCAATAAGGATTCTTTAAAATACAGCCAGCTCTCCTGGCCTCCTTTCCCCCTCATGTTATTCTCCCAGGGGATCCTGCCCATCAGTTCCCCGAGGGAGTCAAAGTCTGGAGTCTAGGGTCCGTATTCTGTTGCTCTCCTTTCTTCCTTGTGTCAGGATCCTGAACTCGACCATCTCATGGTCACTGCCTCCCAGGTTCCCATCCACTTTTGCTTCTCCTACTAATTCTTCCCTGTTTGTGAGCAGCAGGTCAAGAAGAGCTCTGCCCCAGTTGGTTCCTCCAGCACTTGCACCAGGAAATTGTCCCCTACACTTTCCAAAAACTTCCTGGATTGTTTGTGCACCGCTGTATTGCTCTCCCAGCAGATATCAGGGTGATTGAAGTCCCCCATGAGAATCAGGGACCGTGATCTAGTAACTTCTGTTAGTTGCCTGAAGAAAGCCTCCTCCACCTCATTCCCCTGGTCTGGTGCCCTATAGCAGACTCCCACCATGACATCACCCTTGTTGCTCACACTTCTAAACTTAATCCAGAGGTTTTTCTGCATAGATTCATAGATACTAAGGTCAGAAGGGACCATTCTGATCATCTAGTCCGACCTCCTGCACAATGCAGGCCACAGAATCTCACCCACCCACTCCTACGAAAAACCTCACCTATGTCTGAGCTATTGAAGTCCTCAAATCGTGGTTTAAAGACTTCAAGGAGCAGAGAATCCTCCCTCAAGTGACCCGTGCCCCATGCTACAGAGGAAGGCGAAAAACCTCCAGGGCCTCTCCAATCTGCCCTGGAGGAAAATTCCTTCCCGACCCCAAATATGGCAATCAGCTAAACCCTGAGCATATGGGCAAGATTCACCAGCCAGATACCCAGGAAAGAATTTTCTATAGTAACTCAGATCCCATCCATCTAATATCCCATCTCAGGGGATTTGGCCTATTTACCCTGAATATTTAAAGATCAATTAATTACCAAAATCCCATTATCCCATCATACCATCTCCTCCATAAACTTATCGAGTAGAATCTTAAAGCCAGATAGATCTTTTGCCCCCATTGCTTCCCTTGGAAGGCTATTCCAAAACTTCACTCCTCTGATGGTTAGAAACCTTTGTCTGATTTCAAGTCTAAACTTCCTGGTGGCCAGTTTATACCCATTTGTTCTTGTGTCCACATTGGTGCTGAGCTGAAATAATTCCTCTCCCTCTCCTGTATTTATCCCTCTGATATATTTATAAAGAGCAATCATATCTCCCCTCAACCTTCTTTTAGTTAGGCTAAACAAGCCAAGCTCCTTAAGTCTCCTTTCATAAGAGAAGTTTTCCATTCCTCGGATCATCCTAGTAGCCCTTCTCTGAACCTGCTCCAGTTTGAATTCATCCTTTTTAAACATGGGAGACCATGCACACAGTATTCTAGGTGAGGTCTCACCAGTGCCTTGTATAATGGTACTAAAACCTCCCTGGAAATGCCTCTCCTGATGCATCCCAAAACCGCATTAGCTTTTTTCACAGCCATATCACATTGGCAGCTCATAGTCATCCTATGATCAACCAATACTCCAAGGTCCTTCTCCTCTTCCGTTACTTCTAATTGATGCGTCCCCAACTAATAACTAAAATTCTTGTTATTAATCCCTAAATGCATAACCTTACACTTCTCACTATTAAATTTCATTCTATTACTATTACTCCAGTTTACAAGGTCATCCAGATCCTCCTGTATAATATCCCGATCCTTCTCTGAATTGGCAATACCTCCCAGCTTTGTATCATCTGCAAATTTTATTAGCACACTCCCACTTTTTGTGCCAAGGTCAGTAATAAAAAGATTAAATAAGATTGGTCCCAAAACTGATCCCTGAGGAACTCCACTGGTAACCTCCCTCCAACCTGACAGTTCGCCTTTCAGTAGGACCCGTTGCAGTCTCCCCTTTAACCAATTCCTTATCCACCTTTTGATGTTCATATTGATCCCCATCTTACCAATTTAACTAATAATTCCCCATGTGGCACGGTATCAATTGCCTTACTGAAATCTAGGTAAATTAGATCCACTGCATTTCCTTTATCTAAAAAATCTGTTACTTTCTCAAAGAAGGAGATCAGGTTGGTTTGGTACGATCTACCTTTTGTAAAACCATGTTGTATTTTGTCCCATTTACCATTGACTTCAATGTCCTTAACTAATTTCTCCTTCAGAATTTTTTCCAGGACCTTGCGTACTACAGATGTCAAACTAACTGGCCTGTAGTTACCCGGATCACTTTTTTTTCCCCTTTCTTAAAAATAGGAACTATATTAGCAATTCTCCAATCATTCAGTACTACTCCTGAGTTTACAGATTCATTAAAACTTCTTGCTAATGGGCTTGCAATTTCAGGTGCCAATTCCTTTAATATTCTTGGATGAAGATTATCTGGGCCCCCCGATTTAGTCCCATTAAGGGTCTGGTGCTCTATAGCAGACTCCCACCATGACATCCCCCTTGTTGCTCACACTTCTAAACTTAATCCAGAGGTTTTTCTGCAGTTTCATACTGGAGCTCTGAGCAGTCATACCCCTCTCTTACATACAATGCAACTCCCCCATCTTTTCTGCCCTGCCTGTCCTTTCTGACCAGTGTTTATCCATCCATCCATCCATCCATGACAGTACTCCAGTCATGTGAGTTATCCCACCAAGTCTCTGTTATTCCAGTCACATCATAATTCCTTGACTGTGCCAGGACTTCCATTTCTCTCTGCTCGTTTTCCAGGCTTCTTGCATTTGTGCATGAGAGATAAAATTTGATGTTAAATTCCTGTTCAGAGATGGTTCCCAAAGAGCATTGTTTTTTGTTACATTATATAGGTAAAACTATATAGCTACCTCCTTTAACTCAGTACCTCTAGGTAACAAAATTTAACCAATCATGCACTGGCTCCTATGTTTTCTCCTCCCTGCTCAACTCTTTATATTTTATCTCTCATGCCCAAATTGTAACTTAAGATCTTCTGTGTTTGTGCAGATGGTCAGCGTAAATTCACTTGTCAGAGTTTATCTTATCTATTTTACCAATTCTTGGGGTCTTTCTGTTTCCTCCCTAAACTTCCCAGTGCCTGGGTGTGTCTAGTTTACAACCCTTGGTGTTTCAGAGTAGCAGCCGTGTTAGTCTGTATTCGCAAAAAGAAAAGGAGTACTTGTGGCACCTTAGAGACTAACAAATTTATTAGAGCATAAGCTTTCGTGAGCTACAGCTCACTTCATCGGATGCATTTGGTGGAAAAAACAGAGGAGAGATTTATATACACACACACACACACACAGAGAACATGAAACAATGGGTTTATCATACACACTGTAAGGAGAGTGATCACTTAAGATAAGCCATCACCAACAGCATGGGGGGGAAGGAGGAAAACCTTTCATGGTGACAAGCAGGTAGGCTAATTCCAGCAGTTAACAATATCAGAGGAACAGTGGGGGGTGGGGTGGGAGGGAGAAATACCATGGGGAAATAGTTTTACTTTGTGTAATGACTCATCCATTCCCAGTCTCTATTCAAGCCTAAGTTAATTGTATCCAGTTTGCAAATTAATTCCAATTCAGCAGTCTCTCGTTGGAGTCTGTTTTTGAAACTTTTTTGTTGAAGGATAGCCACTCTTAGGTCTGTGATCGAGTGACCAGAGAGATTGAAGTGTTCTCCAACTGGTTTTTGAATGTGATAATTCTTGACGTCTGATTTGTGTCCATTCATTCTTTTACGTAGAGACTGTCCAGTTTGGCCAATGTACATGGCAGAGGGGCATTGCTGGCACATGATGGCATATATCACATTGGTAGATGCGCAGGTGAACGAGCCTCTGATAGTGTGGCTGATGTGATTAGGCCCTATGATGGTATCCCCTGAATAGATATGTGGACAGAGTTGGCAACGGGCTTTGTTGCAAGGATAGGTTCCTGGGTTAGTGGTTCTGTTGTGTGGTGTGTGCTTGCTGGTGAGTATTTGCTTCAGATTGGGGGGCTGTCTGTAAGCAAGGACTGGTCTGTCTCCCAAGATCTGAGAGAGCGATGGCTCGTCCTTCAGGATAGGTTGTAGATCCTTGATGATGCGTTGGAGAGGTTTTAGTTGGGGGCTGAAGGTGATGGCTAGTGGCGTTCTGTTGTTTTCTTTGTTGGGCCTGTCCTGTAGTAGGTGACTTCTGGGTACTCTTCTGGCTCTGTCAATCTGTTTCTTCACTTCAGCAGGTGGGTATTGTAGTTGTAGGAATGCATGATAGAGATCTTGTAGGTGTTTCTCTCTGTCTGAGGGGTTGGAGCAAATGCGGTTATATCGTAGCGCTTGGCTGTAGACAATGGATCGAGTGGTATGATCTGGATGAAAGCTAGAGGCATGTAGGTAGGAATAGCGGTCAGTAGGTTTCCGATATAGGGTGGTGTTTATGTGACCATCGCTTATTAGCACCGTAGTGTCCAGGAAGTGGATCTCTTGTGTGGACTGGTCCAGGCTGAGGTTGATGGTGGGATGGAAATTGTTGAAATCATGGTGGAATTCCTCAAGAGCTTCTTTTCCATGGGTCCAGATGATGAAGATGTCATCAATGTAGTGCAAGTAGAGTAGGGGCATTAGGGGACGAGAGCTGAGGAAGCGTTGTTCTAAGTCAGCCATAAAAATGTTGGCATACTGTGGGGCCATGCGGGTACCCATCGCAGTGCCGCTGATTTGAAGGTATACATTGTCACCAAATGTGAAATAGTTATGGGTCAGGACAAAGTCACAAAGTTCTGCCACCAGGTTAGCCGTGACAGTATCGGGGATACTGTTCCTGACGGCTTGTAGTCCATCTTTGTGTGGAATGTTGGTGTAGAGGGCTTCTACATCCATAGTGGCTAGGATGGTGTTTTTAGGAAGATCACCAATGGACTGTAGTTTCCTCAGGAAATCGGTGGTGTCTCGAAGATAGCTGGGAGTGCTGGTAACGAAGGGCCTGAGGAGGGAGTCTACATAGCCAGACAATCCTGCTGTCAGGGTGCCAATGCCTGAGATGATGGGGCGTCCAGGATTTCCAGGTTTATGGATCTTGGGTAGCAGATAGAATACCCCAGGTCGGGGCTCCAGGGGTGTGTCTATGCAGATTTGTTCTTGTGCTTTTTCAGGGAGTTTCTTGAGCAAATGCTGTAGTTTCTTTTGGTAACTCTCAGTGGGATCAGAGGGTAATGGCTTGTAGAAAGTGGTGTTGGAGAGCTGCCTAGTAGCCTCTTGTTCATACTCCGACCTATTCATGATGACGACAGCACCTCCTTTGTCAGCCTTTTTGATTATGATGTCAGAGTTGTTTCTGAGGCTGTGGATGGCACTGTGTTCTGCATGGCTGAGGTTATGGGGTAAGCGATGCTGCTTTTCCACAATTTCAGCTCGTGCACGTCGGCGGAAGCAGTCTATGTAGAAATCCAGGCTGCTGTTTCGACCTTCAGGAGGAGTCCACCCAGAATCCTTCTTTTTGTAGTGTTGGCAGGAAGGTGTCTGTGGGTTAATATGTTGGTCAGAGGTGTGTTGGAAATATTCCTTGAGTCTGAGACGTCGAAAATAGGATTCTAGGTCACCACAGAACTGTATCATGTTCGTGGGGGTGGAGGGGCAAAAGGAGAGGCCCCGAGATAGGACAGATTCTTCCGCTGGGCTAAGAGTATAGTTGGATAGATTAACAATATTGCTGGGTGGGTTACGGGAACCATTGTTGTGGCCCCTTGTGGCATATAGTAGTTTAGATAGCTTAGTGTCCTTTTTCTTTTGTAGAGAATCAAAGTGTGTTTTGTAAATGGCTTGTCTAGTTTTTGTAAAGTCCAGCCACGAGGAAGTTTGTGTGGAAGGTTGGTTCTTTATGAGAGTATCCAGTTTTGAGAGCTCATTCTTAATCTTTCCCTGTTTGCTGTAGAGGATGTTGATCAGGTGGTTCCGCAGTTTCCTTGAGAGTGTGTGGCTCTTGAGAGAGCATAGCATTGGCACCCTGACAGCAGGATTGTCTGGCTATGTAGACTCCCTCCGCAGGCCCTTCGTTACCAGCACTCCCAGCTATCTTCGAGACACCACCGATTTCCTGAGGAAACTACAGTCCATTGGTGATCTTCCTAAAAACACCATCCTAGCCACTATGGATGTAGAAGCCCTCTACACCAACATTCCACACAAAGATGGACTACAAGCCGTCAGGAACAGTATCCCCGATACTGTCACGGCTAACCTGGTGGCAGAACTTTGTGACTTTGTCCTGACCCATAACTATTTCACATTTGGTGACAATGTATACCTTCAAATCAGCGGCACTGCGATGGGTACCCGCATGGCCCCACAGTATGCCAACATTTTTATGGCTGACTTAGAACAACGCTTCCTCAGCTCTCGTCCCCTAATGCCCCTACTCTACTTGCGCTACATTGATGACATCTTCATCATCTGGACCCATGGAAAAGAAGCTCTTGAGGAATTCCACCATGATTTCAACAATTTCCATCCCACCATCAACCTCAGCCTGGACCAGTCCACACAAGAGATCCACTTCCTGGACACTACGGTGCTAATAAGCGATGGTCACATAAACACCACCCTATATCGGAAACCTACTGACCGCTATTCCTACCTACATGCCTCTAGCTTTCATCCAGATCATACCACTCGATCCATTGTCTACAGCCAAGCGCTACGATATAACCGCATTTGCTCCAACCCCTCAGACAGAGAGAAACACCTACAAGATCTCTATCATGCATTCCTACAACTACAATACCCACCTGCTGAAGTGAAGAAACAGATTGACAGAGCCAGAAGAGTACCCAGAAGTCACCTACTACAGGACAGGCTCAACAAAGAAAACAACAGAACGCCACTAGCCATCACCTTCAGCCCCCAACTAAAACCTCTCCAACGCATCATCAAGGATCTACAACCTATCCTGAAGGACGAGCCATCGCTCTCTCAGATCTTGGGAGACAGACCAGTCCTTGCTTAGAGACAGCCCCCCAATCTGAAGCAAATACTCACCAGCAACCACACACCACACAACAGAACCACTAACCCAGGAACCTATCCTTGCAACAAAGCCCGTTGCCAACTCTGTCCACATATCTATTCAGGGGATACCATCATAAGGCCTAATCACATCAGCCACACTATCAGAGGCTCGTTCACCTGCGCATCTACCAATGTGATATATGCCATCATGTGCCAGCAATGCCCCTCTGCCATGTACATTGGCCAAACTGGACAGTCTCTACGTAAAAGAATGAATGGACACAAATCAGACGTCAAGAATTATAACATTCAAAAACCAGTTGGAGAACACTTCAATCTCTCTGGTCACTCGATCACAGACCTAAGAGTGGCTATACTTCAACAAAAAAGTTTCAAAAACAGACTCCAACGAGAGACTGCTGAATTGGAATTAATTTGCAAACTGGATACAATTAACTTAGGCTTGAATAGAGACTGGGAATGGATGAGTCATTACACAAAGTAAAACTATTTCCCCATGGTATTTCTCCCTCCCACCCCACCCCCCACTGTTCCTCTGATATTCTTGTTAACTGCTGGAATTAGCCTACCTGCTTGTCACCATGAAAGGTTTTCCTCCTTCCCCCCCCTGCTGTTGGTGATGGCTTATCTTAAGTGATCACTCTCCTTACAGTGTGTATGATAAACCCATTGTTTCATGTTCTCTGTGTGTGTGTATATAAATCTCTCCTCTGTTTTTTCCACCAAATGCATCCGATGAAGTGAGCTGTAGCTCACGAAAGCTTATGCTCTAATAAATTTGTTAGTCTCTAAGGTGCCACAAGTACTCCTTTTCTTTTTGCGAACCCTTGGTGTTATAACTCTTCTTAGGCGCATTCCTGAGGTGGGGGCACCTTCGCAGCAGTTAAGCATTTTTCCCCCTTAATTTTAGTGGTGATATCCCTGAGTTTCACCCAAGGCTGGTTTAGTATGGAGTGAGTTAAATCTCAGACCTACACCCAGCTCTCCTACCCTTCTCTCTTGGGAGTGCCACCTCAGATGGAATAGTGACTCCAGCCCTTGGGTTGATCTTCCCAGCACTCTCTCAGATCCAGCCATGCTTCAGTGGGCTGCCTGGGTCTCAAACCGAACCCAAACCCTGTCCCAGGTCGAGAAGTGGGCAGGGCACCATCCGTATTATCCCATCTCTGACCTTGGCTGGGGCAGCAGTGGGGCTGCAGGTCAGGACTGAGCAGCGCCAGCAGAGCTGAGTGCAGGAGGCAGGTGGCTCACGCCATTAGCTTGTCATCGTCCTGATCCCTAAATCTCCTCTCTCTCCCTGTTCGGAAACAAGCAGATGACTGAAGAGAGGCAGCGAGTCGTCCAGCTGCCAGGGAGCGGGGCAGAAACTGGCCTCCTGAAGGCTGGCCGGAGTGCTCATTAGAGAGCTGGGCTGCATGGAGGGGCTGACGACCAAGGCAAGCCCAGAGTAAGAGGAAAAGCAAGCTCCCCAGAGTAGGACACTCAGTTCTCCCCAGTGACTCCGGCAGGGTCAGTTCCCAGCTGGCCCCTCGCTGCATTTCTGGCTTGGCCTGGATCTTCGGTTCAGCCTTTGCTATGGCCTGAGGGGAAAATCCCTAGTAG
Organism: Dermochelys coriacea; assembly: GCF_009764565.3. NCBI lineage: Eukaryota > Metazoa > Chordata > Testudines > Dermochelyidae > Dermochelys > Dermochelys coriacea. The sequence continues at coordinate 49,961,682 of NC_050074.1, forward strand.
GGGTGCAAGGAGGGGTCTGGGCCTGTGACTCAGAGAGAGAAGCTGTCTCCTGTCCAGTGCAGGATGAACAAGAATTGCTAGGATTCTGCCAGACATGCCCAGGGAGGCTGCACCATGGGGGAAGGTAACAAGTGCAGGTGTGTGGCCAGGGGCCTCAGCACTGCCACAGTGGATAGGACGGGGAGGGGGTAGGTGGTGGCTCCCTACCCATGTAATCCCTCTCTGGCCTGACTGCACTTGCACTTCTTGGCGGTACCGCCCGGCATCACCATGCTCTGTTGCTGCAGCACTGGGGCATCGGCACCATCCTTGCAGACTGGTGGCATTGTTCTAAGCCATTTGGACAGCGAGCTGCGGGATATGAAAACCCAGGATCAAGCCAGTGCTGAGCTCCAGGGAGCAGGGACAGAGCAGGCATGGAGGGAGGCTGGTTGCCTGCAACTTACCCGGTGCAGACGCAGACAGGGTGTGTAGCCTGCTGCATGTTTGCTGTCTCTGATTAGCCCTCACCACTGCACCTGGGAACTGCCCCATCTGGATGTTCCTACTGCAAGCCTCTCAGCAGGTGACTGGGTGACACTTGGCACAGTTAGTCACGGGGGATTTGTAACCTTGTGTTTGGCGCATTGGCCTTGTTAAGTCAGGGACAACAGTGCCAGGTCTCAGAGTAACAGCCGTGTTAGTCTGTATTCGCAAAAAGAAAAGGAGTACTTGTGGCACCTTAGAGACTAACAAATTTATTAGAGCATAAGCTTTCGTGAGCTACAGCTCACTTCATCGGATGCATTTGGTGGAAAAAACAGAGGAGAGATTTATATAGACACACAGAGAACATGAAACAATAGGTTTATCATACACACTGTAAGGAGAGTGATCACTTAAGATAAGCCATCACCAGCAGCAGGGGGGGGAAAGGAGGAAAACCTTTCATGGTGACAAGCAAGGTAGGCTAATTCCAGCAGTTAACAAGAATATCAGAGGAACAGTGAGGGGTGGGGTGGGGGGGGGGGGAGAAATACCATGGGGAAATAGTTTTACTTTGTGTAATGACTAATCCATTCCCAATCTCTATTCAAGCCTAAGTTAATTGTATCCAGTTTGCAAATTAATTCCAATTCAGCAGTCTCTTGTTGGAGTCTGTTTCTGAAGCTTTTTTGTTGAAGGATAGCCACTCTTAGGTCTGTAATCGAGTGACCAGAGAGATTGAAGTGTTCTCCAACTGGTTTTTGAATGTTATAATTCTTGACGTCTGATTTGTGTCCATTCATTCTTTTACGTAGAGACTGTCCAGTTTGGCCAATGTACATGGCAGAGGGGCATTGCTGGCACATGATGGCATATATCACATTGGTAGATGCGCAGGTGAACGAGCCTCTGATAGTGTGGCTGATGTGATTAGGCCTTATGATGGTATCCCCTGAATAGATATGTGGACAGAGTTGGCAACGGGCTTTGTTGCAAGGATAGGTTCCTGGGTTAGTGGTTCTGTTGTGTGGCGTGTGGTTGCTGGTGAGTATTTGCTTCAGATTGGGGGGCTGTCTGTAAGCAAGGACTGGCCTGTCTCCCAAGATCTGTGAGAGTGATGGGTCGTCCTTCAGGATAGGTTGTAGATCCTTGATGATGCGTTGGAGAGGTTTTAGTTGGGGGCTGAAGATGATGGCTAGTGGCGTTCTGTTATTTTCTTTGTTGGGCCTGTCCTGTAGTAGGTGACTTCTGGGTACTCTTCTGGCTCTGTCAATCTGTTTCTTCACTTCAGCAGGTGGGTATTGTAGTTGTAGGAATGCATGATAGAGATCTTGTAGGTGTTTGTCTCTGTCTGAGGGGTTGGAGCAAATGCGGTTATATCGTAGAGCTTGGCTGTAGACAATGGATCGAGTGGTATGATCTGGATGAAAGCTAGAGGCATGTAGGTAGGAATAGCGGTCAGTAGGTTTCCGATATAGGGTGGTGTTTATGTGACCATAGCTTATTAGCACCGTAGTGTCCAGGAAGTGGATCTCTTGTGTGGACTGGTCCAGGCTGAGGTTGATGGTGGGATGGAAATTGTTGAAATCATGGTGGAATTCCTCAAGAGCTTCTTTTCCATGGGTCCAGATGATGATGTCATCAATGTAGCGGAAGTAGAGTAGGGGCATTAGGGGACGAGAGCTGAGGAAGCGTTGTTCTAAGTCAGAAAATAACAGAACGCCACTAGCCATCACCTTCAGCTCCCAACTAAAACCTCTCCAACGCATCATCAAGGATCTACAACCTATCCTGAAGGACGACCCATCACTCTCACAGATCTTGGGAGACAGGCCAGTCCTTGCTTACAGACAGCCCCCCAATCTGAAGCAAATACTCACCAGCAACCACACACCACACAACAGAACCACTAACCCAGGAACCTATCCTTGCAACAAAGCCCGTTGCCAACTCTGTCCACATATCTATTCAGGGGATACTATCATAGGGCCTAATCACATCAGCCACACTATCAGAGGCTAGTTCACCTGCGCATCTACCAATGTGATATATGCCATCATGTGCCAGCAATGGCCCTCTGCCATGTACATTGGCCAAACTGGACAGTCTCTACGTAAAAGAATGAATGGATACAAATCAGACGTCAAGAATTATAACATTCAAAAACCAGTTGGAGAACACTTCAATCTCTCTGGTCACTCAATTACAGACCTAAGAGTGGCTATCCTTCAACAAAAAAGCTTCAAAAACAGACTCCAACGAGAGACTGCTGAATTGGAATTAATTTGCAAACTGGATACAATTAACTTAGGCTTGAATAGAGACTGGGAATGGATGAGTCATTACACAAAGTAAAACTATTTCCCCATGGTATTTCTCCCCCCCACCCCACCCCTCACTGTTCCTCTGATATTCTTGTTAACTGCTGGAATTAGCCTACCTTGCTTGTCACCATGAAAGGTTTTCCTCCTTTCCCCCCCCTGCTGCTGGTGATGGCTTATCTTAAGTGATCACTCTCCTTACAGTGTGTATGATAAACCTATTGTTTCACGTTCTCTGTGTGTCTATATAAATCTCTCCTCTGTTTTTTCCACCAAATGCATCCGCTGAAGTGAGCTGTAGCTCACGAAAGCTTATGCTCTAATAAATTTGTTAGTCTCTAAGGTGCCACAAGTACTCCTTTTCTTAGTGCCAGGTCTGGGGCTCTCCTAGCTGTAGGCTGAGTGCACACGTGCGAGAGGTGCTTCTAATTTAGGGTTCCGCTTGCGGCTGCTAATTGCCCTGTAATCTGACCCACTCCTCTGGATCCTCAGAGAGCTCAAATACCCCCGTGTCCTGCTCGCCGCAAGGCCAAATCGCTACTGGGTGCGGCATAACCACATTCTGCAATTCAGGCCTTAGAGATCTTCTGTCTGCGCCCGGGATCTCGGGCAGCAGGGGAATTGGGGCTGCAAAGAGGGTTGGGGAGGGGAGCACCCTGGAGATTGTGTTTGTAGGTACAGAAATACGAGGGGAATTAGTGCCAGCTTTTCTAGGGAGATGCAGCCAGGGAGGGCGAGCCCCGAGTTTCACCCTGCTGTGCCCTAGCCCTGCAGGCGTGTCTCAGACAGACCCCACCAGTGCTCTCCTGGAGCTGTGGTTAGGGATCTGGCCTGTGCTAGCATTCAGCTAACTGGCTGCAGCTCGCTTACATTCCCTGCCTAGAGTTCCAGGTTGGGTGGGCGTGTCCCATGCTCCATTCCCAGCCCAGCTGCTCCTAAGCAATGGAAGGAACAACTCCCCAGGGGCTGGTTAATGTTAATATTTAATAGGAGAGCTGAGAGACCTGCCCAGCGCTGGTCCCTGTGGATGTGACCCCAGAGCATTAAACGTGCCCTAAGTCACGCCGCACTGGGGTGAGGCCTGGGGATGGGAAGTCTCTGGGCTCACCTTGGTGGGCTGGAAGGCTATTTTCAGTCCTGATCACTGGCAGTAAAAAGCTTCCACGTTTTGGGTTGTGTTGGCAGGTATGGATTTTGTGTTGGGTCTGAGATGCTCCACCCTGTGGTCTGCCAGCATTGCAACCTCTTTACCCCTGTTGCCTCTGGCCCTTCCTAGCTCTGTCTCAGAGATGGTGCAGAGGTCAGTTTGCAGGCTGTGTCCCGCTCCCCCCGCGCCCGGGTACTGACTGACCCTGACTTTGGAGCTGGGAGTAGCATGTGGCATGAAACCCACAGGCCCCTCCTTGTGAGAGTGGCTGAGTGAAGGCCCCCAGGGTGAAGGAGCCTCGTGGCTATGTTTTCCTCCCTCAGTAGCTGCCACTCTCACTGGGTAGCATGTCTCAGCAATCCCATCTCTGTGCTGCAGATCTGGGGTGCCCGGAGCTGCTGACAGCGAAGGGCCGAGAGCATGGAACACAGCCCCTGACTGCAGTGATGGTGCCGTGCAGGGGTCTTGACTTGGAGCTCAGCCCGGGACCATGCCATGTGCATTCAGCATTCTGTGGCCAGGACAACTCTTGCTAGCCATCCCATAGCACTGCTGTATGGGGAGACCACCCTTGGGGCTGCTGCGATGGAACTATGATAGTGGAACTTGTGTGGCACAAATGCAGCTGAGCCCAACCCTTTGAAACCTTGGGATCTTCTCCAGCGGGCGGCATGTTGTTGTCTGAGTGCACTGGGCAGCAAGTGCCTTGTACAAGTCCAGGGCCCAATTCCATGGAGTTTCAGCCCATCTGAGTTTCCTGGCAGTCTGACAGAAACAGAGTGTGCCATCTGCTGAAACCTGATTAATTCTCACACTGAGGGTGTCTCTATGCTGGGGCTGGAGGTGGGATTTCCAATCCCAGGAGACAGACCCATGCTGGCTCTGATTGAGCTAGAGGGCTAAAAACATCAGTGTAGTTGCTGCAGCATGGACAGTGGGACAGGCCACCCTCCCAAGTATGTACCTAGGATCTCGGATGAGATCATACTGGGGTGCCTGGCCCAATGTTCACACTGCTGTGACAAAGCTGCTGTTTTTAGCATGCTTCGCTTGACTACACACCAGGGCCAGTGGTGAGCAGGTGGCACATTGCTTCCCGGATGCGGAGCCGGGGCGTGGCTTATTTCTGACCCACCTGGAGGGGAAAGCAAGGAGTCAGGTTCCGGGGAACGAGTGCCCCCCAGAGGAGGCTGCCCCAGCATCGCCTCTGACTTTGTCCAGTACGGTGGTTCTCCTGGGGTGACACCTGCATGCTTACAGTGAGACAACGTAGGCCAGTTCTCATTTCATGTGCGCGCACACAGCGGACACTCTGCTCTGGCAGGATCCAGGCCAGCTCCCCCTTTCCTATTCCCTAGTGCTAGGCGCTTCTTGGCACCCTTTCTCTCCCCTGCAGACTTCATAACCCTCTCCAAGTTCCTCCCCAGGCAGCGTGCTGCTCTGCTCCCTCACCTGGAGCCGATACCCATGTCTGGCTTGGTGCTGGGGCAGCTCGGGGAGATCAGTCTATCCAGTAGCGCTTCAGCTTGCACAGGCGCTAAGTATCGGGGAGGCTGTTTTGGAGCCACGGGGCTATGGCAGTGTGAATGGCTTTGTTCTCCTTGGAGCCCCAGGAGGAAATGTTCGGTGGTGTCAGGTGACCTTGGGCTTGGGAAGGGTGTGTGTGTGTGTGTGGAGGTGCAAACTAGTCTCCTGGATTCCAGGCTAAGCCCCATCATGGATTCGCTTCCAGGGCCCGAGGCAGTGGAGAGGCTTCCGTGTGGGTGTGGGACACTGCCAGGGGGTTTGTGCACATTCCCCAGGCTTGCCAGAGAAGAAGGGTGAGGCCTAAGTCACCCCACAGCTGACTGTGCCAGATTTAAAAACACAGGGTCCTGTTCTAAGCTGTGGAGCTGCCGGGTCAGGAGCTGTGTGGTGCTGTCGGTCCCATGCTCTGAGCAGCTCGAGACAGGTCGTCTTGGCTGGTCCTTAGCTCAGGGCTGGGTGGTGTCTCCGTGGAAGCTGGTACGGTGCAGCCCCAGGGGTTGTGTGGTGTGGCTGATCTGGGGGGTTGCTGTGGTCTCCATGTGCGTTCCTGGGAATGATCCTTGTCACGCTTGGGAGCTGGTCTGGGGGCAGGCAGCATGGGATGGACGTGGCTCTGCAACCAGTGCTCAGAGCCAGGGCTGGCAGCAGGGGAGGGACATTGTTCTGCGACTCCAGTGCTCAGAGCCAGGGCTGGCAGTCTGGCCTATTGGGAAGGCTACCCAGCATTTCCTATTATAAGACCCCATTGTCAGTTACTTATAACTTTGCCAAATTTTAACCATTTGGGCTTAATTTTCCATGCCCTGTGTCTTCTGCAGCCTGAATTTTGTTGGGAATTTCCAGCCAAAATGATCAAGCTGTTTCCAAGAATGAGGCTGGGGAAATACATGCTGTGTTGCCCAGGGGCGGCGAAGTGGCATTTAAAGAGGGGGGCCAGAACCTCCCCCCTTCTCCTCCCACAGGAGAAACTGCACTATCCAGGGCCTCCCCTCTCTTCCCACTGGAGGGACCAGATCTCTCCCCTCGTTGTCTATGGCCATTGTGCCATGGGCCTTCCCGCCCCGTCCTCCACAGGGCTTGTCTGCACTCTGCCATGGAGCAGTTTGTGGGGATTGTGAATTGAGTATTAACACATCAGGATCTCCACGGGGCCAGTTAGTGCTCTGCAGCTCACCTCCTCCCCCACTCCCTTGGTAGACGGGTCTGCAGTGTGTCTCCCAGAAATCCTAGGCAGCTGGCTAGTTTGCCTGTAGCTGGAGCAGCCCGTTTCCATGTGGTCAGCTGAGGTTTTGCATGCAACCTTTTGCATGGCCAGTTCTAGTGGCCCCATGCTTTGGAGCAGGGACGTGACGTGGGGTCGCCGCGTGTCAGGGAGGTGCCTTTTGTTGTCCCCAGGAAAATCCTCCCACACTTGGCTAGTTCGAAGAGTTTTAACATTACAGTTCAAACATGCTCACACGTGCTCTCCCTCACTGAGTGTGCTCCATCGCCCCAGTGCTGCCCAGTCTGCACAGCCACCTTTCTATTGAGCATCAGATGCTCCTGCCCAGGCCGCAGGGGGTGGGCAGAGCTGTTTCTGGCCCCAGCCGGGCTCAGGGATCGAGGGCAGGAGCTGAGCCCTCAGGCGCTTTCAGAGCCCCCATGCTGGCAACCAGGCCCTGGGGAGCAGGAAGCTGAGTTGAATGCGGAGAGGCAAGAGCCAGTCCTGGGGAGCAGGGGAAGGAGTAACCTGGGAGCAGGAGTCTGAGGATAGGGGGGGGAGACTGGGCCTGGAATGCGGGTGTGGGAGACTGGGGCTGGGGTGGGGAGAGGTCTAAGAGCCACTGAGGGAGGCATTTGGGTCAGATGAGGGGCTGGAAGATTGGGACTGGTTGGACAAGGAGAATGTGGGGGAGGGATAGAGACAGGTCTGACGAGGAGCTAGGTACAAGAGGAGAACTGGGACTGGCTAGGCCAAGAGACTTGGCCATGGAGCTGGCGAGGGGATTCAGTGGAGACAGGTTAGCTGAGGAGCCTGGGAAGGGATCTAGGGCATCAGCCCTGGGGATAGGAGAGAGACAGATTGGACAAGTAGCTGGAGGAGGGACTGGGACTGGCTGGACAAGGAGACAGGGACTGGGATGAGAAGCCTGAGGACTGGAGACAGCCTGGGTAGGCAAGAAGCCAGGGTGGGGAAGAGACAGGACTGGGACAGGTTGGAGGGGATGGGACAGCTTGGGAAAAATGTCAGAAGAGTCTGGGCTCCCCTCCAAGCCCAGGAATGGAAGCAGAGATCCCTGCATCTCACCGTTCCTCTACCACCAGCAGCTAACTGGGAGCCCCCAGCAAAGCGTGCGTCTCATCCTCCTGGCCTGGGAGAGGATGACGACCTACTACTGATGTGGGTTGCTCCAGGGGCAGAGGTCTGTGCAGTGCGTCTAACAGTCCCAACCCTGCTGGTGACCCATCTGGGGCTCAGTATGATGCCACAAGATGGCATTTCTGGATTTGCAGTTTGCTTTTTGAAAGCCTTTGGCCCCTTGTGTATGTGCATTAGGACACAGCCGTGACACGCTCACCCGCGGGGAAGCAGGACGGCAGTCCTGTAATTAAAGACTGCACCGTAACGCAGTCACCCCAGGGGCCGAATTCAAGGTGCACGGGTGCCCTTTAATGTCCTGTTTCCTAACGTCTGAAGGCCGGGCTGTGTAACCTCCCTGGTGTTCCTGTGCCATGGTTTGTCGTGTGCTGCGCTGCGAAGATGGGAAGTGCTTGCGACAGGAGTCCCATCGGGAGCCCCTCCTGCAGCTCTTACTGCTCCCCCAGGGGGACTCTGTGTCTGCAAGTAGCAGAGCATAGCTGGATTTTTTTCTAAGCAGGTGCAGATGTGTAGGGGGAAGCTCCCCACGCCGGAAGAATCAGAGGTGGTGAACTTCAGCCCCTGGAGGCTGTGAAATGCTGCGGGTGGCTGGGGCATGGAGGGGGGTGATGAGGCGAGGCGGAGGCTGTTTGGGATAGGGCGCAGCAGGGCAGCCCTTTGCCTCGTGACTGGGTAGAGGAGGGGGTGGGCCGGAATGTGTCTGCAGCTGCACAGCTACGGCGCTGCGGCTGTGCCCCGGTAGAGCTGCAGCCTAGACACTTCCTGTGACAGCTAAGGGGTTTTCCCATGGCTGGAGTGAATCCAGCTCTCCGAGAGGTGGTAGCTAGATAAAGGGAGAATTCTGTTGGCCTAGCTGTGTCTGCACTGGGGGTTAGGCCAGCATAACTACCGTGATTGGGGTGACGGTTTCTCAGCCAAGTGCCATCGCTGGGACAATTGGATTTTTAAGTGTAGCCCAGCCTGAGGCTGTATACTGAGCCCTGATCTCAGCTGGACTCCTTGCCTCTCCCCGGTTTTCATCTCCTGGGGGTTCTGCCCTGGAGGGAATGGGAACCCACCACGTTTCCTGGGAGTGTGATGGAAAATCCTTCCTCCACAGACACAGAGGCTGCTGTGGCCTTTCAGTCCAGCTTCATCTCCTTCCTTCCACTATTGTGCATTGCATGGTCAGGCCAAGTCCTTTGCCTCAAGCCCCTACTTTGGGAGTGGAAGGACACTGAGTCTGAGCTCTTGCCAGATGTCTTGTCCATTTCCCGAAAGCGCCTGGCATGAGCTCATGCTCTGTTTACAGACGGCCACCCTCCTCTTCCACAGCAGCTGCCTGGAGCTGTGCGAGTCCCAAAGGCAGGGAAATTGGGCTGCCTGCTCCCGCCGGGTCAGGTGCTGATGCACGTGGAGGAAGGGGTGGATGTTATGACTCCAGGGCGAGACAGCTGAGTTGCGTAAGCGAGAGGCAAACAGGCCTTAAGTTAGGAGCTGCCCGTGGACTCTACAACGGGATAGCAAATGGTACACAGCCAACGCGAGGCAGGACAGAAGCTCTGCGTCCTCATCTCTGGGACCTCTGGCTGTAGCCAGAGGGGGCTTTGCTTCCTATGACCCCAGTCCTGAATGTCCCATCACAGGCTTAATGTGCCACTCTGCTCCGATTGTAATCTTCACCAGTGTGTTCTGACCCACCTGCTGGTGCCAGTGGTCCCTCCTGCCCCTGGGGTGACTAGCTAGCAGGGCCCTAGCAGTAGTGGCCTCACCCCCAGGGATGGCCTGCATCAGATCCCATGGAGCCTCCCTGTAGGGCGGTCCGTGCCAGGCCCATGGATGTGGCTCTAGGCCAGGCAATGGAGACGGGTTTCCAAGGGCGCTGCTATGTGACCCAGAACATTGAGGACATTTGTCCTTCTCCTCCCTGTCCGTCCTACGCCCTGATCATCAGCTTCCTTTGGGAGGCCTTGGCGCTGGCAGCTCAGGTTCGGTTCGCTGGCTGCAGGGCCCAGGGCAGGAGGTCTCCATCCGGCAGTGTGTGTGTCACAAGTTTCCCGGGCTGGGAAACTCTGGGATCAAGGCAGGGAGTTTGCCTGTTATCCCAAGAGAGACTTCTTTGCAGGGGAAACGGCTCTAAAATTGCCCGGGAGCCGCCGACATGGCGTTCATCCAAATGCCCAGGAGCTGCTGCTGGTTCCCCTGCAGCTGCCGGCAATATCTGTTCCTTAGCAGGATCTCTTGTCTTCAGCTTAACAGCTGGACCTGTGGCTAGGTTTCTCTCGATGCTGGTGATCCCCAGCTGGCCCGGGCTTCTGCAGAAACGGGGGCTGGAGATTAGGGGAATCCCCTGCTCCTCGCCCAGCCAGCGCCAAGTCCAAAGGTTACCCACACCCGCAGGTGCCAAGTTCTGTGTAGCTCCATGGGTGATGTTCTGGGCCAATCATTTACTTAGGATGGCTCATGGATGGCTGTCAGAGGGAGCAGCGAGTGGCAGGGCGGGGGCAGTGGCCCCAGATGCAGTGGGAGCACTGGCAGGTCCATGTGTGACACCGGGCAGCTGTGGGGGGAGGAAGATGGGGGGTGGGGGAGTTGCTGCAGGGAGCTAATACTGTGTGATGTCCCAGGTGAACCTCTCATCTCCGGTGGTGGATACCAGCTGCTGGAACAAGCCCACCCTGGTCACCATGGCCCCCTACAAGGTGGATCTGTTCAATGGGCACATGGCCGGAGTTCTGCTAACTTCGATCTTCGTGGAGGCCCAGGGCAATGTGACGGTCGCCCACCTGGGCACGGCGGAGGGGCGCATCATGCAGGTAGACTTGGCTCCACGGCTGTGCCCTGTCTCCATTCCCGGGGACTGCAATGCCAGCCCCTCCAGCAGGGGGTGACGTGCCCTGGGATGCTCCAGCGGTTTCCAAAGCCCACACAGGCCATCCATCCTGTGGAACTGACACGGGCCGGATGAAATGGGGTGAATCATGCCTGGACTTGGGGCTCTGTGGCTGACTGCCAGTTACAATGACCCGTGAGACTGACTGGACTGTGCCCAATCCAAAGCACCTCTCCATTCCTTGCCCTGGCGCTATTGTCTTGCTGCCACTACTGTAGCCTCTCCGTGCCACTGGCTGGGCCTGGAGGAGGCAGCTGCCTTCATCCAGCTGTGTGGTCAGGCCACTGGCTGGGCCTGGGCAGCACTGGAGGACCGTGCGGACACAATAGACCCCCACTTCCCTTGGATTGCAGGGGGCCGGGACACGGTTCCCACCCAGGGCAGCGCTGCTCTTCTTCTGCGGGGTCGGCTGGGCCATGCTCCCGGCTTTCCCTGGAGTTGCTAGCTCTCTGAATGCGGTCACTGCCCCCACTCAGGTGGTGCTTCAGCGATCCAGCTCCTACACTGTCACCTTGGCTAATTTCTCCCTGGGCAAGGAGCTGCCGGTGCTGAGGGAGGTTGGCCGGCTGGAGGACTCTCTGTTCTTCGCCACTGGAAACAAGGTGAGTCAGGCGAGAGTTCACCCCAACCTCGCTGGGCTGGGGTCTCCCCCTTTGCCTGGGTCGGGAAGCCACTCTCTGCCCTGGCCCCAAATGGGATCGGAGCCATGGGCCACCAGCTGGTCTGTCATGGGGAGATGTACTGGGTGGGCTGCAGGGTTCATTGCTGCCCTTCACCCGTGGCTGGGAGGTAGCAATGGCTGTGCCCAAGGGCATGCCAACTGCAGGAAGGCTGTGTCCTGCCCTCCTGGCGCTGAGGGGTGTGTGGGGGTCCCCGTTCAGTGGGTGCTTTGCGGCTGCCCTGAGATCTCCGCAAGCCTCGGCCCTGTGCACTGACGTTCTCCTTTTCTCCTGAAGGTGTTTAAAGTTGCCCTCACCGGCCCAGGCTGCCGCCACTTCGTGACATGCCAGCGCTGCCTGCAGGCAGAGCGCCTCATGCAGTGCGGCTGGTGCGGGGGTGCGTGCACTCGGCAGAAGGACTGCGCGGCACTATGGAACGAGAAGAGCTGCCCTCCTGTCCTCACTGACGTAGGCCCTTGAACCACCCCCCGCTCTGTCCCTTCTGTTCCTCCTCGGATGCTGTGCTGGCTCCTGCCCTGCCCTGTCCTCGCTTTGCACTCTGCTTTCTCCGGTGCAGCTTGATACATCCCCTTGCTACATGCAGCTCCTAGGGCCCCAGACCCAAAGCCCACCCGCTGCCGACCCTGCCCTGGAGGGAGTGGTACCTCCTGGCTGCTGCGCTGATCCAGCCTTTCCTTTGTGCTCACCCCCGATCCCCTTTCCTAGCTCTGCAGTAATCTGGGCATTTCCCTCTCCCCAGGGGGGCTGGCAGGGGACATGCTGCTCTTGGCTGGGACTAGCTTTGTGCCAGGCTGGGGGGAGAGGGCAGGGTTTGTCGCCTATCAGAGGAAAATGGGCATTGCCAGACTGGGTTAGAGTGGAGATCCATCCAGTCCAGCTTCCCAGGGGCCAGCGCTGAGGTTTCAGAGGTGTCAGCCCTCCACACGCAGGTCTCCTCTTGGTCTCTAATTGGTTGGTTTAAGCTCTGAGGCAGAAGGTTCAATATCCTGCCAGATTTGTTATTAATTATGACAGCTCTGGCTATTCTCGTTGTCCGTGCCCACGTCCAATCCCTTTTTGCATTGTGTCGAGTTCCTGGCCTCTGCAGCTTCTGGTGGCAGTGAGTTCACAGTCTGCCCACATGTGGTGTGTAGAAGTATTGCCTTTTATTGGTTTGAATGTCCCATCTTTTAATGTCATTGTTTGTTCTCTGCCCTTCTGCTATGAGACAGGGAGAACAGATGCCCCTGTCCTCCCTTCCCTAGATCAGGCGATATTTTATTGGCATTTCTCGTGCCCTCTCATTCGGGTCTCAGGTAACTGACCTATGTCACAGACTCCCAGGACGAGTGCTCTTTCTCCGCTCCATACAGTCCCTGGGAGGAACCACCTTCAGTACAACAGCTCTTCTCAGGGGTCTGCTCTTTCTCGGGGGTTAAACCATAGGCTCCCCAGAACCGCACCTCTCTGACCCTTCAGCATGTCTGTCTCTTGCCATGGGCCCCCTCAGAGAGTCCGCTTGCTCTGGACCACCAGGGCCTCCACCCCCAGAGGGAATGATGCAACCCTGATCTCTAGACTGGAGTGACTCTCAGCCAGCATAAAACAGGAGGGTTTACTGAGCATCTGAACACAGCACAGGAAACTCTCTAGGCCCTCAGGCCTAGCAACCCTCAGCACCTTACATCTATGTCTCTCCTGCATCCAGGTGGGCTCTGGCTGCTCTCTCTTCCCAGTCCAGAAGCCCTCTCCTTCCAGCCGATCATCCTACATCATCTTCCCCCAACAGCTCCTCCCCTGTCTTTTGTCTTCTGTCCCAGATAAACAGGTGCCTGGGGCTCCTCTCTTCCATCCTTTGTTGCCCACTGGCCTAAACTGGCTGGTCAGGTCACCGGGGTCCTCTCTCCTCAGCCCTTTGTCCTCCCACTGCCCAGAACCGCCTGACTGCCAAGCTGGACTTGGCCTCCTGGTCACCAGTGGCTAGCGTCTCCCATCTCCAGGCAGTTTTCCAGGGTTCCCACTGCTAGGCGAGGCCACACGTGGTCCTCTGCAACAACAAACTCCTTCTCCCACCACCTCCCTCCTGCAGAGACTCAGACAGGGCAGAGGGGACTGTTAGCAGCTGCTTCTGAGCGTGCTTATACGTCAGAATTGTTTTTCCAATAGCCATAGCCTTGTTAGTTCAGTTTCCCCTCAAACCTTGCCAAAGGCCAGCTCCCCGGCAAGGGCTGGTTACACCGAGGGCTCTGTATTGCTGCAGAATGTGAGGATAAGGGTTCCACTGTGCTGGGCGCTGTACACACCCAGGGTAACAGATAGCTGTCCTGACCAGCTGACAGTCAGGACAGAGCAGAGAGACACAGGGAGGGGAAAGGCCTCAAACTCACCAGCAGAGTGACCCATGGGATGGCAGCAAGTGGTATAAAAACATCTCTCTGTTAACATGGGGAAATGCCTCCTTTCCCCCGCATCTCAGCCCTCGGATGGCTGGTCATAGAATCATAGAATATCAGGGTTGGAAGGGACCTCAGGAGGTCATCTAGTCCAACTCCCTGCTCAAAGCAGGACCAATCCCCAACTAAATCATCCCAGCCAGGGCTTTGTCAAGCCTGACCTTAAAAACTTCTAAGGAAGGAGATTCCACCACCTCCCTAGGTAATGCATTCCTGTGTTTCACCACCCTCCTAGTGAAAAAGTTTTTCCTAATATCCAATGTAAACCTCCCCCACTGCAACTTGAGACCATTATTCCTTGTTCTGTCATCTGAGAACAGTCCAGATCCATCCTCTTTGGAACCCCCTGTCAGGTAGTTTAAAGCAGCTATCAAATCCTCCCTCATTCTTCTCTTCCACAGACTAAACAATCCCAGTTCCCTCAGCCTCTCCTCATAAGTCATGTGTTCCAGTCCCCGAATCATTTTTGTTGCCCTCCGCTGGACATTTTCCAATTTTTCCACATCCTTCTTGTAGTGTGGGGCCCAAAACTGGACACAGTACTCCAGATGAGGCCTCACCAATGTCGAATAGAGGGGAACGATAACGTCCCTGGATCTGCTGGCAGTGCCCCTACTTATACATCCCAAAATGCCATTGGCCTTCTTGGCAACAACGGCACACTGTTGACTCATATCCAGCTCCTCATCCACTGTAACCCCTAGGTCCTTTTCCGCAGAACTGCTGCCTAGCCATTCGGTCCCTAGTCTGTAGCAGTGCATGGGATTCTTCCATCCTAAGTGCAGGACTCTGCACTTGTCCTTGTTGAACCTCATCAGATTTCTTTTGGCCCAATCCTCTAATTTGTCTAGGTCCCTCTGTATCCTATCCCTACCCTCCAGCATATCTACCTCTCCTCCCAATTTAGTGTCATCTGCAAACTTGCTGAGGGTGCAATCCACACCATCCTCCAGATCATTAATGAAGATATTGAACAAAACCGGCGTGAGGACCGACCTTTGGGGCACTCCGCTTGATACTGGCTGCCAACTAGACATGCAGCCATTGATCCCTAACCGTTGAGCGCGACAATCTAGCCAACTTCCTATCCACCTTATAGTCCATTCATCGAGCCCATACTTTTTTAACTTGCTGGCAAGAATACTGTGGGAGACCATATCCAAAGCTTTGCTAAAGTCAAGGAACAACACATCCACTGCTTTCCCCTGATCCACAGAGCCAGTTATCTCATCATAGAAGGCAATTAGATTAGTCAGGCATGACCTTCCCTTGGTGAATCCATGCTGACTGTTCCTGATCACTTTCTTCTCCTCTAAGTGCTTCAGAATTGATTGCTTGAGGACCTGCTCCATGACTTTTCCAGGGACTGAGGTGAGGCTGACTGGCCTGTAGTTCCCAGGACCCTCCTTCTTCCTTTTTTTAAACATGGGCACGACATTAGCCTTTCTCCAGTTGTCCGGGACTTCCGCCGATCATCATGCGTTTTCAAAGATAGTGGCCAATAGCTCTGCAATCACATCCGCCATCTCCTTTACCACTCTTGGATGCAGCGCATCCGGCCCCATGGACTTGTGCTCATCCAGCTTTTCTAAATAGTCCCAAACCGCTTCTTTCTTCACAGAGGGCTGGTCACCTCCTCCCCATGCTGTGCTGCCCAGTGCAGCAGTCTGGGAACTGACCTTGTTCGTGAAGACAGAGACAAAAAAAGCATTGAGTACATTAGCTTTTTCCACCTCCTCTGTCACTAGGTTGCCTCCCTCATTCAGTAAGGGGCCCACATTTTCCTTGACTTTCTTCTTCTTGCTAACATATTTGAAGAAACCCTTCTTAACATCTTTTGCTAGCTGCAACTCCAGGTGTGATTTGGCCTTCCTCATTTCACTCCTGCATGCCTGAGCAATATTATTATACTCTTCCCAGGTCATTTGTCCAATCTTCCACTTCTTGTAAGCTTCTTTTTTGTGTTTAAGATCAGCAAGGATTTCACTGTTAAGTCAAGCTGGTCGCCTGCCATATTTACTATTCTTTCTACACATCAGGATGGTTTGTCCCTGTAACCTCAATAAGGATTCTTTAAAATACAGCCAGCTCTCCCAGACTCCTTTCCCCCTCATGTTATTCTCCCAGGGGATCCTGCCCATCAGTTCCTTGAGGGAGTCAAAGTCTGCTTTTCTGAAGACCAGGGTCCGTATTCTGCTGCTCTCCTTTCTTCCCAGTGTCAGGATCCTGAACTCGACCATTTCATGGTCACTGCCTCCCAGGTTCCCATCCACTTTTGCTTCCCCTATTAATTCTTCCCTGTTTGTGAGCAGCAGGTCAAGAAGAGCTCTGCCCCAGTTGGTTCCTCCAGCACTTGCACCAGGAAATTGTCCCCTACACTTTCCAAAAACTTCCTGGATTGTCTGTGCACTGCTGTATTGCTCTCCCAGCAGATATCAGGGTGATTGAAGTCTCCCATAAGAACCAGAGCCTGCGATCTAGTAACTTCTGTTAGTTGCCTGAAGAAAGCCTCTTCCACCTCATCCCCCTGGTCTGGTGCTCTATAGCAGGCTCCCACCACGACATCACCCATGTTGCTCACACTTCTAAACTTAATCCAGAGAGACTCAGATTTTTCTGCAGTTTCAAACCGGAGCTCTGAGCAGTCATACTGCTCTCTTACATACAATGCAACTCCCCCATCTTTTCTGCCCTGCCTGTCCTTTCTGAACAGTTTATATCCATCCATGACAGAACTCCAGTCATGTGAATTATCCCACCAAGTCTCTGTTATTCCAATCAAATCATAATTCCTTGACTGTGCCAGGACTTCCAGTTCTCCCTGCTTGTTTCCCAGGCTTCTTGCATTTGTGTATAGGCACTTGAGATTCATAGATACTAAGGTCAGAAGGGACCATTCTGATCATCTAGTCCGAACTCCTGCACAATGCAGGCCACAGAATCTCACCCACCCACTCCTACGAAAAACCTCACCTATGTCTGATAACTCACTGATCGTCCCTCTTTCTCAGTATGAGGCAGGAGCCCTTCCCTCTCGTGTGCTTCTGCATGTGCTTCCTCCCAGTATCCCACTTCCCCACTTACCTCATGGTTTTGGTCTCCTTTCCCTGGTGAACCTAGTTTAAAGCCCTCCTCACTTGTCCAGAATCCGTGCAGCACTTGCAGACATCTCCTCCTCATGCCCAGCTGCTAAGTTGCATTAGAAGAAGTTATAAACTCCAGTACTGGAAGAGGTTCTTTTCCCAGCATTGCCATTCCACAGGACTGCTGCCTGCCGGGGAGCTGCCATGGGCCCCCTTAGGGGGTCCTGCCAGGCGGGGAGCTGCCACTGGCCTCCTCAGGGTGTCCTGCTGGGTGGGGAGCTGACGTGGGTTTCCTAGGGGTATCCAGCTGGGCAGAGAGCTATCATGGGTCCTCTTGGGTTGTGCTGCCGGTCGGGGAGCTGTCACGGGTCCCCTCAGGGCGGCCTGCTGGACAGGGAGCTATTAGAGGCCCCCTAGGGACAGCCCACTGCATGGGGGCCATCACAAGTCCCCTCGGCGCTGGGGAGCTCTTGAGCTGTTGCAGCTCCTGCCCGGGGCTCTGGAGGCTGCTGGTTTGGTCCCTGGGGTGTGAGCCACGCTGGGTCCATCACGTCAGCAGTGGCCGCAGGGATAACACATGGGTTTGGACAAGGGGGAAGGTGGACACGGCACCCAATGCCATCCCCTGCTGCCCCCCGCCCCCACGAGGGAGTCAGTGCACTGGGGTCCCCTCAGCCTGCCATTGGATGTGCCTCCTGCCATGGCCCAGGGCTCACCAAGAGGCTTTGTCACGGGGCCAGCCTCTGGCCTGCACCCTCCCTTCCCCACCTAGGCTACCTACCTGCTGCCCGTGGGCTGGGTGGGCGAGCCCTGTGCTGCTGTTGAGGGTCCAAGGGCAGAGTCAGGATGTTGGGGGGGCTGGGGTGGGCTGGGGATGTGACGCTGCCTTGTTTCCCCTCAGTTCTACCCCCGAAGTGCCCCCTTGTATGGCCGCACCCGGGTGACACTCTGTGGGATGGGCTTCCAGTCGCATCCGCACTTCACTGCCGCCATTTGGTCCCCCGTGGCCAGCAGCACCTACTGGGTGACGGTGGGGCAGAGGAACTGCACTGTGCTGCCTGAGAAGAGCCTGGACAGGAGGTAGGGGGCGGCGGAGGGGCTCCGGGTCTGCTGTTGGGGCTGCCACTGATCTGGGGATAGAGGTGTCTCCTGCTGGCTCGCCTGGGGGTGGGGCCTTCCTTCCTGGTCAGCAGCAGCTCAGAACATGGGTGGGGATGGGGGAAGAGGCACCTTCCCTATTCAGCATGCGGGATGCTTGGGGCACACACCCACTACCTTCCCCAGTTTAGGTATCAGGGAGAAGGCAGAATGGGGTGGTTCTTGGGTCAGCTACCTCTCCCCCTTGCCCGCCACCCCCGGTGGGCCTCTCTCTTTAGTATGACCCTGGCCCCTGCTCTGTCCGCATTTGAGCCACAGCATCTTCCCAGGTGAGGCCCCTCCACGTACTGGTGCCAGAAGCTGGCAGCTTTCTTGAGTGGAAATGGGCGGCAGTGCAGGCTGGGCTCAGCTCCTCCAGGCTTGCAGCCACTGGCCTTTCCCTACGGCTCGAGTCACCAGTGCTGGCACCCAGGCGAGTTCTGCCCTACATCATACAGCCACTGCCCCAAGCAACTGGGCCTTTTAGCAGGGGGCTGGAGTAGTATGGGCAGGAGGGGCTATGGGTCGGGAGTGAGGGGCACCAGCTGGTTTGCCATCAGACCCGGAGCATGGGCAGCTGGTGGCACCCACTGGGGTTTGTACCAGAGGTGTTCAGCGACTGCCAGGGTGGTTTTGGTGACAGAATCCAGTGACTTTCCCTCTCAGAGCCACGGCTCCCCAGCTGGTGCCCCCACTCTGCGCGTGGGGACAGGAGACGAGAGGGGTGTGGAAGGAGAAGCAGAGGCACCTGGGCCCTGCTGTTGTCCTCTCTGGCTGGGGTGGGATTCTGCCCGTGTCTCTGTGCTCCCTGCTGTGTCCCGCAGGCCCCCCGTGCTGCCCCGCAGCACGGCTGCTGTGGACGTGCTGGTGTGCGAGCTGGAGCTAAACAGCACCCAGGCGGTGTCGGTGCCTGTCATGGTTCAGCTCACCATCAAGGAGCAGACGAGGGACCCGCTCTTCCACGTCAGTGGCTCCTCATCCCTCAGTGGCTTCGTCTTCGTGGTACGTCCTTTCCCCTGCCCACCACCCAGCTGCAGGGACAGCCCTGGAGGAGAGCTGCCCCCAACAGCTGGAGCCAGGGGTCGGCAATGGAGCCTGCCTGGGAGCGCAGTCCCTCAGTGCCAACTGGGACCCTGGTGACGGCAGCCCCAAGAGCAGGGTTGGCAGAGTGCCCCACCTGCTCTCCAGCCAGCGGCTCATTCCTATCACGTGTCGGGCCCAGCCCCTCTGTAAGCAGGGCCAGGTGCCCAGCTGGGACCCTCCCACAGCATACATAGCGCACCCCTGGGCACTGGGGGGGCCATCAGTGGCGCCAGGCATTGCAGCATCCCATCACCACCCCTCCCTCGCTGGAGGCTGGGCTGAGCCTGTGGCCAGCTTCCTCCCTGATGGAGCTCCTATGGCAGCTGCTGGGCAGCCCCAGCATGTGCAATGGAGACAGCTCTGCTGTGGCAGTCATGGGCCGCCCTGCTCCGGCATCCCGTTTTGTGTCAGAGGGGCAGGGCCCTCCCCAGGGGCTTACCCTCTCCCTGGGCCGTGCTTTGTGTCCGGCAGGGAGGCGTCTGGCTGGCGGGCAGCATGCTGGAAAGATTCTTCTTTGGGGATGCCCTACCCCTCACTTCCCTTAGTAAAGGCCCTGTGCCCTCTGTGGCTCCACAGGTACCGAACATCACAGCCATCCACCCTGCATACGGTCCGATGGCTGGCGGGACCCAGCTCTCTATCCGGGGCCGAAACCTGACTGTGGGCAGCAGCTGGAGAGTGACGCTCGCAGGGGTGGAGTGCCCCATGGCAGGGCAGCAGAGGTACAGCAAGCATGGAGTTCTCATTGCTGCATTGGCTTGGGGGGCTGGGCTTGGGGGGCTGGGCTTGGGCCATTGGCTCTAAAGCCTTCGTGTTCGACATCCAGACGGTGGGCAGTCCAGCTGGGAAGGGTTAGGTCAGAATGGCCTGGGGGCTACTTTGCCCGAATTGGACTCTCAGGTGGTCTTGCTCTGTTTGGCATGGGTCAGCATGGCCAGGTGTGGCTGAACGGGCTGGGTTGGTGTGGCCGGGTCGGTGCGGTCAGGTCAGCATGTCGGGGTGTGGCTGGCTTGGTGTGGCTGGCTTGGTATGGCCAGATGCAGCTGGATCGCTGTGGCTGGGTCATTGTCACTGGGTGTGGCTGGGTTGCTCTGCTGGGGGCGGCTGGGTCGACGTGGCTGGGTGCAGCTGGATTGGCGTGGCCGGGTGTGGTGAGGCCGGGTCAGCATGGCTGAGCAGCTGGGTTAGTGTGGCCGGGTGATGCCAGCTCTATATGGATGTGTGTGTTCCACGGAGGTCATGTTTATACATAAACATCCAGGTGGGGTCCTTTGGATGGTGTCTGGTGCCACTGACCCTCTGCAGTGTGTTAGAGCCTACATCTGTCTGCAGTGCCCAGGGTCCATCTGCGGGGCAGAGCCCCGGGGGGAGCTCCTGCCCCAGGACTGCCAGGGCCTGTTGGGGCACGGATGGGGCCGGGCGCGCTCCTAGCCATGGGATGGCCAGTGTGGGGGTGTTGGCTGTGCTGGTCCAGGCGGGTCACTGGGAGGAGTGGGGGTGGGCCAGGGTGAGTTGCGGTGCAGCCTGCAGCCCAGCCAGGGGTCTGTTTGTCTCCATGTTGTGCTGTCCTCTGTCCCCAGCCCCACTGAGATCCGCTGCACCAGCCCTGCAGCCAGCAACCTGCGCTCTGTCCCCGTGGACCTGTGGATAGATGGGCAGCAGTTCCCTGCCCTGGAGCCATTCCAGTACCGCCCAAACCCCGTCCTCCATGACATCTCCCCCACCTGCGCCTATGAGTGAGTGCCCAGAGGGCATGGCCTTGCCAAGGGTCCCCCGGCCCCTGGAGCCCCCCTCCCCTGGTCACAGTCCCCCAATCCATCCCTCCGATCACAGCTACTCCAACCCCCTGGTCACAGTCCCCCTCCCCCTCCAACCCCCCTTCTCCCGATCACAGCCACTTCAACCCCACAGGTCACATCATCCCCACTCCAACCCTTCCCAAGCATAGCCCCCTGACTCCAACCCCCTCGGATCACAGCCCCTCTGATCACAGCCCTCCAACTCTAACCCCCCAGGTCAGAGTCCCCCTGTAACGTTGAGGTCTCTGGCGGGACACAACTGAGTATCAGTTCAGGACAAATTGCTTAGAGCAGGGCAGTTATAGCCCAAAACTGGAGTTCCTTTACTATTAAAGCATGCCAAACCAGCCAAACAGAGAGGACTTCTGTCACCCAGAAGCATAGCACAAGTTTGAAATACAGACAGTATAGAGTCAATACTTATAACTTTAAATACATAAATGATACATGCATACAGATAGCATAATCATAACCAGCAAATCATAACCTTTTCATAGACACCTCACTCCACAACCTTTGTACAATATTTGCTGTAAATATATAACAGTGGTTGCAACAATGATCTATATGTTCACAGGTTTCAGAGTAGCAGCCATGTTAGTCTGTATTCGCAAAAAGAAAAGGAGTACTTGAGGCACCTTAGAGACTAACAAATTTAATTTGTTCAGAGGTGTGTTGGAAATATTCCTTGAGTTGGAGACGTCGAAAATAGGATTCTAGGTCACCACAGAACTGTATCATGTTTGTGGAGGTGGAGGGGCAAAAGGAGAGGCCCCGAGATAGGACAGATTCTTCTGCTGGGCTAAGAGTATAGTTGGATAGATTAACAATATTGCTGGGTGGGTTAAGGGAACCACTGCTGTGGCCCCTTGTGGCATGTAGTAGTTTAGATAGTTTAGTGTCCTTTTTCTTTTGTAGAGAAGCAAAGTGTGGGTTGTAAATGGCTTGTCTAGTTTTTGTAAACTCCAGCCACGAGGAAGTTTGTTTGGAAGGTTGGTTTTTTGTTAGTCTCTAAGGTGCCACAAGTACTCCTTTTCTTTATATGGTCACAGTTCATGTCAATAACGTCACCCTCCCCCGCCAACCCTTCTCTTCAACCTCCCCGGATCACAGCCTCCCTCCCCCGCCCCCAGCTTGCATGGCCTCCTCCCTGCAGGGAACGGTGAAGAGCCTCTGTGCCCAGCAGCCTGGCCCATTTCACCAGGCTGGGAGCCTCCTTCTGAGAGCCAAGGCATCTCCCCTCCAGGCTGGGGATGAGGCAGCCCCAGCCTCCTCCTGCAAGCCCCATGACATGTGGGAGTTCACAGCATGGGGGGTTAGGAACCGGGGGCACAGCTCCCCTTGTGGGCACCAGAGGCTCCAGGCAGCGTGTCTAGCCAGTTGGGATTCCCCCGGCCCCTGGGTCCCCAGCACATCCCGTACGGGGTTCCCCCAGCCCCATGGTCGCCAGTGCACCCAACAATGGAGGTTGGCTCAGCCCCTGGGTCCCCAGTGCATCCCGTCCAGGGCTCTGCTGGCCCCGGGGTCCCCAGCGTGCCCCAGCCAGGGGCTCCCCCCAGCTTGTAGGCCCCCAGTGTGCCTTGGCCAGATCTGCCCCGGCCCCGGAGTCCCAGGCTCAGGGCTGTGCTTCATGCTCTGTGTGGCAGTGACCTATGACCTTCTGTAGGGGTTCGGCCCTCACCATCCACGGCACCAGCCTGGACTCCGTGTATTACCCCAGAATCCAGTTTGTGGATGCCAGTGTGGCGACAGAAGCTAAGGTGAGTGTGAGGGGTGGGCCAGGGCCGGCATTGTGGGCCAGGGCCGGCATTGTGGGCCAGGGCCGGCTCAGGCTGGGGAATTATGATCAGGGAGCTGGGCATGATGTGCTGAAGGGGGAGAGAAAAACGGACTTGAAATGCTGGTCGGGCCTGGTGAAGGCAGGCGCTGTAGGAGATTCCACCCAGTCTGCCAGTGCCCTCTAGTTCCACCCTGCTAGCCAGCCTTGGGCTCCTCCCCAGCTCTGCTGGTGCCCCTCAATCCTGACCCGCAGCCCCTGCTAGTCCAGCCCTGGGTTTTGCTCAGTGCCGGCCTGCAGGCCCTGCTGTCCCACTCTGAGGTCTTGGGCCCAAGCTGTGCCAGTCACAGGGGGTTGTGCATTCACCAGGAGGCAACTGAGTGCTCACACACTCATGTCACTGGTGGCTCTGGTCTCCAGTTGTCCAAATGGGCACATTAACTCGGTGCTGCAGCCCCGGGCTCCCTGTAGACATAGTGTGCATGTAGCGGGGTTGAGGGGATGGCAAGAGGCCTGAGCTGGGTCCGTAGCGTGCAGCCAGTAGAGCGAAGAGTGGCGCGGGCCTGGGCCTGATGTGGTGCCTGGGAGCCAGTTCTGGGCCATGTCCGAGGAGCACCGGGTCCCCTCACCGCTGTGAGCTCTGCTCCCGGGCACGCTCCTTCCAACATGCCCTGTCCCCTCAGGTGTGCATGGGGCCACGCTCCCCCGAGCAGCTGGTGTGCCAGAGCCCTGCCTACCCCTTCGCTAACAGAGTGGAGAGCGCCCAGGGCAACCTGACCGTGCTGCTGGACGGCTCTCCTGGACTCAGGGCCTTCTGCGTGCGTTACTACCCCACGCCCCAGATCCTGCCCTTCGAGCACGACAACACTTACCACCTCAAGTCTGGTGACGACGAGATTGAGATCCATGTACGGAGGGGGCTGGGAGAGGCAGGGAACCCAGGCAGGAGTGGGATTGAGGGGGCCAGGCCAGCCCTGCATTGGTGGGCTGGGGGCCAGAACAATGCCAGAGAGAACTGGGGGGCAGAGAGATGAGGGCCCAGGGCATGGGATGATGGCTGGTGGGGATGGGATAGGGGAGGGCCCAGGTCATGGAGGGATGGCTAGTGCGGGAGGGCCCGAGGCTGGGCAATGTCTGGTGCGGGAGGGCCTGGGGCCATGACCAGTGGGCTGAGGACCTGCAGGGGGAGGAATGCCTGGCCCTGAAGGACAGGGACATTGGTTAGGGCGAGAGCCCAGGAATGGTAGCCCAGGGGAGAGGCTTGACAGCTGGAACTGAGGTTGGAATGGTGGGATGCCCTTGGGAGGGGTGGGCCTGAGGGTTCCTGGGGAAGGCGGGGTGACTCAGGTGGGGTGGTTCCTGGGAGAGGCCGGGTGGTTCCCGGGGGGAGGCGGGTCAGCTTAGGCTGGGAAGGCAACTTGGGGGCTGGGGGGCGGCTCAGGTGGGGGGAGGGGTTCCAGGGAGTGGCCGGGGAGTTCCCAGGGGAGGTGGGGCAGCTCAGGCCAGGGGGATCCTGGCGGAGGTGGGGCGGTTCAGGAGGGGGAGTTCTCTAGCTAGGGTCGGGGGATCCCTGTGACAGTGGCTGTGTGCGCAGCAAATCGGGCTGGACGTGTTGGTGGGCTGCATGAGCATCACCGTGACGGTGGCGGGCCGGGACTGCCACCCCAGTGTCCTGAAGAACGAGGTGACCTGCCGGATCCCCAGGAACCTGAGCCTCCCCATGGACGGAGCCCCTGTGCAGGTAGAGCCCAGCTTGGGGGAGGGCAGGGCCCGCCCTAAGCTGGGCTCCCTGTCACTTTGCCCCCCTTCTCCCTACTGGTGCAGAGCCCAGGGAGATCCGGCCTGGCTCTGGGCTGTGGCAGCACTGCCTAGACTGGCCCTCTGCCCTGGGGGCTCTGGTTTGCCCCCTGCCACCTCCTCTCCCTGCCCTTCTCCTTTGGACAGTGCTCAGGGCTGAACATGTCCTGAGTGCAGCTGCCTGGGGAAGGCTTTCCCAGCCTCTGGAGGGCACCAGGCCTGTGGAGAGCAGCTGCCCCTCTGCCAGCCAGCTGCTGGGCTCACTCCTGGTTCTGCTGCTTGGCACGCAGTGAGGAGGGCACGGGAAGCAGCATCCAGCCCTGTGCCAGCTGCTTGTTGTCTGCCCTGGGTGCAAAGGGGTGGCCAGGGGGTCCCCGCTGGAGCTGTTATTCCCTCCAGCTGAGCCCACGTGGTGACCCTGTCAGTCTCTTTCCCCTGGCGTCTCTGCGCCATGGCATGTGGCCCTGTCTGATGCCCATGTCCTGCCGAACCTGCCTCACCCAGTGCTCACTGCCAAGATGAGTAGGTGCCAGGCTTTGCAGGGGTGCTGCCGGGCAGGGCTGGGACGGGGCAGAGCGCAGGGGCTGGGGTACCTGACATGCATGCTCGGAGCAGCCCTGTAACAGAGGGGTGTAGCTTCATGGGGCCAGGGATGGGAAATGTCCTCTGGTCCATCAGGCGACGGTGCCTGCCCTGCCAGGGGAATGTGGATCGGGGCTGGTCATGTGCCCCATGTGCTGCCTGCTCCTGGGCCCTCTGTTGTCCCACCAGCCCTGGGCGCTGCATCCCTTGGTACCCAGGAGACCTGTGTGGAGAGGAGCTCCCTTCATGCCAGCCCCACCCCCTCTGGAGAACCTGGGCAGGAGCGCCAGTGTTTCAGGGAGGCAGAGTGGCATGGTGCATAGAGTACTGGGCTGGAACTCAGGAGACCTGGGCAAGTCATGGCCATGCCCTGTGCCTCGGTTTCCCCATCTGCAAAACAGGGCTAATGGCACTGACCTTGGCAGAGCACACTGAGATTGCTGGGTGAAAATACTAGATAAGAGCTGGGGTGGTGGTCAGTGCAGGGGGGGACGGGCAAGTCCTCCCAATCCTGCAGATGGCTTAGGGACCTGTTCTCTGCCTGCTGGCTGCCGGGACACTGACTGCCTGCCCTCTCCTTCCCCAGATCTGTGTGAATGGTGCGTGTCAGGACCTGGGCTGGGTGGTGGCCACCTTCTCCCCGGACCCCCTGACTGGCATCCTCCTGGGCACCATCACCACCTTCATGTTCAGCTGCCTCCTGGCGTTCCTGGTGCTGAAATGCAGACGCAGGAGGAAGATGGGTAATTCCCCTCCCCCACACAGGGCATCGCACCCCTGAGCCTGCCATGGCTCCATTCCCACAGGCACTGACCGTTGTGTCACACGCCCTCTGCTCTGGCAATGTCCATTCCTGTTCTGGGCCCCCAGCTGGGTGGCATATGCCTTTCCTGGGTGAATGGGACTGTGCCCCCCGACCATGGGGGGGTGTCTTCTGGCATTATAGGCAATGTGCCCATCACCCTGCTGTCTAGGCACCAAGAAACTGCCCCCTGCCCCACATTGTTGCTGATGCTGTGCCAGTCCTTAGGGTGCCGGCGCCAAGTGGGGCTGGGCCTCCCGTCCTCTCAGTGTGGCAGGAGTCTGAGCGATGCCGGTGGGATAGCTGGTGCCCGGCAGAAGTGG
Source organism: Dermochelys coriacea (assembly GCF_009764565.3). NCBI lineage: Eukaryota > Metazoa > Chordata > Testudines > Dermochelyidae > Dermochelys > Dermochelys coriacea. The sequence goes on from NC_050074.1 coordinate 49,987,868, forward strand.
GCCAGGCCACGAGGTCAGCGTTGGCTCTTGAGGCTCTGAACAGCTTTCTGTTCCATGTCTGCAGGGACCGAAAATTTGGAGATGCTGGTGAATCCCAATGAGAATGCCCCCAGATTCGCCCTGCTACCCTCTTCCATGGACTACCGGGATGTGCAGGGTAAGGAACTGGCATGTGGGGAGGCACTGCTCACTGTGCCTGCAGCCTGTGGGGCCAGGGCTGAGTCACCGTCCTTGCAGCAGACCCCCTCACCCCCGGCCGGGAAAGGATGGCCCAGCTTAGGGCAGCCCTGCGCGTGTTAGAACTGACCCAGCACATCAGTCTGCTCCCTTCTGTTCTGCCCCAGTGGGCGAGTCTTGGCCGTGGCTGTGTGCAGCTCCTGCCTGCTGGCCCTTGCCGGCCCATAAGCTCCCAGCTCTGAAATGCCTGGGGGCCCTCGCGGGGCTGGTGGGCATTGATTGGAAGACCCTGGGGATGTTCCGAGGGGCAGTTCATCTCTCTCCCCCAGCGGGGAGCAGGTGGCAGGGCACGCAGGCTGATCCAGCAGAGAAGAAGGGTTTTGCCAGGGTCTCGCTGTGACTTTCCTCTCTTTGTCCGGTTCCTGGCGGTGCTTCCCCCAGCCACCACTCCCAGCCGTGGCTTTGCCAGCAGGCGCTTCCGAGATGCCTCCTACACAGGCAGTAGTGATGGTTCTGCCATGCCGCTCGTGAGGATGCCATCCTGCTGCATCGAAAACCTCCGTCCCGAGCTGCTGGAGGAGGTGAAGGATGTCCTGATCCCAGAGGAGCGGCTTCTAACACACCGGGACCAGGTCATTGGCAAAGGTGAGCGTTGGGCCGGGCTGGGCCCGCCTGGCACCCTCAGCGTGGTACAGTGAGCTCTGAATTGTGGCTGTGTCGGGCCTCCGTGGCACTCACAGCCTGGCACAGTGAGTGCCAAGCCGCAGCTGAGTCAGGCTGGACCTGTGTGGCACGTTCAGACTGGCACAAGGAGCGTTGAGCCATAGCTGGGTCAGGCTGGACCTGTGTGGCACGTACACACTGGCACAAGGAGCGCTGAGCCATAGCTGGGTCGGGCTGGGCCTGCATGGCACCAGCAGCGTGGCACAATGAGCGCTGAGCCGTAGCTGGGTCAGTTTGGGCCTGCATGGCACCAGCAGTGTGGCAGAATGAACGCTGAGCCATAGATGGCTCTGGCTGGGCCTGCGTGGCACGTAAAGCCTGGCACAGTGAGCACTGAGCTATAGCTGGGTTGGGCTGGGCCTGCCTGGCATTCCCTCTGTGTCAAGGTCCCACCCCAGAGAAGCTCAGTACTAATGAGAGCCTCCATGTGATGCTGATCCAGCACAGATGGCATTCATCCATGGCATGGCATGTGGGGTTGGGCACAGATGGGGAGTCCGTACCCGCCCCAGCCTCGCTGCCTGGCCCCAGCTGCTCCCCTGGTCGGAGGGGCCGGTCCCTGCCCAGGGTTCAGGCTGAGCAGCACTGCAATTTGGCAGCACCAATCTCAGCCCGTTTCCCTTAGTGCCAGGTGCATGCCTGTGGCTGTTGCCCAGCTAGGGTCACTTCTCTGAACCTGATGAGGTTCCCGGCCCAGCGCAGAACAGCCCTGCAAGGGAGCCCGTCTGGCCGGCCTGGAGGCCCCACAATAGGGCAGGGCCGTATCTGGTGCCTGTCTGGGCCCTGCAGTGCCAAAATGGTCCCGTCCACTTGGCCATATCTGGTGCCCATCCAGGCCCTGTGGCACCAATATGGCCCCGTCCCCATGGCTGTAACTGTGTCGGTCTGGGCCTTGCAGCACCGACATGGCCATATCCCCTTGACTGTATCCAGTATCTGTGGGTGCCTCTCAGCAGTAATGCGGTCCCAGCCCCCCTGCTGTATCTGGTGCCCATCCGGGCCCTGCAGCATTGACTCCCCCGCAGCCCCTCTGCCATCTTCCAGCCCATCTCCTTGGACTCTAGGTGTTTGCCCTGCCTGCGGCATGTCAGCTGGGGTCTGGAGCAAAGGGAAGCTCGGGGCATTCCTTGCTGCATGGCGACTCTGTTCAGGGTGCCTGTGTTTTCCCGGCCAGGGCATTTCGGGAGCGTGTACCACGGCACGTACAGAGATCTGTCAGAGAGGGAGATCCACTGTGCTGTCAAATCCCTGAACCGTGAGTGCCCTTCCCTCTGGCTTCTGGCCTGCTCTCCTGCAGGGGCTGCTTCTGCCATGCTCTAGGGGGTCCCTAATCCCCATCCCCCCTGGGGTGCCTCCAAGCCCTGCCTGCTTCCTGCGCTGGCCCTTCACTCGTGCCAGGCTGTGGGCCAAGGAGCAGGAGGTGAATGGAACGGGCACCTCACTTATCTGGGCTATGCCTGACTCTTGGGTGTCTTCAAGCCTTCCCCCTGTGCAGCTGCCAGTGCCAGGGGCCAGGAAGCGTGTATGTGCCCGGCCCCAGCTGTGCCTGGCTGGTGGCTGGATGTGGTGTCCCATGGGTGGGCATAACCAGTGGTGAGCTGGAGCCAGTTCGCACCGCTTCGCTGGAACTGGTTGTTAAATTTAGAAGCCCTTTTAGAACCGGTTGTCCCACAAGGGACAACCGGTTCTAAAAGGGCTTCTAAATTTAACAACCGGCCAAAAGTGGCACCTTAGGTGCCGACTCCGTGGGTGCTCCGGGGCTGGAGCACCCATGGGGAAAATTTGGTGGGTGCAGACCACCCACCGGCAGCTCCCCGCCCCGCCCGGCCCCAGCTCAACTCCGCTTCTGCCCCTGAATTACGCTTTGCTTCTCCGCCCCCCCCCCCCCCGCTTACCGCGAATCAGCTGTTCACGCGAAGCCTAGGAGGGCTGAGAAGCAGGTGGCGGCTTCGCACTCAGGCCCAAGGAGGCAAAGTGGAGGTGAGCTGGGCCAGGGGGGCACAAGGATGGCCACCTGTGCGGCAGCAGGTAACCTGGTAGGGGGGGTGCAGGGGAACCGCTCCCCGCCCCAGCTCACCTCTGCCTCCCTGGGCCTGAGCGCGAAGTCGCCGCCTGCTTCTCAGCCCTCCCAGGCTTCCTGCGTGAACAGCTGATTCGCAGGAAGCCAGCGGGGGTTGAGAAGCAGAGCGGGGTGGCGTTCAGGGGAGGAGGCGGAGGCAGAGCGGAGGTGAGCTGGGGCCGGGCGTGGTGCGGGGCGGGGAGCTGCTCTGCACCCACAAATTTTCCCCATGGGTGCTCCAGCGCCTAAGGTGCCACTTTTGATGTGATTAGTGAGGGGAGCGGTCGCTCCGCCCGCAAGCTTTGCTACTCTGCCCCTAGGAGCCAGAGGGACCTTCCGGTTGCTTCCCAGGAGCCGCCCCAGGTAAGCGCTGCCGGGACTCCCCATCTCACCACCCGGCAGGTCCCTCTGGCTCTTAGGGGCGGGGCGGGGCGTGGTGGGCACCCACTACGGTGGCCCATGAGACCCTCCTGCCCGGTTCCAGGGGCAGTCAGGGGACAGAGGAGGGGGGTGGATGAGGCAGGGGTCCTGAGGGGGGGGCCGTCAAGGAACGCGGAGGGTTGGATGGGGCAGGAGTCCTGGGGGGCGGGCGCGGGCCATGACCCCCTCGTGGGGTGAGGAGAAAACTGGTTGTTAAGATTTTGGCAGCTCATCACTGGGTGAAACCCCTCTGTGATGTAACCACTGCTCTCCACCTCTGCTGCTCCTCACTGGGCTTTGACAGCCCTGGTTGCCCCATCCCCCGGGGCCCATTCCTGCACTATGGCTCCTGGGTTGGTTAGCGCCCCAGCCCCATGGCTGTGCTCCATCTCAGGGATCACTGACGTGGAGGAGGTGGAGGAATTCCTGAAGGAGGGGATTCTCATGAAGAGCTTCCATCACCCCCACATCTTGTCGCTGGTGGGTGTCTGCCTGCCGCGCCAGGGATTGCCCCTGGTCGTGCTGCCCTACATGAAGCACGGAGATCTCCGGCACTTCATCCGCTCCAACAAATGGGTAAGCACAGGTCAGCCGCCCTCCCTGCTCAGGGGCTGGGCAAAGGCAGGGTCACCCTGGCTTGGGGCTCCCTGCCTGCAGCCTAGAGGAGAAGGGGTAAGCCCCGCTCTCAAAGCCAGACCCCATGCAGCTTCCTGCCTACCCAGCCTGTGCTCTCCGCACTGGCCCTGGCGCCCTGCCCTTGCTGTTGCGGGCAGGGGCCAGCAGATGGGGCCAGGCAGCACCAAGGCCATTCGGTTTCCAGGAGCTGCCAGACCTGTCAGCTGGGCTGAAGCTGCTGCAGGGGTGGGAGGTGTTCTGGATCCTAGGGCCCAAGTGGGATAGGGGGTGTCTGGGTCTGGGGCGGGTGGTTGTGCTGCCTGCCGAATGGGCAGGAAGGTGAGATGCAGGCTGATGGACTCCCAGCAGAGCCCAGCTGCCCCTCCTGCCAGCCAGCCACCAAGTGTCCCTGGCCCCGAGGAGGCTGGGAGCCGGGGCAGTGAGTCCTGAGGGCACCAGGGTCGAGCCCCGGCCATGTCCTCATGCTTTTCTCCCCAGGCTCGCTGGCCAGCAGGGCCGCTTCGCACTGGGAAGGCGAGGGGCTCACTTGGCTAGCAGAGGGTGCCCTGCATTCTCCTCCTCTAGCTCTGCCACTGCTCCTCCATGCTGCCCTCCAGCCCTCCAGCTATTCCCCTGCAGCTCTACAGCTGCCTATTCACACCATACTCCAGTCTCCCCACCCTCGGCTATTTCCCTCCCCCACAGTTCTGCCACTGCCCCACCGCACTGCCCTCCAACCCCTCAACTCTGCCACTGCCCCCCCATGCTGCCCTCCAGCCCCTGGGCTCTGCCACTGCCCCTCCACACTGCCCTGCAGGCCCCAGCTATTCCCTTCCTGCGCCCCCTACTCAACTGTGCCCGAGCAGCCCCCAGCCATGGCCGGGGCAGGCTCAGCAGAGGGCCACGCTCCTGTGCTCCATGCCTGTGTCCTGTAGGGGTTGCTGTGGAAACGCTCTGAGCAGCGTTCTAGCTGTGTTTCCCGACAGCTGACTGTGGGCATTGCCCCACCCAGCGCTCTGCCCTGGTCTCCCGGCTCCAGATGCAGGGGGACTGGGGGAACTGGTGGTCGCAGGGCTCTAGCCGTGGCAGTGCCGGGTAAGGCCTGGGCTGTGCCCAGGCACGAGGGCTGGGCTGTACATCTCCCTGCTCTTGTCTCCCCAGAACCCAACGGTGAAGGACCTGATCGGTTTTGGGCTGCAGGTGGCGCAGGGCATGGACTATCTGGCCCACATGAAGTTTGTGCACAGGGACCTGGCCGCCAGGAATTGCATGTGAGTGTGGCGGGCTGGTGCCCAGGGCCTGCGTGCCCGGCTGGGAGGTGCTGGGGCTGCCTTGCTAGCCTGGAGTACTCCCAAGCAAAGTCCTCAGCATCCTCTTCACTGCAAGATGCTTCCCAACAGAACACTCTGCCCAGGCACACTGGCCTCGGGAGCCCAAGGCATGGCACCCTTTCCTTTGAGTGCTGCCGGCGAGCCCGGGGCTGGCTGCTGGGGATAGAGGGTTATGGGGCCTGGCACTGCCCCCTCTGTGCTGACTGAGCCTTGGGCCGTTGGGTACAGAGACCTGGCACTGCCCCCTTGGTGCCAGCTGAGCCTGGGGCTGGTGGGTACTGGGGCATGGCACTGCTCCCTCTGTGCCAGCTGAGCCTGGGACTGGTGGGTACCGGGACCTGGCATGCCCGCTTGGCGCTGGCTGAGCCTGGGCAGCAGCAGGGCAAGTGTCAATCAAACTGCCTCAGAGGGAACTCTGCTATTAGGAGAATGGGGTGGGTGGCCCAGGAGCAGTCACTTTGCCAGCTGGGAGGGTGGACACCTTGCCCTGGGGGCTGCTCTGAGACCTGCAAGTCTGTGTGCCAGTGGCCCCTGAGTGCCCACCCCATGGCTTTGGGCCCAGATGTCTGGGGCTGGAGATAAGCGGCTCTGAATGCCAGGCTCCCGGAGCTGTGCCACCAGCTCAGCTGGCATTCCCTGTTCGTGCCTTGCAAGGCTGGACCAGATGTTCACAGTGAAGGTGGCGGATTTCGGCCTGGCCCGGGATGTCTTTGATAAGGAGTATTACAGTATTCGGCAGCACCGTCAGGCCAAGCTGCCTGTCAAGTGGATGGCGCTCGAGAGCCTGCAGATCCAGAAATTCACTACCAAGTCAGATGTGGTGAGAGCGGGGGAGGGGTGGGCTGTGTGTGGGGCTAGTGCATTGCCTGTGCCCATGCCACGCCCACCGGGGGGTGCCCAGGAGCTGGGTGGCTATGGCAAGTGATTGCAGAACGGCTCTTAGTGGCTCCCAGCTGCTCCAACTCCAGGAAAGAGCTCTGCTCTCCTCTTCATAGAATCTCAGGGTTGGAAGGAACCTCAGGAGGTCATCTAGTCCAACCTCATGCTCAAGCAGGACCAATCCCCAACTAAATCATCCCAGCCAGGGCTTTGTCAAGCCGGACCTTAAAAACCTCTAAGGAAGGAGATTCCACCACCTCCCTAGGTAATCCACCCCCGGCTGGACCCTACCCCCCACCAGGCACCCCGGGCTCATGGCTGACGGAGCCAGGGTTAGTGGCTGGCCCGCACATGGTGTTACATGCCCACCTTGGCACATGGGGCTTTGGAAGTTTAGACCCGTTATGTGTGGCTTTCCCTTTCCCAGCAGCCTGCCCCCTGGCTGCTGTGCCAGGTGGTCAGAGCCTTGCCAGCCAGCGTGACTGGCACAGAGCAGCACTCACTGAGCACTTGGCCTCCAGCTGAGCTTCCTTGGCTGCACAATGGGGGTCTTGGTGTTTCCTACCACTGTGTGAGGGAGGGGAGAGTGCAGCCCAGGCAGAGCCCGGCCCAGGCAGGGGTTCCTAGGGGTCAGAGCCTGGCAGGGGAGAGCGCGGCCCAGGGATCAGAGCCCGATGTGGGGAGAGCATGGCCCGGGGGTCAGAGCGTGGCCCAGGAAGAGCACAGCCCTGGGATCAGAGCCCAGTGTGGGGAGAGCATGGCCTGGGAGGGAGAGCGTGGCCCAGGGGTCAGAGCCCAGCGCGGGGAGAGCGTGGCCCGGGGATCAGAGCGTGGCCCAGGGAGAGCACAGGACAGGGATCAGAGCCCGATGTGGGGAGAGCGTGGCCTGGGGATCAGAGCCTGGCCCAGGGAGAGCACAGCCCAGGGATCAGAGCCCAGCACATGGAGAGCGCAGCCTGAGGGTCAGAGCCCGGTGCCAACAGACACCACTCCTGATGTCGCTGACCCAGGCAGGTCCGTGTCCTCGCTGGCCCATGCTGGGCCTACCTGGGGCCTCAAAACATGGCTCTCTGGCAGGTTGGCAGGTCGGGTAGCCAGAGTTAAAGAGCTGGGGGAGGAGCGGGTATGAAGCTGTCCCCTAGCTGGTGGAGACCAGAGACCTGATGGGGCAGATTCTCCCACACCTGCCACTGTGGGCACTGCCCAGGCCAGGCCCCCGGGCTGGGTCCCCTCAGGTGGTGCTCACATGTGCGGTGGGAGACTCCAGGGGACTGTGCAGGGTGGCTGCGTGCTGCTGGCCTAGAGGAAGCCAAGCATTTCTGGCCCTGCCGCATGCATGGTGCTGCTGGAATGACCCCCGTTCTCTCTGGCACAGTGGTCCTTCGGGGTCCTCCTGTGGGAGCTGCTGACACGTGGGGCCCCACCGTACCCTGAGGTGGATCCCTACGACATAATGCCCTACCTGCTGAGCGGCCGGCGCCTGCCGCAGCCCGAGTACTGCCCGGACTCGCTGTGAGTGTCATGCCCTCCTCCTCCTCATGTGGGTGGCCCAGGGCCCCGTGGGGACCTTCTCCCCCCACAACCCCGCTCCCTCCTGCATCCCCCACATCAACCCCACATATCCCAGCTCCCAAACTTATGCCTGCCAGCCCTCCAGTGAGCAGTGCCTGGCCCGGCGCCCCCAGAGCCTCCTCATCCCCTCATGCAGGACATCCCCTTTGGGCTCCCCTTTCCTGATGCATGGGGATGTGGGGTGCAGGGGGCCCAGCATGGAGGAATTTGGGAGGGTTTGGCATGTGGGGATCAGGTGGGGGAGCGGGAGGTGGTCCAGTGCTGGTGTCCGGCTGAGCTCCCTGCCCCTGGGCCTGTCCCGACTCTAACGGGCTCTCTTGTCGGGGCAGGTACGCGTTGATGCTGAGCTGTTGGGCTCCAAGCCCCGAGGAGCGCCCCACCTTCTTTGCCCTGATCGGGGAGGTGGAATGCATCATGGCCTCCCTGAAGGGCGAGCACTACATCAACTTGAGCGCCACCTACGTCAACCTGGAGCCCGGCCCGTCCAGCCCGCCAGTGCCTGACTCTGAGGACGAGCTGGCCTCCAGCGGAGAGGAGGGTGAAGCAGCTGCTGCATGTTAGGGAGTGCTCTCCGCCCTGTGGGGCACCAGGAACACAGTCGGAGCTGGCTGGGGAGACCTGGGCTGGGCAGCATGTCAGGGGGCTGTGGCAACACGATGGGAAGAGGTGCCAGCACCTGGCTGGGCTCCCATTGGCACTGCCCGGCTGGGGTGTTGGAACGGGGATGCTGACCACTGTTGTTTTTCCACCTGATATTTATTGTGTAGCGAAGAGATACAGGGACTATTTTAATACAAAGGAAATGTCAAAACCAACCAGTTCTGGGACTTGAATCACAAAGTTTTGATTTGGGAGAAGCTTTGGAATTTTGGCTCTTTGTCCTGATTCCATGGGGGCTTGTCCAAAGGGGTGGATGGAAATTCGGCTCCCACCCAGTGCAGGGGCATCTAGGCCTGGCTGTCATGCTGAGTCCTCAGCAGGGCGCAGAAGTGCGGGCAACCCTCCCTCCCAGTGCCACCCACAGGCCACACGGAGCCAGGGCCTCGGAGCATCCTGTGACTGAGTCTGGGGATATGGGAATTGTTTATCCTGGTTCTAGGCCCGGTGCCCTACACGACTACTGGTGCTGTCTGGGCTGAGGGGAGGGCCCAGTGGCAAGGGGTGCAGCCATAGGGGCTGGCACCAGCAGGGCACGCCCTGGTGCTGGAAAGCTCTCTGCCCACACTAGGAGCCAGGCATGTGTGGGGCAGGGCCCTGGGGCACAGGACATGACCTCTCACAATGCTTGCAGGAGCTGCCCACCTGCACCCAGCTGGGTTCCTGGCCCTGCCAGCTCAGAGACTGGGCATCCCTTCCACTGTCTCATCCCCTGCCCCAGCTCTGCCCTGGTGGGCACTCTCCGGAGCAGAGGGGAATTCAGTGTCCATGTCCAGTTTGTCCAGCCTGGCCTGGCCCCGGGGCTTTCCTTGAGATTGTAGCAATGGCACCGAGGTGGCAGTGTGAGGGCAGAAGTTGTGGCAACACAGTGCTGAGCAAAGCTGGGTGCCAGGGCACTGTTGGACCACACACAACCTCCCCTTTCTAGGGCATGTCCCTCAAATGCCAGCGGTATCCCCATGGTGCCCAGAGAGGGGCTGCGGCAGGGGAACTGTCCCAGAGCTCCAGGTTCCCCGCCCCCAATCTTCCCCTGGAGCCAGGGGCAAGCCAGCAGGGGTAACATCCCTAGGGAGTGCCAGGCAGGGACAACCCCTTGCTCAACTCCTCACCAGCCATTACACGGGACTCACCTTTCCACAATGCTGGGCTGGGGCTGGCTTCGCAGGGGGCAGGGCTCAGGCCCTAGAGAGGGAACAGGCCGGCCCAGACTCTACCTGCACACCTGGCAGCCGCGTGATGTTGTAGCAATGACGCATTGCCCTCCTGCTGCTGGCACCCAGCCCGTTGGGTAGCCCCGGCCTGCTCTGGGTTTGCATTGGCCTGTGGGGCAGGAGGGAGGGGCCCTATCTCCAGAAGTGTGAGGCCGTGCTGGCTGTGGGGTGTTACTATTCCCACAGGCACAGGGGGGTGGACAGTGAGGCCACATGCTCTGCCCTGCAATCCCTGCCCCAGCAGGGTCACTCCTCAGCACAGTCTCCTCCCTGGCACAGTGTGGGGGGTGCTGGCCCCCTGCCCTGTCCCAGAGGGCCCCCCCCTCCATTGGCCTGCTAGGGGTGTGAGGGAGAGAGAACTGTCCTGCAGTAACTGAAGGATTGAAGGGTTTGAAGCCAGCTGTTCAGTGCAGAAAATGGGCTGGCTGGACAGGGCCCAAGGATGCTACCAGTCACGCCCACACTGGGCCCCTACCCAGTGCTGTGAAAGAGATTGGATTCTCCTCCCCCTCCCCCGGAGCCCAACCCAATCCTGTGCCAGCGACCAGATCTTCATGTTCTGGAGCCCTCAGCTGGGGCCACAGGAAGGGGGCAGGTACTGTCCCCCCACCCTGAGTGCCAGGTCCACTCGCAGCCACTGCAGCACAGGTGGTGCCCCACCTTCAGAGCCAGGCCATGCTGGGGAGGAGCCTGCAGCGAAGCGGCAAGTGCCACGCGGTCTGTTGTTTCTCAGACTCTCCTGCAGCCATGACTCTCCAAGCTGGCACGATGGGGCTGCCCCCAGCCAACACTCCAGTGCTGAGCCCTACAGCTAGCAGCCCCTAGCGCTGGGAATGCCATGCAGCGCCTAGGGTGGCAGATCTGCCCAGCTGGGCCAAATCTGAGTGGCGCAGAGGCAGCCCATGGCGGTGCTGTCTAGGGAGGCAGCTTTATCTTGAGCTGCCTCTGCCTGCTGCTCTGGCTCTGGCCCTTGGCCCTTCTCGCCCCCAAGGTCAGGGCTCAGGCCTGCAGAGGGCACTGTTGGGGCAGATGGGAAGGGTGAACAGCAGGGCCCCCACCTGCAGGGGTCTGTTCCCAGGGCAGAGCAGCAGGGGTTGCAACAATGATCTGTACAGTCAGTTTATGTCAATAACGTCACACCCCGAATGCACAATTGATGCAGGAAGGGATGACGCAAACATCACTGACTGCATCCTGAGAGTTCTCCATCCTTGGTTCTGTCTTACTACAGCTAGTATTCGTGTATAACAGAAATGGTTTATTCAAGTTCTGTTCAATAACATCACTGAATTTCTTTACAAACTCAAGGCAAAACTTGGTTAGAACAATAGTGGATTGGATCTGCTCTTGCAGCATGGTTCCTGTATGTTTTGTATGATTTTGACAAGAGCTAAAGTACATAGCTACTTTATTCATACAAGCTCTGGCAAATGTTTGGAACCCATTTAATATCAAGACAATGTAGATATTAATGTTATTCACAGTATAGGAATCTTGGCATTTAGCTGTGAAAGCAATATGGTAGTGTGCCTTAGTATCCCTTTTCATACAGTATATCAGGTCTGGAATGTCTTTTCCCCTGTGAAAAGTTCCAATGCTGTTTACAGGTATTAACTGTGAAACTTCAGTATAATAAGGCCTTTTAACATAAAGTGTATTCCTTTTAACATGTTCAAGGGTTTTTTCAAAAGATTAGGCACATTGTACGTTTTTACACTTCTTGGTAATAGCAACACATTAGTTACAAAAATTACCATTAGCAATAACAAATTCATTGCAAGTGTCCATTTACAATCATTTTTGTCATGCCACACCTTTGGCTTAATAAAAATTGGGTTTTGGGCATTTTAGGGTTACCCTGTGTCTTCCCTTTGCAAAATCAAGTTATTTTTCCCTTCCTTGTCCTGAAGGATCAAACCTTGATCCTTCTTGCTTAACAGAATTCACTGGCTGATTGGCTGTGCTCTCTTTGCTAACAGCTATTAGCAAATCTTTCTTCCCCCCAGTCAGTCAGGTAATTTGCATCAACACAAACACTAGCTTTTAAATTCTCAGCTGCTACCAATTTCAAGGCTGGACACTCATTTTCCCCTTCAGCAGGATTGGGTTCTTTCCCCCCCCCCCACCACCTTTTTTTTAGAAGGTTGAAAACTGAAAGTTCCTGCTTACAGGAATTCCTTCGCTAGCTCGAAGAAAAGGAGAAACATTTTCCTGATCAAGTTTCAGAGTAGCAGCCGTGTTAGTCTGTATTCGCAAAAAGAAAAGGAGGACTTGGGGCGGGCACAGATTGCTGCAGAGCAGTCAATGCTCACAGCCGTCCCTGCAGAGCCTAGCTGGGCAGGGCACTCTGGGAGCTAGAGTCTCTGTGTGCTGCACTTTACCATGCTGGCCTTGTGTATTGGATGGCGCCTCCTACTGGCCAGCCCTCACAGATGCTCAGAGCTGTTCCACTGCTACCAGCAGAAGGAGCTCTCCTGTAGCTCAGGCCCCTGGGCTGCTGCTTGTCTCTTTTGCATTGGCTGCTCCCTGCCGCACCTATTTCCTAAGGGCTCACTGAGCCGCTTGGGCCAATCCACGGTGGGCAGTTCCCTGCAGAGGCGCTAAGTGCTAAGCGGGGTGGGGGGAGCAAACTGAGGGTGGTGAAGCACTGGAATGGGTTACCTAGGGATGTGGTGGAATATCCATCCTTAGAGGTTTTTAAGGCCTGGCTTGACTAAGCCCTGGCTGGGATGATTTAGTTGGTGTTGGTCCTGCTTTGACCAGGGGGTTGGACTAGATGAGCTCCTGAGATCTCTTCCAACCCTGATATTCTATGATTCTATGAGGGAGAGACAGGGCTAGAAGGGGAGCATTTGGTGCACAGACACAGGAATAGGTAGGCTTCCAAATGCGCTGTTAGGCTAAGGCTGCAAAGCTTGTTCATGCTACAGGAGCCCTGCGGATGCTACTCCCAGCAAGTTGAGGCTACTGGAATCATCTTGTAAGAGAAGGGAGGTGCTGATGGTTTGCTTGGAGGACAGCTGCGAGGCGAGAGCATGCAGGAGCCTGGAGCCTGCTTTGTCCTGCTAACGGGCTTTATTCTGAGCACTGGTGTTGCGACAGGAAATAAGGACAAACAATGTGGCGTGGAGACTCTTCTGTCTGGTGCACAGGCATCAGACAGGCCCAGTGTGAAAAGGGAGGCCTGCAATGCTGCGCTGCTCCTCGCTAGTGCTAAGTGGGGGCTGGGAAGTGAGCTGTGCTTGGCAGAGCTGCACACAAGAGCTCACTTCAGCGAGGGGCACCAAGGTCACTGCTGGCCTGGGGAGAGGGATTGGAATAACACAGCTGGGCATGGCACTTTGGGGGCAGGGCACGGGCAGCAGCCTGGCACCTACCTCCTGAGAATCCAGGCCGGTCCTTTCCCGCCCTGGGCCTGCAGCCAGAGCCCATTCCTGGGGCTCGGGAATCCAGGTCTGGTTCCTCTCCCAGTGCTGCTGAGAGGCAGGACTCTCACTAGCTGCTCTGCCAGCCAGGCAGGAAGCTCAGGCTGCAGGGTTGGTTCGCTGGGAACCTGCCCACCTCCATGGTTAGAGCAGGGTACGGCTGAAGAAGCCAACTCCCCTACTTGGCTGCTTCACCCCTCATCCCCGTTTGCTGTTGCTGCATGATGCTGCCTCTGGTGGGACACAACTGAGAATATCAATTCAGGACAAATTAATTAGAGTAGGGCAGTTGCAGGCCAAGGCTGGGTTTTCTTTGCCATTAAGGCACACCGAACCAGCCAAACAGAGAGGACTTCAGTCTCACCCCACTGGCTAACCATAAGTCATACAAGCAATTCCCTTAGACACTTCAGTTTCCTAGTATCACCAACAGTGCCACTTGTTATGGAGATGAATGGTTATGAAAACCAACACCCCAGTAAAAGAAAAAAGGTTCTCCCGATCCCAAAGGACCAAGCCCCAGACCCAGGTCAATATACAAGTCAGATCTTACCCACAAATCACACTGTTGCCAATCCTTTAGAATCTAAAATGTAAAGGTTTATTCGTAAAAGGAAAAAGATATAGATGAGAGTTAAAATTGATTCCATTTAACCAATTACATACAGTAATGGCAAAATTCTTGATTCAGGCTTGTAGCAGTTAAAGAATAAATTGCAGGTTCAAATCAAGTCTCTGGAGTACATCTACACCTGGGATGGGTCTTTCAGTCCTTTATTCAGATCTTCAGTTTGCAGCAAGATTCTTCCAGAGGTAAGAAGCAGGCTTGAAGACAAAATTGAGATGCTGCTGCTGCCTTTTATAGTCCTTTTTGCCATGTGGCTTGTGCCTTCTTTGTTCCAACCACAAGCCACCCAGCACATGGCATGGAAAAACCTTAGAGTTCTGTCCATAGGCATGTCCTTGCATGCCTTGCTGAGTCACAAGGTATATCTGCCTTCTCTCAATGGATCAATTGTATAGCTGATGGTCCTTAATGGGCTATCAAGCAGGCTAGGCAGTGCTGACGTCACATTGTCTGGGGTGTCACCCAGAAGTATAGCACTAGTTTGAAATACAGACAGGATAGAGCCAATACTTATAACTTTAAATACAAAAGTGGTACGTGCCTGCAGATAGCATAATCATTACCAGCAAATCATAACCTTTTCATAGACACCTCACACGACAACTTTGGTACAATATTTGCTGCAAATATATAACAGTGGTTGCAACAATGATCTATACGGTCACAGCTTATATCAGTAACATCACAGCAGGGTGTGGCTGAAGATGCCAACCTCCCTACTTGGTTGCTTCACCCCTCATCCCTGTTTGTCATTACCGCAGGGGCCTGAGGGTAGGGTGGGGAGGAGGGTTCAGGGCGAGCTCTACAGTCAGATGGCATGTGGGAAGCCCTGACCAGTCAGTTGTATATTGATGGGATTTAATGATCTCTACGCTGCTAAAACCCTCCAGCCCTGTGAAGAATACACTATCTGCTAGGGGCAGGGTTGTAACCGGCTTCCTTCGCCAGTGCATCGGCCTAATGCAATGTACTCAGGACAGGAAGTACAAACAAGCCTCATTAATGTAATGAGCCCTGAAGCTTATGGAGGGGCTGATAGCAGTAGTGGCCCTAGCTGTTTTGACGCCCAGGTGGAAAAATGTTTTCAGTGCCCCCACCCTTTTCCGAGCAAAGAGCCCCCCAAGCAAACCAAATCCAGCCCTCCAGCTGGCCAGTCAGCAGAGGGGGGAAAAAAAGGCAAGCAGTGCAGTGACACGTGCCCCCTGGAAGTTGGCACCCAGCAGCGACGGCCCCCCGAGCTGGCCCTGCCTGAAGGCTGCCCTATCCAGCACTTCCTCCTAGAAGCAACTGCACATGTATCACAAGGGGAAGAAGGTGCACATGTGGCTCTCAGCTGTGACTAATAGCCCTCTTAGCTGCCCCAGAGGGGCAGCTCCCCAACCAATCAGTTGTGGCTTAGAATCATAGAATGTCAGGGTTGGAAGGAACCTCAGGAGGTCATCTAGTCCACCCCCTGCTCAAAGCGGGACCAATCCCCAACTAAATCATTCCAGCCAGGGCTTTGTCAAGCCTGACCTTAAAAACCTCTAAGGCAAGAGATTCCACCACCTCCCTAGGTAACCCATTCCAATGCTTCACCACCCTCCTAGAGAACAAGTTTTTCCTAATATCCAACCTAAACCTCCCCCACTGCAACTTGAGACCATTACTCCTCGTTCTGTCATCTGCAACCACTGAGAACAGTCTAGATCCATCCTATTTGGAACCCCCTTTCAGGTAGTTGAAAGCAGCTATCAAATCCCCCATCATTCTTCTCTTCCTCAGACTAAACAATCCCAGTTCCCTCAGCCTCTCCTCATAAATCATGTGCTCCAGCCCCCTAATCATTTTTGTTGCCCTCCTCAGGACTCTTTCCAATTTTTCCACATCCTTCTTGTAGTGTGGGGCCTAAAACTGGACACAGTACTCCAGATGAGGCCTCACCAATGCCAAATAGAGGGGATCATGTCCCTTGATCTGCTGGCAATGCTCCTACTTATACAGCTCAAAATGCCATTAGCCTTCTTGGCAACAAGGGCACACTGTTGACTCATATCCAGTTTCTTGTCCACTGTAACCCCTAGGTCCTTTTCTGCAGAACTGCTGCCTAACCACTCAGTCCCATGGGATTCTTCCATCCTAAGTGCAGGACTTTGCACTTCTCCTTCATAGATTCATAGATATTAAGGTCAGAAGGGACCATTATGATGATCTAGTCTCACCTCCTGCACAACACAGGCCACAGAATCTCACCCACCCACTCCTGCGAAAAACCTCTCACCTATGTCTGAGCTATTGAAGTCCTCAAATTGTGGTTTAAAGTCTTCAAGGAGCAGAGAATCCTCCAGCAAGTGACCTGTGCCCCATGCTACAGAGGAAGATGAAAAGCCTCCAGGGCCTCTTCCAGTCTGCCCTGGAGGCAAATTTCTTCCCGACCCCAATATGTCGGACCTCATCAGATTTCTTTTGGCCCAATCCTCTAATTTGTCTAGGTCCCTCTGTAGCCTATCCCTACCCTCCAGCATATCTACCACTCCTGCCAGTTTAGTGTCATCTGCAAATGTGCTGAGGGTGCAATCCACACCACCCTACAGATCGTTAATGAAGATATTGAACAAAATTGGCCCCAAGAGGTACTCCGCTTGATACTGGCTGCCAACTAGACATGGAGCCATTGATCACTACCCGTTGAGCCCGATGATCTAGACAGCTTTCTCTCCACCTTGTAGTCCATTCATCCAGCCCATACCTCTTTAACTTGCTGGCAAGAATACTGTGGGAGACCATATCAAAAGCTTTGCTAAAGTCAAGGAATAACACGTCCACTGCTTTCCCCTCATCCAGAGAGTCAGTTATCTCGTCATAGAAACCAATTAGGTTAGTCAGGCATGACTTTCCCTTGGTGAATCCATGCTGACTGTTCCTGATCACTTTCCTCTCCTCGAAGTGCTTCAAAATTGATTCCCTGAGGACCTGCTCCATTATTTTTCCAGGGACTGAAGTGAGGCTGACTGGCCTGTAGTTCCCTGGATCAACCTTCTTCCCTTTTTTAAAGATGGGCATGACATTAGCCTTTTTCCAGTAATCCGGAACCTCCCCCAATCACCATGAGTTTTCAAAGATAATGGCCAAAGGCTCTACAATCACATCCACCAACTCCTTTAACACCCTCGGATGCAGTGCATCCAGCCCCATGGACTTGTGCTCATCCAGCTTTTCTAAATATTCCTGAACCACTTCTTTCTCCACAGAGGGCTGGTCACCTCTGTAATGGTTTGGGTCACAGAAAACCCCTTGGGAACTGCCAACGGATGTGCTGAGAGTACTTCTAACCCATTTTCCCTGCCAGCTTGGGACTCCAGAACCTTGCCAGTTTGAACCGGACACACTAGCCTGTTACAACCCCCAACTCAGGTCTGAACCACATTCCCCAACAGCTGCAGGCTAAACTGAAAACAGCTTAAGAAGTGTTCCTGTCTCTAACACTCAGATGTCCAGCTCCCAATGGGATGCAAACCCCAAATAAATCCGTTTTACCCTGTATAAAGCTTATAAAGGGTAAATTCTTTAATTGTTCGCCCTCTATAACACTGATAGAGAGATATGCACAGCTGTTTGCCCCCCCACCAGATATTAATACATACTCTGGGTTAATTAATAAGTAAAATGTGATTTTATTAAATACAAAAAGTAGTATTTAAGTGGTTCCAAGTAGTAACAGACAGAAAAAAGTGAATTACCAAGCAAAATAAAATAAAACACTCAAGTCTATGCTTAATACAGTAAGAAAACTAAATACAGATAAAACCTCACCCTCAGATGTTTCAATAAGCTTCTATCACAGACTGGATGACTTCCTAGTCTGGACACAAGAGTGATACATTTATACAAATAGGATGACCACACTCAGTAGATTATAAGATTTGTAATGATACCTTACAAGAGACCTTTTGCATGAAGCATATTCCAGTTACATTATAGTCACACTCATTAGCATATTTTCATAAAATCATACAGAGTGCAACATCACAACCTCCTCCCCATACTGTGCTGCCCAGTGCAGTAGTATGGGAGCCGACCTTGTTTGTGAAGACACTGGCAAAAAAAGAGGCTTAGATGCAGGGAAGGAGCTCAGGATGCCCCACCCTGATTGGTTGAGATCTTCACCAATCATACATTGTCATAGAAGAAAGGCATTGTGGGTAATCCTGCATGTATAAAAACACCAGCACAGGCAGCCCCTGCCTGGGGTTGGTTGTGAGTGTGGGCTGATGTGTGAGGAGCCGTGCCGTGCCGTGCCGTGCCGTGCCGTGCCGTGCCGTGCCGTGCCGTGCCGTGCCGTGCCGTGCCGTGCCGTGCCGTGCCGTCTGTCCTCTCCAGCTAAGCCTGCCCTGCTTCCAGGGAGGATGGTGCTACAGCCACTCTCTCCTCCCATGGAGTTATGAGGCCTAACTGATTATCCTGCAAGATAGTGCTAATTAATGGGGTGCTAGTTAGCTGGGCCTGCCTGGGAGCTGCCCACTGCGGGGGTCTAAGAGGTGAGAGCCTCACTGGAGCTATTGTCTATCTTCCCTCTTAGTGAAGTCAGTGTTGGTGCCAGGGGACAGCTACTGGGTCTTTGTTCTCTTGGCAAAAAAGGATGAGCCACCTTATGCTCCTTAGCCCTGCAGGGCTGGGAGCAGCCCACAGCCTGGTCCGTAGTCTGTCTGCACTGGGGGACATCACCCTGTTGTGAGGGTTTCTCCTTGATAGAGGGATGACGGGGGAGTTTCCCAGGAGCTAGCGTGGGCCTGGGCAGTTAGAGGATGGGTGGCCTTGAGTGCCTGGGTTGTCACTTAGCCTCACTTCCCCATCTCGCTGATGTGGCTGATAACCCTGCACCATGGGTCGAAAATATGCTCCTGCCTGTGTAGATCCTGAGTCTGCGGGGGCAGGATCTGTCTCACTGTTTATGTACAGCACCTAGCTGTGGGGCCTGATCTCCACTCCAGGGTCTAGTAACTCCAGCATGGCCTAGTAGTAACACAGGTCTGCCTCATGAGTGCTGGAGTCTCTATCTCTGCCATGGGCCTGAGCTCTTGTAACGTGGGGCTTATGTAAACCAGATGACAGATCTGTTTGATAAATGGCTCAAAGGATGGAATGTAACTAGCTTTAGAGGAATACAGGATTTGATGATACAAGAGCAATTCCTGAATATGTCCAAGGATGCTATAAAATAGTGTTTATGGGATAAGAAAATGGACTCAGCAGGAAGTCTTGCTTCTTATGCTGATCAATACGAGCAGTCCCAGACCGCCAGAGAGGCGGGGTAAACCGGAACAAAATAGGTGGAGGGAGGAGAGAGAAACAACCCTGGTTGCAGTTTTAGAGGATACCAGAAGGGACACCCTCAGACCACACCCTACTACTGGGGGCAACCCAAAGCCCTGACTACACCCCAAGAAAAAACCCAGACACCTTATCATCTCACAACACTGTTCTCCAGCAACCCATCTCGCCCCAGTGACCAGTAAGCTGGGCGATGTTTTAAATGTAACGAGCCTGGGCATGTAAAGGCCAACTGCCCAAGAACCCCAACAGATTACAGCTCATTGCACCGGGGTCCCACCAAAGGTCGTCAGGCCCAGATGCCTCCCAGATACCCTCAGAGCAGAGGGAAACTGTGAGTGTGGGTGGGATGAAGGTTACAGCGTGGAGGGACACTGGAGCAAAAGTGTCGGCTATCCACGCTTCCTTAGTGGACCCCAATTTAATCAACCCAGGGGTCCAAGTGATGATTCAACCCTTCAAGTCAAACTCTTTTGACTTGCCTACAGCAAAGTTACCGGTCCAGTACAAGGGCTGGTCAGGAACGTGGACTTCTGCAGTCTATGATGAATATCCCATCCCCATATTGTTGAGGGAAGACTTGGCCAATCATGTGAAACTAGCCAAGAGGATGAGAATGGTCACCCATAGCCAGGATAAGCAAGATGTCACACCTATCTCTGTTCCAGAGACTTCTACCAGGACCCAGTCAGAGGTGATGGAACCGGACCCCATGCCAATGTCTGCAACAGCAGTAGTGGATCCAGTCCCAGAGACCCAGATAGTCAGTCCCAGAACCAGAACTGGCGGAACAACCAGCACCAGACCCATTGCCAGCACTGAGCCCAGTACTTGCAACTCCAACACCAGAGGGCCCCACCGAACCTGCACCAGCAGCAGCAGAAAACCCTACACAAGAGGCTCAGCCTGACCCTGAACCCCAACATCATGCACCAGCGGAAAGCGGTTCACAGTCAACGGAAACAGCCCCATCACCTACATCGCTTCCAGAGGGACCAAGCCCAGGTCCACAACCCAATGAGGAACTGATGTCTCCAACATCAAGGGAACAGTTCCAGACCGAACAGGAAGCAGATGAAAGCCTCCAGAGAGCTTGGACGGAGGCAAAGAGCAACTCACCACCTCTCAGCTCTTCTAATCGATCCAGGTTTGTTGTAGAGAGAGGACTTTTATACAAGGAAACTCCTTCTGGTGGACACCAGGAAGACTGGCATCCTCAGAGACAGTTGGTAGTTCCAACTAAGCACCGGGTAAAGCTGTTAAGCTTAGCCCATGATCATCCTAGTGGCCATGCTGGGGTGAAGAGAACCAAAGACCATTTGGGAAAGTCGTTCCACTGGGAGGGAATGGGCAAGGATGTTTCTACCTATGTCCAGTTTGTGAGGTATGCCAAAAAGTGGGAAAACCCCAAGGCCAGGTCAAAGCCCCTCTTCAGCCACTCCCCATCATTGAGGTTCCATTTCAGTTAGTAGCTGTGGATATTCTGGGTCCTTTTCCAAAAAAGACACACAGAGGAAAGCAGTAAATACTGACTTTCATGGATTTTGCCACCTGATGGCCGGAAGCAGTAGTTCTAAGCAACACTAGGGCTACAAGTTTGTGCCAGGCACCAACAGACCTTTTTGCCAGGGTAGGTTGGCCCTCTGACATCCTCACAGATGCAGGAACTAATTTCCTGGCAGAAACCATGGAAAGCCTTTGGGAAGCTCATGGGGTGAATCACTTGATGATTTACCACCATCAAACAAATGGCCTGGTGGAGAACTTTAATGGAACTTTGTGGGCCATGATACGTAAATTTGTAAATGAGCACTCCAACAATTGAGACCTAGTGTTACAGCAGTTGCTCTTTGCCTACAGAGCTGTACCACATCCCAGTTTAGGGTTTTCACCATTTGAACTTGTATATGGCCACGAGGTTAAGGGATCATTACAGTTGGTGAAGCAGCAATGGGAGGGGTTTACACCTTCTCCAGGAACTAACATTCTGGACTTCATAAACAACCTACAAACCACCTTCTGAACCTCTTTAGCTGTTGCTAGAGAAAACCTAAAAGATGCTAAAAAACCCCCCCAAAAACCTGGTATGATAAACATGCCAGAGAGCATTCCTTCAAAGTAGAGGACCAGGTCATGGTCTTAAAGGTGCTCCAGGCCCATAAAATGGAAGTGTCGTGGGAAGGGCCATTCACGGTCCAGGAGCGCCTGGGAGCTGTTAATTATCTCATAGCATTCCCCACCTCCAACCGAAAGCCTAAAGTGTACCATATTAATTCTCTAAAACCCTTTTATTCCAGAGAATTAAAGGTTTGTCAATT
Source organism: Dermochelys coriacea (assembly GCF_009764565.3). NCBI lineage: Eukaryota > Metazoa > Chordata > Testudines > Dermochelyidae > Dermochelys > Dermochelys coriacea. The sequence continues at coordinate 50,009,193 of NC_050074.1, forward strand.
TACAGCCCAGGGAGGAGATCACGCTGAGTGGCCTGAAGGTGTCTATTACAAAGGGAAAGGTGATGGTGGCGTGGAAGAGGTGAACCTCTCCATGATCCTTGGGCATATGCAGCAACAGCAGATCAAGGAGCTGTGCACTAGATTCGTGCCAATGTTCTTGGCCACCCCAGGACTGACTGAACAGGCATACCACTCCGTTGACACAGGTAATGCTCACCCAATTAGAGCCCAACCACCAGGTGTCTCCTCAAGCTAAAACTGCTATAGAACAGGAGATCCAGGATTTGCTAAAAGTGGGTGTAATCTGCCCCTCTGGCAGTGCATGGGCATCTCCAGTGGTTCTAGTCCCCAAACCAGATGGGGAGATACGTTTTTACATGGAAAGCTAAATGCTGTAAGCTAAATGCTGTAACTCGCCCAGACAACTATCCAATGCCACGCAGAGAGTAAATATTGGAGAAACTGGGATGGGCCCAGTTCATCTCTACTTTGGACTTAACCAAGGGGTACTGGCAGGTACCACTAGATGAATCTGCCAAGGAAAGGTCAACCTTCATCACACATGTCAGGCTGTATGAATTTAATGTGCTCCCTTTCGGGCTGCGGAATGCACCCGCCACCTTCCAAAAACTTGTAGATGGTCTCCTAGTGGGATTGGGAGAATATGCAGTCCCCTATCTTGACGATGTGGCCATATTTTCTGACTCATGGGCAGAACACCTGGAACATCTATGAAAAGTCTTCGAGCGCATAAGGAAGACAGGACTAACTGTTACGGCTAAGAAGTGTCAAATAGGCCTAAACAGAGTGACTTACGTTGGACACCAGGTGGGTCAAGGAACTATCAACTCCCTACAGGCCAAAGTGGATACTATCCAAAAGTGGCCTGTCCCAAAGTCAAAGAAACAGGTCCAATCCTTCTTAGGCTTGGCCGGATACTACAGGCGATTTGTACCGCAGTACAGCCAAATGGTTATCATACTGACAGACCTAACCAAAAAGAAACAGCCAAATGCAGTTCAGTGGACTGAACAGTGTCAGAAGGCCTTTAACCAGCTTAAAGCGACACTCATATCTGACCCTGTGCTAAGGGCCCCAAACCATTCCTAGTAACCACAGATTTGTCCGAGCGTGGTGTGGGAGCAGTCTTAATCAGGAAGGACCAAATCAAGAATTCCATCCTGTCATGTTTCTCAGCAAGAAGCTATCGAGAGGGAAAGCCACTGGTCAATCAGTGAAAAGGAATGTTTCTACGCTTTGGAAAAGCTACACCCGTATGTTTGGGGACGGCATTTCCACCTGCAAACTGACCATGCTGCGCTACAGTGGCTTCATATTGCCAAGGGAAATAACAAAAAACTTCTTTGGTGAAGTTTAGCTCTCCAAGATTTTGATTTCGACATACAACACATTTCAGGAGCTTCTAATGAAGTGGTTGATGCACTCTCCCATGAAAGTTTTCCAGAATCAACTGGTTAAAATTGTCCTTGAGATGTGGAAAATATTGTTAGTCTTTATACAGTTAGTAGTATATTTAGAAGTTTCAGAGTAGCAGCCGTGTTAGTCTGTATTCTTAAAAAGAAAAGTAGTACTTGTGGCACCTTAGAGACTAACAAATTTATTAGAGCATAAGCTTTCGTGAGCTACAGCTCACTTCATCGGATGCAAATGCATCCGATGAAGTGAGCTGTAGCTTGAAGTGAGCTGTAGCTCACGAAAGCTTATGCTCTAATAAATTTGTTAGTCTCTAAGGTGCCACAAGTACTACTTTTCTTTTAGTATATTTAGAGTTGCATGTATCTCTGATTTCTCCTAGAGCTCCAGGAAGAAATCACAGGCAGTGTTTCACCTTATCTGATGTATCATAAATATAAAGGGAAGGGTAACCACCTTTCTGTATACAGTGCTATAAAATCCCTTCTGGCCAGAGGCAAAATCCTTTCACCTGTAAAGGGTTAAGAAGCTAAGGTAACCTCGCTGGCACCTGACCCAAAATGACTAATGAGGGAACAAGATATTTTCAAATCTGGAGGGGGGGAAAAAGGCTTTTGTCTCTCTATCTGTGTGATACCTTTGCCGGGAACAGATCAAGGATGCAAGCTCTCCAACTCCTGTAGAGTTAGTAAATAATCTAGCTAGAAAATCTGTTAGGTTTTCTGTTTTTTGGCTTGTAAATTCGCTGTGCTGGAGGAAATATGTATTCCTGTTTTTGTGTCTTTTTGTGACTTAAGGTTTTGCCTAGAGGAATTCACTATGTTTTGAATCTGACTGCCTGTAAGATTATCTTCCATTCTGATCTTACAGAGTTGTTCTCTTATCTTTTTTTGTTTTTCTAATAAAGTTCTGATTTTTAAGAATCTGATTGGGTTTTCTGGGTCTTAAAAATCCAAGGGGTTTATGCTCATCTTGTTTATTCTCAAGCCTCCCCAGGAAAGGGGGTGTAAGGGCTTGGGGGGATATTTTGGGGAAATAGGAATTCCAAGTGGTCCTTTCCCTGTTCTTTGTCTAAAACACTTGGTTGTGGCAGTGTTTTACCTAATCCAAGGGCAAAGAATTTGTGCTTTGTGGAAGTTTTAACCTAAGATGGTAGAAATAAGCTTAGGGGGTCTTTCATGCAGGTCCCCAAATTTGTACCCTAGAGTTCAGAGTGAGGAAGGAACCTTGACAGGTGCACATAACAAAATTCATGTGGTGAAGTGGGGCCGAGGGGTTCAGAATGTGGGAGGGGGCTCAGGGCTGGAGCAGAGGGTTGGGGTGTGGGGGAGTGAGGGGTCTGATGTGCAAGCTGTCCTGGGGCTATGGCGGGGAGAGAGGACCTCCCCCCAGCTCTCTCTCGCCGGAACAGCACCTGGGCTGGGGCTGTAGGATGGGCGTCTCTCCCCCAGCTGTGGCAGGTCTGGGCCGGGGCTGGGTTGGGGCTGGGGAAGGGGCACCTCTCCCCCAGCTGCAGCAAGTGTGGGGCTGGGCTGGGCTGGGGCCAGCGGGGAGATGTGGCAGGTCTGGGGCTGAGGGAGAGGCTTCTCTCCCCACCGCAGTCTGAGTGCCTGCGTGACGCTTAATAGGCGCTGCATGGCCACACGGCTTTAAAGGAGCTTAGCTACAGAGAGGAGATGGGGAAGCTTATGCTGTGTGGCTCATGTGATGGAAGGAGCCTCTTCATAGCACACTGGGAAGATGGAAAAGTCGGTGCTGTCTGGGCTGAGACATACCCAGAGCTTGGACTTTTATCCCTGGGAGGGAAGTGAGCCCTGGTCTGGGGATAAAGGAATTCTGGGAAATGTATTTGTGTGAGGAAATATTTGGTGGTTACAGGGTGTGACGAGCTGCTGTTTCCCACACGGTCATGCAGACTCAGGGCTCAGCGTGGTCCTGAATTGGGCAGCCCTGGTGTGCTGAAGCTGCTGAGCAGGAAATGGCCTCCCATTCCTATCAGCCTTTTCCTTGCTGAGCAGTGGGGATGGAAGAGGCTCTCCCCAGAAGCTCTCCTGCTCTAGGCAGTGGAAACTCCCAGAAAGGATAAGCCCTGTCTTTGGAAAGGTCGGGACGGACCATGGAGCTAGGTAGCAAGCTGGCAGTAGAAGCTGGAGAATGCCCCCAACAGGCCACTTCTCTGGGGAGCAGAGCAGGACACCAGCTCTGCTTGGGACATCCCATGCTGGCTGCTCAGTCCTGCTGGGCCAGAGTCCTTGAGATAAACATCTTGGTGAAGTGGTTAAAGAAGAGATCCTAGGTGCCCGCCTCCCCAATTTTGTTGACCCACGTGGCCAGTTCAGAGCCTCTCCTTCCCCCACACCACTAGAGCATCCCCAAGAATCCAGAGTTCACAGTTAGGGGGAGACCAGAAAGCCCCATTGTTTGGGGGAAAGGCTGGCATCCCCACAGGGCTGGTGTCCCCTGTCTAGTGAGATCAGATCATCTGCCTTGAGTTGGCCCTGGGCCATCTGCCGGCTCCATGGAGCTATGGGTGTAGTGGGGGTTCACTGCTCAGAAACGGGACCCCTAGACAGAGCACTGACAGGAAGTGACCACCAGGCAATTGCTGGTGCATGTCAGCGCCAGGGGGAGGAAGATGGCAAAGTTTTTAGTCTGTAGAGAAATCAGCCTGTTGCCACAATGTCAGGGTCTACACACTGTGATGGGATCCCTCGGGTAAAACCTGGAACTGGAGTACTGCTGTGCCCCCTTAACTCACCAGCCTTGGCTGTTTCTCACAAGGCTTTGCCAGTGACAAGCAGCCAACCCCTCCAGGTACTTTATCACTCAGTCACCAGAATGCAGAGGCAAACCCAACTAAGCTGCTTGAATACACAGGGAAACACCAGCAAATCTCCCAAGTCCCCAGCCTTGCACCCCAGGAATATACCATCTTGCACTGCTCAAGCCCTTCCCTTTAGCAGTGCAAGTTTATTAATTAGTTCACCACTTCATCAAAGCATAGTGGACATGCACCAGCCTTTGTAACCTGAGCAGATTCCCCCAAGCACTTCAGACAAACTCACTGGTTAAGATAAAGCATTAAAATAAGTTTATTAACTACAGAAAGATAGATTTTAAGTGATTATAAGTGATAGGCATAAAAGAAAGTTATCAAAAAATATAAATAAATAAAAGGTAAGTGCCCAGTCTAAATCTTAAACTTTATTAGATCAAGAAGTATTTGGATCAAGCAGTTTTTCTCACCCCACTGGATGTTGCAGGTAGGTTACAGTCCTTAATACACAGACTTTCCATTTAAGCCTGGGACCAGTATCCTCAGTTCAAGTCTTTGTTTTCCCAGCATTCTTGTTGCCTTCAGCGTAGGTGGGGGAGGAGAAAAGTAAAAGCATGATGCCACTGTCTTTTCTGTTATACCCTCTGTTCATGTGCCTGGGAAATACTAACTCAGACATGTCCTAGTGGGCCTTGCTGATTCACAGAGATGAGCAATCCCCATTGTGTGGTGCTTGGGCAACTTTCTTACAGAACTGTAAATCCTTTGTTTATAACTCCTCTGCTGATTAGTGGTCGTTTAAAGCCTGCCTGGGAGTGGATCACCTCCTTTGTTGTTACTAGAAATGGGAGACTCCTAAACTCACAACATTTCAATAACAACCACACAGCAAAATCTAATAATGTCATACACACATGTATTTTGACAGAACAATGGGTTTCAGCAGATCATGAGCTTACATATGATACCTTACATGGCATACTTTGTATGAAATATCACAACCACATATGAACAATGAATATGTGGATTACAGGGGACTACTTTGAGGTACAGTGTATCACATCTGCCCTGAACAGAGAAGCAGAAAGCTCCCAGCCTTCACTCTAGAAATGAACGGCTTTACAGCTGACCCAGGAATGGCTTCCGTGGTCCCGGAGCCAACTGGTGTGTTTTTAGTAGGAGCCTTGTGATAGTTGGTGAGTTTTCAGCTCCTGGAGTCCCGTGGTTGCCTGAGAGCCTCACCTTTCCTTTCATACAAAGTACATTTCTACCCTTCTGGCTGCAGAAGAAAGCTGGAAAACAGGCTCAAGAGCCAGGCAGCAAATAGCAGAACCCAACACTTAATAAACTTTCATGTGATTTTTCGAGAAACCAGGTGGGTACTGTAATATCTCTTATTGGCTCAACATCTGTTGGTGAGAGAGATGAGCTTACACAGAGCTGGCCACAGAAAGGTTCTCCAAGTGTCCCAGAAAAATGCAAGGCAGAACAGATCATTTAGCATACATCGTTAGCTACTTTTAAGCAGCTCTTACAATTTTCAGGACGGAGCTGTGATTTCTGAATGGATGGGATCAGCAGTACTGTTGTAGGGCTGGTTGGTCAGGCATGCTCCTTTGCCCCTCTCCTCACCTCCTCCAATGCCACCTGGGTTGACTCCCTGCTCTGGGCAGCCCAGGTGTTTGCTTGTCATTCTCTTCTTGCCCAGCCATTGTGATGATGGGCCCTTTAGCAGTGGCATGGACACCTCAAGGGCTGCTGGTTTGTAGTGTTGTTAATGCCCCTAGCAAGCCTTCAGCTTTATTACTCCAATTCTGAGCAGTGCAATCCAGGGGGCCCTATGCCACCTTTGTGCCCACCACATTGTGGGCATGGCCCAGGCATGGCTCTAATTCACAGCAGATTTGGCAGCCTGGGAATTGGAGTGCAGGGGGCTCTGGTCACATCCTTCCCTGTGTCCTACAGGTCTGCAGTGGGGGAGAGCTATGCCAGCAGTGGGCACTCCTGCACTAGGGGCTGGTGCTGCCAATTTGCAGACATGCTGGCTGTTGAACCCAGAGAGCCTGGCAGGGATTGTGTGTTGGCATGCCGCGGCTGGCAAGAACTGTCTCCAGCTCCCCAGCCCATGGGGTTAGCTGCTTTTTGTTCCTCTGTGCTTCCAAAATTCTGTGTCGTCATTCAAGCCGAAGCAGCAAATGGCATCTGCGAGAAGCATAGGCTAGGGGCCTGAGTCAGCCACTTGAATTCCTGCAGAAATAGCACAGCCACTGATGACCGGATCTGTGCTATGCCCCGGCCTGTAACCAGACCCTTGGGAGGGCCTGTCAGTGCACCAGATCCCCAGGGATCCCCCTCTTCATTCAGGGTAGGCCATGCGGCCTCAATGCTTCTGAGACTGAGCCTCTGGGCTCCAGCCCTCCTCCGCCGGGAGCTCTGTCCAGTGTGTTTCAGTTGCCTCTGCAGCCAGGTGTGAATTGTCAGTCAGTGGGGTTTCCAGTGTCTCTTACGGATCCTCTGTTCAGATTCGGAGACTCTGTTGGGCTTGTTAATGATTCTGGTCTCCAGTCAGGCAGACTGGAGTCAAGCACCTTGTCCCTTCCCTTTACACTCACTGCATCGCAGTACAAAGCACAGAGGGAAACTGAGACATGCATCTAGATGGAAAAAAATCCCCAAAATTCCCACATTTGTCACACTGAGTAAAGAAGTGGCTTGAATTGAACATTGCCAATTCGACTCCAAAGCTGTGTGTGTTTTTGCAATGCACCCCCGTTAACCCCTGCTGTCTCAATCCCTCCGTCCCCCAGCTGATTAGCTGGATTACAAACAGCCAGCCTTATGTTGCAGAGCCACAGGCTCCTGTGCCGCTGCTCTACCCAGTTTCTCCATCTGTAAAACGGGGATAATGATGCTGACCTCCTCCGTAAAGCGCTTTGTGATCAGCGGGGGGTATGAACTAGGGGTCATTATTAGTACTTAATTCAGAGTGACTCATCACAGGCGTGACTGCTTGGAAACACTGGCTAGCCATCGCTGTGGGGCAGGGGCTGGCTGAGTGTCCTGTGGCCAAGGGCCTCTAGATGCCAGCACAACACACAGAATTCCTAAGAATCAGAGAGAGGCAAAATCCTTCGAGGGACAAATATTCCTGGCTGAAAACGTGTTGGGTGAAAATTGTTGGTGTTTTGGTGGAACTGTTCTGCAGAAATGTTTCTATTCAAATGGCCGAGTCGCCACAGAACGTTGCCCTGAATGGCAGTGGGGTTGTCGCCGTGGAAACAGTCATTTCTGAAGGTCCAACCACTTAGTTTTATTATTTGTTCATTTTGTTAGTAATGAGTGTCCTGGCACCATGGAGCCCCGCTCCCGGCCAGGGCCCCCATTGTGCCAGGTGCCGTACAAACAGAACCAAAAGGTGGGTCCCTGCCCCATGCTACTTCCAATCTAAGGGCTCAGACCCATCTGAGCCCTCTGCTTTGACATTTCCAAACAGACATTTGGTTTTTTGTACTCTTCATTCAACTTGTTTTTTGTCCAGGGGATACGTTGGCATGTCCTATGGGATGAACAGCTCTGGTAACAATGAGCTAAGCCAGTGGGTTTTAACCTTTTTTCATGGGTGGGCCCTAAACAATTTTGAAGGGAGGTGCAGAGCCCTTTGGAGATCTGAGCCATAGTCTGCGGACCCCCAGGGTCCCACTGAGCACAGGTCAAAAACCATTGGTCTAAAAGGCTTCCCAGGATGGGGAGAGAATCCCAACAGGACCTCAGCTGTGTTGGCAGAGGAGTGTGTGTTAGTGCCGTGATTGCTGGCCACACACATGGCCATACCCCGCAGTCAGCACTGCACCCAGTTGGGCACCTCAGAAGTTCTGGCCTTGGAGTCGGGCTGCTACTGGTCCCCAGAGGGGCAGTGGCACAACCGGCACTTGCCTGTGTCTCACAGAGGCGAGTGGCTCTGTGACAGCGAGAGCAGGGTCATAGCAGCTCCCCAGCACCCTGTCAGCACAGAGAGTCAGGTAGGCCACCCATGGTGAGCGGAGCAGCAGGCAGACAGACAATGTGAATACTGAGGGGAGGCTGCCAGCCTGGGGGCAGGAGCCCGGGGCTGGGAGCAGGGAGGGTGCCATTCCCAGATCTGCCACTGACTCACTCCTGGGGCAGGTCACTGGCCGGCTCCCTGCCTCACCTATATAATGGGGGATAGTGATGCCTATGTCATGCCTGCTTTTCCCTGACCCTCTGTAAAGCAGGGTACATGAGCTAGCCAGGGCTGGCATTTAACGGTTGCAGAGGGCTCTGAGCAAGGAGAGCTTTGGAGGTCACATATGATCAAGGGCCCCCAGTCCCCCAGGCCTGTCTGCTGTGACGTGCAGCCATAATCACACTGCCATGCCCTGCTGGCCATCCCGCTGGGCTGCCCAGCCCCACTCGCCCAAGGCTCTGGTGCTGGTGAGTCAGCACAGAGTGGCTGGAGCTATCCTGGCAGCCCGAGCTGAGAGCAGGCAGGACAGTGGAGGTTGATATCCTGCGACAGGCTGCCCTTTTGTGCAGGCCCCCTGTGAGTGCCATGCCCAGTGAGCTGAGTGGGAGAGGCTGACGTGTGCATCCTGGTATGCTGGATTCCCTGGTGTGGCTGCATGAGGCACCCAGGAATGCAGCCAGACCCCTAGGAATGGGAGAGAGCGTACCAGAGTCAGAGACATCTCCCAGCAGGGAAGGCTCCCATTAGGGTAATCATGGAGCAAAAGAAGAGCTGTCAGTGCCGCCAGCCCCCCAGTTCATCCTCCCTGGGCCAGCTGTGCAAAGTGATGGCTGGCAAGGGGCACAAAGCAGCCATGGGGCAGCTGTTCCTCTCCCACATACCTGCCTTTCTCAGTTGCTTCCTGCTCCTACTTGGGGGGGATCTTGGAGTCTCAGCCACACCCCAGCCTTGACCCCACCCCCAGCAACTCCCAAGGGAGCAAAGCTGAGAGCTCCAACCTCCTGCCACCACCCACCCAGGCATGGTGGAGAGCGCCAGGCTGGCATGGAAGAGGGGCACCATTCTGGAGCCCCCGGCATGTCGGGTGGGGTGCACCAGGTACCAATGGGGCCTTGGCTCTGGCCTAGGGAGACTGAGCTGTGTCCCTCCATGGCTCCCTGCTGTGGCCTGCCTCCCACCCCAGGAGCTGGGCTGAGTCCCACCAGCTCATTGCACCCTGGCCACCACCACCATCTCCCTGATCATAGTAGCTCTCAAGGGCATCATGCTGCATTTCAGTCCTTACCCTGGGCTGAGCTGCGGCTGCTTCCCCGCAGCCTCCAGCACTCAAGTTCTCTAGAACGTCTGCATGCGGGGAGAAGATCCTGGCTGCTCACAAGGAGCCTGAGTCAAAGCTTGTTGGAGTTAATGAGGGCCTTTCAGCAGGGCTGGTGGACCCCACAGAAGTGAGACCCCCCCAGCTGGAGCCAGGGTTTGGTGGGGCTCTCAGGCTCCTCCAGCATGCTCTGCCCTGAGATATGGTGGGGGTAGGGAGGAATGCTGTGAGATTATTGACTGCAAAAGGGTGGGATACACAGAAACTGTAATGTCCCCCAGGTGCATGCAAGGCTCTTGTGACACCCGTCATGGCGGTGCTAGGAGCGAGGTGCCAGACGGGAGGATGCCGACACAGCCTGAAAGTAACCTGCCTGTGGAGAGCACAGGACAGCACTGGGTTTGGGGGAAGTGTGCTTAGATAATCTATCTGGTCTCCCCCCATCTTTGCATCCTTCCATCTATGCAGGTTCTTCTGCCCCACCCCACACTCCCTCTGAGCACTGTGCTACCCTACTAGCCATCCCTAATGTGACATGCACCGGTGCCAGTCTCCCAGCCAGAGTGGATGGGGTTGGGGCCACGCCCCTGCTGCACCCATGTGGGGAACTAAGAGCTACGGTTGCTGCTGTGTCCAGGGAGCACAGGGCCTGGGATTCTGGCTGGCCCCTGCACAGAGATCAGGGAGCTCTTGGTGTCCTCTCCCGCTATGAAGCAGCTGCTGTAGGCAAGCCATGCTCTGGGACCCAGCATATGGCATCAGCATTCAGGAACCATGGACTGAAGGCCAGAGAGGACTACTGGTCCCTCTAGTTTGACCTCCTGCATCTCCAGTTACCCCTGCACTGAACTGGGGTCTGCCTCCCACCCCAACCCAGCTCCTGAGGCAGGCCCCAGCAGGGAGCCAGGGTGGGTGGTGGCAGGAGGTTGGAGTTCCCAGCTTTGCTCCCTTGGGAGTTGCTGGTGGTGAGGGTCAAGGCTGGGGAGTGGCTGAGACTCCAAGATCCCAAGAGGGCTGGGAGGGTTGGGATCTGGTGAGGTGAGAGCCTCTAGGGCTGGGTGGGTTGGGATCTGGTGGGGATCAGGGACCCTGGGGCTGGGAGAGTTGGGATCCCGTGAAGGTTGGGCCCCTGGGGACGGGCATACTGGCTCCGTGCTGGCATCAGGCAAATAGAGGGCTCCTTGTGCTCTCCCTGGGAATGCGCCCCTCAGGAAGGCCCAAGACCTGGGTTCCATTCCCAGCTCAGCACTGGCTCAGTGATAGTGAGTGAGTCACCCCCCGTGCCTCAGTTTCCCCACCCATTGGACAGCAGTCGCTATACCAACCTGTCCTTGTGCAAGGCAATAGGAGAGCTCCTCGGGGACAGGACACCTTCTGAGAGCTGGGCTGGTTTCCTGGCATTGACCCTGCAGGACGGCAGTCTTTGTAACACGGTGTGAGTGTGAAAAAGGAACAAATAAAGGTCTCCAGGAATCCGCTGTCTCAGCCCAGGAGTCAGCTGAGCAAACCTGGGGCAATGACAAAAGTAGCTGCTTTGTATGCCGAGTGGATGGAAAGGCCTGGGTATTCTTACTGCATGGGGCTAAGATCACTGCCCAGGATGTATGGGAAGCACAGCACAAACCCAGACTGGTAATGACACCAAGCTAGAGAGCTTCATGGAGGTCTGGAGAACTGAATAATACCTAGCGCTTATCAGCTGAAGAGCTTAAAGCTTTGTTATACTCATTTTATAGATGGGGAAACTGAGACACTAGGGAAATGACTGGTCCAAAGTCACCCAGCAAAGCAGTGGCAGAGCCAAGAATCAAACCCAGATCTCCTAAAATTAGGGTTGCCAACTTTCTAATCTCAAAAAACTGAACACCCTTGGCCCACCCCTGCCTTTCCCCCTTCTCCAAGGCCCTGCCTCCTATTCACTCCATCCCCACTCCCTCTGTCACTCGCTCTCCCACATGTTCACTCACTTTCACTTGGCTGGTGTGATGTTCCCCTCTGGTGTTATCTGGACCGGTGATCTGCTAGGTCACCCCAATCCTTGACTCTGGGAGCCAGCCTTACTCTGCTCTGCTGTGAGAACCCCCACTCCTGGGCTGTTCACGCACAGTCTCTGGCATGTAAGCTGCTCCTAGGATTGTGCAACCGAATGACACTAGCCAATATCTCCGGTCCCAGACACAACCCTAGGAACCTCCATCTTGCAGTGTCCAGTTATGCCCACTGAATGCTGCAAGCTTATATAAGTTTGTCAATTTAACAAAGAAATTGATATGTACCAGGCTTGTTATCCCAAGGGGAGCTTCTGACATGCACCAAACACACGGCTTCAGGTAGAATAAACAAACAAATTAATTAACTATACAAGATAGATTTTAAGTGATTATAAGTCAAATCATAAGAAGTCAGATTTGGTCAAATGAAATAAAAGCAAAATGCATTCTAAGCTGATCTTAACACTTTCAGTGTCCTTACAAACTTAGATGCTTCTCACCTTCTCACCTTAGATGCTTCTTAGATGCTCCTTGCTCTTCAGCCAGGCTCTCCGCTTTGATCAGCACTTCAGTCACTTGGAGTGGTGTCTATAGACGTAGGTGGAAGAGAAAGAGAGCATGGCAAATGTCTCTCCCTTTTATCATGTCCTTTCTTCCCTCTTCACTTTGCTCCCCACTTTCAGAGTCAGGTGAGCATTATCTCATTGCAGTTCCAAACTGACCAAAGGAAGGGGAGTGACTCACTCGAGAGTCTAACAGATTCTTTTGTTGCTGCCTAGTTCATTGTCCTTTGTTCCTGTGAGTCTGGGCTGGGTTTATCCCATACCTGCCCTGATGAGGTGTGAACTACCTCTCTGCTCTTGGAGAGTTTTTGTCTGGACTTGAGGAGGATACATTTTCAGCCTCATAATGACATATATGAAATTATCACCTATAACCTTACTGTAACAATTACTATAACCTTATTATAACAACCATGCTCAGTGCATTCTGAGCCTTCCAAAGACACCCAACATGACAAACTTTGCATTGGATACTACACAATCATTTTATAAAGATGAACATGGGAGTGTAGGGTGTTCCCCCGAAGTAAGAGCGTCACAGCTGGGGCAGGGGGTTGGGGTGCAGAAGGGGGTGAAGACTCTGTCTGGGGGTGTGGGCTCTGGGGTGGGAAAGCTTGGCAAAGAAATGTCTGAAGCTCCTTGGGGTGCTGCTGGGGTGCTGCTGGGGTGCTTGGGGCGCTGCTGGCTCCCCCTGTGAAAAATGGGAACAGAAAGTGGGGCCAAGGTCTCTGAAGACAGCACCAATATCTGCACTGTGTGCCAAGTGGAAAGAACAACCCCCACACCTAGAAGGCAGCGGCCTACCCACATGCCTCACCCTACCCAGAGGCCCCAGTTCTAGGGAGTAGCGGGGAGGTGGGGCAGTGGTCAGTATCAACAGCCTCAGGCTCAGGGGCTTGGCTGGCAGTTCTGTAATGTGCCCCCGGGAACCTGGCTGAGCTCCCCCACTCCCTTTCCCATGGGGTCAGTCGCTGCTGAGCCCAGGCCGAAAGGGAACCAGGAGGTGAGAGGCTCCTTATCTAGGGGTACTGGGTGTGGATGAGCATATTCTCAGTGAACAGCTTCACCCTGCAGGGCTGTTTCAAGTGCACTGCCCCTGCCCCATATCCATATGAGCCTCAAGGCCAAGCCCCCGGCTGTCCATCCCATTGGCATGCACTCCTCACTGCCAGGGAGCAACTCTCCCTGTTCCCCACCTCTGGAGCACCCTGGGGGTTTCGGAATCTAGAACACCACTTGGGCTCTAGAACTCAAGACTCTGCTTTTTGTCGGGCAGACTTTTAATTTGGATTCATGGAAACAGCAAAGAAAGAACCAATCAAGCATCTCCAGAGGGAGAGCGCAGTGTGTGTGACTCACGCCAGCAGCTGTGATCTTGAATGAGCACCCAGGACCACGTTTTTCTCTTAAAGGGGCTTACCCTGGCCTTATAGTTACAGAGCCGCCTCTGCCATATGAGTTAGGTAGGGGTCTTTAACCCCGTTTTACAGGAAGGGGAACAGAGGCACAGAAGTGGGAGGCCCACATGTTCCAATGTGCTAAACTGGGTGGCTGTGGGAGTTTCGGTAGTCAGACCCCCAGCAAAGTTCTAGCAATGGGCATCGGAAACAGGAGGGATCCAGACCCACAGGGCTCTTTCAGTATGTGACCCTGTCGTAAATATAAAATGAAGGGTAATCACCTTTCTGTATACAGCGCTATAAAATCCCTCCTGGCCAGAGGCAACATCCTGTTACCTGTAAAGGGTTAAGAAGCTCAGCTAACCTGGCTGGCACCTGACCCAAAGGACCAATAAGGGAACAAGATACTTTCAAATCTTGGGGGGCGGGGGGAAGGATTTTGTTTGTGCTCTTTGTTTACTTGTTTGTTCTCTCTTGGGACTGAGAGAGGCCAGACAGAAATCCATCTTCTCCAACCCATTCTAATCCAAGTCTCCAATATTGCAACCAGTGTAGGTAAACCAGGCAAGGCGGATTAGTTTTTCTTTTGTTTTATGTGAATTTTCCCTGTGTTAAGAGGGAGGTTTATTCCTGTTTTCTGTAACTTTAAGGTTTTCCAGAGGGGGATTCTTTGTGTTTTGAATCTGAATATCCTGTAAAGTATTTTCCATCCTGATTTTACAGAGGTGATTCTTTTACCTTTTCTTTAATTAAAATTCTTCTTTTTAAGAACCTGATTGCTTTTTCCTTGTTCTTAAGATCCAAGGGTTTGGGTCTGTGTTCACCTGTGCAAATTGGTGAGGATTCTTATCAAGCCTTCCCCAGGAAAGAGGGTGTAGGGCTTGGGGGGATATTTTGGGGGAAGACATCTCCAAGTGGGCTCTTTCTCGTTCTTTGTTTAAAACGCTTGGTGGTGGCAGCATACGGTTCAAGGACAAGGCAAAGTTTGTACCTTGGGGAAGTTTTTAACCTAAACTGATAAGAATAAGCTTAGGGGGTCTTTCATGCGGGTCCCCACATCTGTGCCCTAGAGTTCAGAGTGGGGAAGGAACCTTGACAGACCCATTGGCTGGTGAGTTTATATCTGTCTTCCAGCACTGTGCTGGCCCTGGGTCAGCACCACTGGTGGTCGCACTGTGGGTGCCCTAGTGTAGACAGTGCGCCAGCATGTGTTCCCCACAAGCAGGCCTGTGAATACCCATTAGGGCCCCTGTACATCATGCTCACCCCCTCCTATTTAACCACAATTACAGACTTTTGGGGGGAGCCCTGAGCTCGGGGCCCCAGTATAATTGTCTCCCCATATCAGCCCGGCCCATCAACTGGGGAGTGGATGCGTCAGGGCCCTGTCCTGCATTGTTACCATCTTCAGAGCTTCCCCGAGCTGGTCAGTGATGGAGATGGCTCCATATTTGCTAGTGTGGACACAGCCCAAGTGACTTTCCAAGGGGGTCATTTAAGAGCAGGGGCTGGGTATCAGGGCTCCCAGGCCTGGCCTGACCCCTGCAGCTTGGTAATTTAGTGCAGGCCCACTGGGACTCTCACTGGGCTCTGCAGGCTCCAGAAACCTATCTGATCATCACCCCTATTCCCAGGACCGGTGCAAGGATATTTTATCCACCTTGCGCCCCCCTCCTCTCCTCCCAGACTCGCACACAATTGACACAAAGAATTAGCAAAATGATACAGCAGCAATTGCCAGAGTCTTAGATCTGAAACAACTCAACAAAAATAGTTAGCCTCAGTCGACAACCTCCCAAAACTAGTAAATGTAGCACTATAACCAGCCTGTCAGAATGGGTACCAGCTGCGTGCGACGAGGAAAATTACATCATTGCTACTTTGTACCATAGTGAAGCAGTACGCTTGTCCCATCCACCCCCGACACTCTCCCAGAAACACAGCTCTCCCCAGAGCCCCCTGGCACACAACCCCCCTGCCTCCCCCTGGAGCCTGGCAAGGCACACAGCGTCCCCCACACCTCCCCCTAAAACACACACCAGCGCACTCCGCCTCTCTCCACAGCCCCCTCCCGGCCACTGGACCCCCACCTCCCCCCCAAAGCCTAGCCCAGCACACAAACAGCCCCCCCAGCCAGGCACACAGCTCCTACTTCACAGCACCCAGCCAGACATGCACTCCCCCTCAACTCCCCTCTGCCTTCTCCCCCCTGGCACACAGCACCCCCCTGCACCTTCTCCCCCGCAAGACCTGCTTGGCACACAACACCCCCCTGGCACACAGCATGCCCCCCCCAACCCTGCCCGACACACAGCTGAGTCCTGCTCCCGTCTTCAGAGCATGGAACACAGTCCCCTCTCACCCAGGCCACTCAGCCTGGCCAGCCCATGGGACCCTGCCCCCTGCTCCAGAGCTTGGCATACAACCTCCCCCCCACCGCTTCTTCCCGTCCCCCAGCCCTGCCACGCCATCCCTCCCCCCAGAGCCTGGCACATAGGGCCCCCCCCCACCCCCGAGCTCCCAGCACCAGCAGGCCCCTGCCTCCCTGTAACAATGCTGGTTCTGGCAGGACCCAACTGAGAGTGCCAATTCAGGATAAATTGCTTCAAGCAGGTAAGTTACAGCCCAAGGCTGGGGTTTCTATGCACACCAAGGCAAACCAAACCAGCCAAACAGAGAAGACTGGTTTTACCCCACTGGCTAACCACAAGTCACACAAGCAATTTCCTTAGACACTCCAGTTTCCCAGTATCACCACCAGTGCCACTCGTTATGGGGATGAATGTTTATGAAAACCAATACCCCAGTAAAAGAAAAAAAGGTTCTCTCAATCCCAAAGGACCAAGCCCCAGACCCTGGTCAATATACAAATCAGATCTTACCCACAAATCACGCTGTTGCCATCCTTTCGAATCTAAAATCTAAAGGCTTATTCATAAAAGGAAAAAGATATAGATGAGACCTAGAATTGGTTAAATGGAATCAATTACATACAGTAATGGCAAAGTTCTTGGTTCAGGCTTGCAGCAATGATAGAATAAACTGCAGGTTCAAATCAAATCTCTGGAGTACATCCACAATTAGGATGGGTCATTCAATCCTTCGTTCAAAGCTTCAGTGTAGCAAAGTTCCTCCAGAGGTAAGAAGCAGGATTGAAGACAAAATGGAGGAACTGCAGCAGCTTTTTATATTCTCTTGCCCTGTGGTCTTTATTTATTTGTCCCAAAGACAAGTTGTCCATCACATGGCCTGGAAAAACCTCAGAGCTCTGTCCATAGGCATGTCCCTGCATACCTTGCTGAGTCCCAAGGCGTGTCTGCCTTCTCTCAATGGGTCAATTGTATAGCTGATGGTCCGTAATGGGCCATCAAGCAGGCTAGGCAGAGCTAACACCACCTTGTCTGCGGTGTCACCCAGAAGCATAGCATAAGTTTGAACTACAGACAGTATAGAGCCAATATTCATAACTTCAACTCCAAAAATGATACTCACATATAGACAGCATAATCATAATAAGCAAACCATAAGCTTGTCTTAGACACCTCATTTGACCCCCTTTATATAAGATTTTGTGCCACTACAGGACCTTGGTTGCAACGATGACGTATACGGTCCCAGATTATGTCAATAATGTCACACTCCCCCCCCACGGGGCAGAGCCCCCCAGGCAGCACATGGAGCCCCCTCCCTGGCAGCCTGAGCCTTCCTCCTCACCCCGCCCCCACGGCCCGGGCACCCAGCACTCCCTCCCTGCCGCCCACCTCACCTCCTCGGGTCTGGGGGAGCCGGGGCTGGGCACGGGGTTGGCACCTGCAGGGGGAGAGGCGGGGGGAGAGCGATCAGCGCGGGTGGGCGACCCCAATCCTGCCCCGTCTCCGCCTGGCCGCCTCCCACCTGCAAGCTCGTCATTGCTCATCCTGCCGGAGCCCTTTTTGGCGCCCCCAAATCTTGGCGCCCCAGGCGGCCGCCTAGTTCGCCTAGTGGTTACCCTGGCCCTGCCTATTCCAATCATCCGATGAAGTGAGCTGTAGCTCACGAAAGCTTATGCTCTAATAAATTTGTTAGTCTCTAAGGTGCCACAAGTACTCCTTTTCTTTTTATTCCAATCAAGAGTCACTTGTCCCCGGAGTCGTTCCCCCCAACCCTTGCATGGCTTTGTTTGTGCCAACCACCTGGCAAAACACTGGGCCACATCCCTCCAGACTCTGCTTCCCGGGCTGGCCGGAGAGCGGCTGCAGCAAAGAGCACAGGGACTAGGCTGTGGGAGCATTTTGGCCTGGACTCTCAGTGCTCTCTTTAGTGAGCTGGATTTATTGCCCAGTGTGTTTTCCCCCTCCTAACTCCACTTGTCAAATCAGTCCCTCTGAACTGGTGAGTGTGGTGCAACTGCAGCTCTGGCTGGCACCCAGGAGCCTTCAAAGGTAGGAGCTGCAGTGCATCAATTATTGAGGCAGGGAGCTGGGCTTTCAGACAGCAGCAGCATCTATTATACATGCTGGCAGCGAGGTCCTGACTCACATTGGCTGAGTATGTGGTTGGTGCCCTGCCGGCTAATTGGCCCCATTGCCTCTCAAGGAGGGGGCCTGCCAGGGACTGGGGGGGCAGGGATGGGGTGGGGGAGAGATTCTGCGGGTGCGGTGGGGAGTGAGGAAGAGAGTGAGTGAGTCCTTTCAAGTCCTCTTTCTGTAATGCAACAGATAGTGCTGGGGGGGAGAACAGCTGGCAGGAAGGGGGCGTTGTGGAGTGCAGAGCCGAACTGGGCTATGCCCGCATGCACCCCTTGGGTCGCTGAATGGCACAGAGACCAGATGCATGTTCTGTCCAATAGGGGTTCTGTCCTCTGCCAAGGAAAGGGAGTGGCAGGAGCCTGGGAGTGCAGGGGAGAGCAGTGAAGGGCACAGGGAGTCAGGGGGCATGGGGCGCACGGGGGAAGCTGCCAGCAGGGCAGAAGGCAGGCTGAGGCCTTAGTGCTGGGCTGAAGGTTGGTGAGTAACCGCTTGCTGCTTCCTTCAGGACAAATCCTGGACTCTGCCTCAGCTTTCCCACTCTGGTATAAGCCAACGGGCCAATTCGCCCTCAGTGCAGCTCTCCCCAGGGTCAGTGTTGCAGACCCTTTTCCTGGGGACACAGTGACTGATTGAACACAAAACAGGGGCCCCAGATCCTGCCACTTGCCCCCTCCTAAAGCCTCTCAGAGCATCTGTGGCCCAAGATGCCACAGTGCCCTCCTGCAGGATCCCCAGCCCGAGGGCTTTGTCATGGGGCTCACAGCTTCTTCTCCTCCCAGAGCGCCACGCTGAGGTAATGCTCACTTTCCTGAGCTGGGTACAGTGCCGGCAGGAGCCCTAACCTGTGCCATGGACCCTCTGTTAGTCCGTTAGTCTGTCCAACCTGGAAGGAACCTGCACTTAGTGCCAGGAGCCACGCCAATTCCCTCCAGGTCCCAGCCTTCCAGGTCTAAGCCAGCTAATTGACAAGCTCATTCAAAAACAGCCCTCAGCCTAGCCTCTGCTGCCGGTGCTGTCAGGGTTCCCTCCCCACTCTGAACTCTAGGGTACAGATGTGGGGACCTGCATGAAAGACCCCCTAAGCTTATTTCTACCAGCTTAGGTTAAAACTTCCCCAAGGCACAAATTCTTTGCCCTTGGATGGTACACTGCCACCACCAGTGATTTAACAAAGAATCAGGGAAAGGACCACTTGGAATTCCTATTCCCCCAAAATATTCCCCCAAAATATCCCCCCAAGCCCTTACACCCCTTTCCTGGGGAGGCTTGAGAATAATATCCTAACCAATTGGTTACAAAGTGATCACATACCCAAACCCCTGGGACTTAGGACAATAGAGAAATCAGTCATGTTCTTAAAAGAAGGATTTTATTTTAAAAAAAGGTAAAAATCACCTCTGTAAAATCAGGATGGAAAATAACTTTACAGGGTAACACAAAATTCAAAAACACAGCAGAACTTCCTCTAGGCTTAGTTTCAAAGTTACAAAAAACAGGAATAAACCTCCCTCCAGCAAAGGAAAAATTCACAACCAAAACAAAAGATAATCTAACACGCCTTGCCTGGCTTTTACTTACAATTTTTGTAATATGAAAGACTTTTAGGATGGTTTATAGGAGAAGGAGTTTTCTGACCTGATGCTTCTCTGCTTCCCAAGAGAACACGCAAAACAAAGCCTTCCCCGCATCCGATGAAGTGAGCTGTAGCTCATGAAAGCTTATGCTCAAATAAATTTGTTAGTCTCTAAGGTGCCACAAGTACTCCTTTTCTTTTTGAAGATTTGAAAGTACCTTCTTTCCCCATTGGTTCTTTTGGTCAGGTGCCAACCAGGTTATTTAAGCTTCTTAACCCTTTATAGGTAAGGAGGAATTCTAGGTTACCCTTAGCTGTATGGTTATGACAGGTGCCCAGGAGCTGTCCTCCTCTCCACAGGCTGGGCATTTGCCCCCTCTGGATGGTCAGCTTGTCCCACCCCAAGGTGGACCCCAAAGAGCTGTCTGGGTGTCTAGCTGTCCATTCTGCAGTCCCTGGTGGATTTCATGTGGTCCCTGACATTCCTTATGGGCAATGGTTCCTCAGCCTCCCATCTTCTTCAGTATTGATATGGAGCTGGTGGGACGATGGCCCAGTGGGGCACAAACACCACCAGGCTCTGCAGCTCCTTCCCGTCAAATGCAAGAAGCCCTGTCCCTCAGCTGGGCCAATGCCCAGTGGGGCTCAGGGCCTGGCTGGGGCCCAGCTAGCTGAGACAGCTGTGATGCCAGTGGGGAGTGCTCTCCTCCTTCCTGGATGGTCTCTGCCCCTCGACTGCTAATCTGGTCCATAGGCTTGGGCTCCTCTGAGGCCCCAGGAAACCTCGATGCCCAGAGAGCCACAGCAGTCCCATTGGATTCAGACCTGGCTGTGGGGTGTCATGTCCAGCTTTTCCAAATGCAGGACTCTGGCTGGCTCGGAGCACAGCAGCCTGCCTGCCCAGCCAGGTAGGACCTCCTCCCACAACACACTGCTTGGCTCGGGTCCCCGCTGAACCTGGGAGCTGGATGCCACCTAATGAAGGTGGGAAGTTCCACTGCTGTTTGCCTCCCCCATGCAGGATATTGGAGCTTCGGCCCCACACCGCCCCCTTCCAGGAGAGTTGCAGCAACATCAAATGACCCCGGAGAGGGCACCACTGAGCCAGGCTGTGTCTGGGAGAAGATGAAGGCCTGGGAACCTCCATCCCAGGAGCCTAGAGTCAATCTGGTGGGCTGGCTGTGCAGAGCCGATCAGGTCATTGGCCTGGGCCCCAAAGACCTCTTATGCCAACTGGCAAATGGCACAGGGGGGCCTGGGGCAGGTCACTAATGAAAGTCTACA